>NC_045483.1:25662097-25985376 GCF_009650955.1 Corvus moneduloides | reverse complement strand
TTAGAACCAGGCCAAATGCTTTTAAGCAGAGAAAAAAGTTTTCCATATATTTAAGATAAAGAATAACATGAATGACTGGCTGCATATCTGTGAGTTTTAAAGTATAACATTGCTTACATGTTTAATTCTTGCTCTGTAAATATTCTGCTACAGTACAATAAATAATTTCCAACTGCACTGGACCCTGAAGTGATTGAACTATTTATATAGTGGCAGAGTTAGATGAATTATTCTGTAGTGAAAGATTTAATTATCTTGAGAAAGGTTCCAAAAATTGAAAAATTACCTTTTAAAATCCATTTTAGAGACATTATTAAAATCTTGATTAAAGAAAAGACAAAGATTATTATGACAAGGTAAAGCCCCCACCAAGACGTGGATTTGTTTAGATACAAATATTTTGCAATGAGTAATTGCAAAGCTAAGACAAATTACACTTTCTTCTTCACAGAAGATTCTAGTTCATGAGCAGATGGAGCATATTTGCATGTTTAATATAATCTCCTCTGCTCCTCACTTCAATGCATTCTGATATGGACATTATTATTTACTATCTCCACAAACTACATTTAACCTCCCCCAGCTCAGAAAAGTCATGAAATGACTGTAATCTTTTAGAGCTCTCTGAATTCCTACAAATTTATTTTACCTTCCTGACATCTCCCATATATATGAATTATTTTAATTTTTCTGAACAATTTGTAGCAAAATGATGACAAGAAATATGAGAGAAAAGAATTGTAAAGTCCCAAAGACTGTTAAGTATTTATAGAAATGCACTAAACTACAATCACATATATTCTTTCCTAGCTTATTGGCAATCAAGAAAACAGATGTACAGTGTGCACACAAAATTATGCTTAAGTGCCCAAAGCACAGTTTGGAATAAACTGAATTTCCTTGAAAACACATGTAGAAGCTAAAATTTCCTTTTTAGTTAAGACATAGATTCAAATCAGATACAAGCTGGTTTGATACTGTTTTAATGACTTTCATAGAGATTTCTTATTACCTGGTTAGTTACCACTGGATATGTACCTTTATTACAAGAAAACTCACATAGTATTCTGAGGTGCAATTCCGTCCCAGTTTTAAACTGGATTTGTCAGCAATGGCACAGATGGGAGACTATTTTCTGAGAGAGAATGATCAAGAGAGCTGCCACAGTAGAAATAGAAAAAAACAGAAGTTTTGAACAGAAACAACAAGGCACACAATGCTGTGAGAGGTGTTTACCTTAATGTGCATGATACTCTGCATAGCTTCTTATCCTCACTTTTACTGTGAAGATAGCATCACTTAGAATTTGGTGTCTTAATAATTAATGTATACACAAACTCGTGTAAGATATCTAAAATCTACTGTGCATAGGTGGATAAGGAAAACATATCTCAAATACAAATAAATGCAACTTCATTGCTGAAAACCAAAAAAACCCAGCAAAATACAAATTAGACTGTGGGAATGTGCTCTCTCTGCACCATTTTTGCCCAGAGAGTTTTGATGTTAAGCAGTTTTCACACACATCCACTTGTCAGAGTCACTGTGGACAGATGTTCCCTGTTGTACTGGTTTACACGAGGTATTAAGATCAAAGACTGCCAACAGGAATGGTCTTTCCCACCAGATCCTCTCCACAAACATGAAGGAGGCAGATAAGAGCCATCTGTTATTTTGCCAGTGCAGATGTTAGTTTGTTTTATAAGACCTTTGCTGCATATCCACTTCAACTGGGATAAACTTCACTTGGTTTACACTGGGAACAAGGAGCAGTGTGTGCATTCTGAAAGGCAGCTAACAGCCCTTTAATGGAACTTATGATAACTTTTTACAGTGGGACAGAATGGCAGGAAGTACAGTTCCTAAAACAATACTGAAAATAAAAAGCAGACAAAAAATGAAAGTTGGCAAAAACTTGTTTCACTTTTGCCAAGAATTTGATTAAATGTTTGCTTGAAAACTCGGTTTGTTAAATTTTGAATATAGCCTGATTAGCAAGAATATCCGGGGGATCTCACAGCTGCATGGATGTTCCTTTTATTTCTACTTTGCCTTTTTTCTCTTTCCATTATCTTTTCTTAAATTATTTTTGCAATAAAAGTCCTACAGCTCCTCTGTTCTTTGTTATATACTGACTCAATCATCCTCCCTATTTTAACCAAGGTTTCTGCTTTGAGTCTTGGCTTTGTATTATGAATTCTGTCCCATTTTAATGTCATAGGTTTTTACCTCTCCAGTCAGAACTGGAAAGATAAGAACTCAAAAGAAAAAAACTAACACAAAGTCCCACCTATAGAAACAGAACAATCTGTTCATCCCTAATCTCTCAAACTGATGTTATGATTTGGTCTCAGTAGTAAAACTGGGATAAATGCTAATATTCTAATAAGAGTTTAAAATAGGTATACATATTTGCATGCAAAATATACAAACATGTTTTTGCCTGTAGCCTAAGACAGCTAACACAATTTTAAGAATACTTTCTTAATACCAGCCTAATAATTTTCAATTGTTTTGTTTTCATACTACTAGAATAATTCAAGTTCTTCTAAATACAATATTATGGAGTGCAACAAAAGCATTTAGCCTCGTATTGGCAAAAACTTACCAATAGGCACATTCCTTATTAAAGCCCCACTGGTCATTGAAGAACAGACAGAAAGGTCAGAAGCATCACATCACACCACCAAGATGCACATCTCTCTAGGAAGAGGCTGTCTCTAGGGGGCACATGTCAATTCTGAGCCTCAAGCCTGCTCTCTCTTTACATGCCATGTTACTCCCCTGAAATATGGCTGCAGTTTTTCTCTGCACTCTGGGGCTGCATACGCACATTGCAGTGGAAAGAGAGTGCACATATGACACTACTTTGAGATTCAGAGACTAAAGTTTTATTTCTGCCTTGATTTTCAAAGCAGAAAAATAGTATTTTTCCCCTCACCTAAAATTTAAATTGCTGTGCACCTTTTATCTCCTTTCTTGCATAGTTTCATAGCCCACTAGTCAGAAACTCTCATGCTGGTTGATTGTGAGACTAATCAGCATTCCAGCTCAGTTTACCTGCCAGGTACATACAGAAGATCCTTTACCTGAGCCAAAACTTGTATTTCTTTCTTTGCAGTTTCCTTACTGCACCATAGATCAATCTCACAGAATCAGAAATCTTCAAGAGACTCTGATTTCACACAGTATGAGGCCTTTCCTTTCAAATTGCTATTAGTGCTGTTTCAAAGAACCTGTCCTTTCTGACAACAAACTTAACTCGTACAGAAATCTTGGCAGAACACAGATTTTTGATATATCAACAACATAGAGAGAGAGACAATTATTGCACATTCCTGAGACCATTACACGCTATACCACCTTTCCTTAGGTATAACCAACCAAAGGATCAGGATGTAACCACAAAACACCAAAGCCAGCACATCAGTAATCTAAAAGACACTTCACTAAGTGGCAGATTTTTACTTTCCAGTTGGGCAGGTTGAGACACAACAAGATTTTCACTCAGTAGAAGATCTGCTCTGTATGAGCTATGGATCCTGCTCTCTATTAGATACCACCACACCGTGCAAAGCCCCTTCTATTCCAGTTGTAGAAGCACAAGCTTAACTTTTGATAAAAATTAAATAATAATATGGGACTCATGTGTATTCCAATCATTACATCATTCTAATTTTCCTGCAGTATTCACATTGAAAGTAATGCAGTATCATTTTGAAAGTTGTGAGAAGGACCAGTTGCCCCATTAATATACACTTGTGCCTTGGTAGCTTTTAAAAATGCATCTCTTCTGCCTGTTGTCAAAGTACTGAAAATAATTAGCTGATAACGACTAGATATGGCAACTTCAGAACTTCAGACACATAACATTTCCATTTAACCATCTATAAATACAGTCATTAAAAGTAAGTAATTACTCCTGACTGATTGTCACTTAGCACATGTGAGTCAGACTTCAGAAATACAGAAAGATCTCGTTTCTGCAAACGCCCGTTCCAAAAAAATTTTAAATCGTGTTCTCCAACATAATTAAAGTAAAAAGACAAGGATATTTGTTATTCCAGCTGATGTATCTGGTGGCTAGTAAAGTAAACTATAAGCCAATAAAAGCATCAGTTGCAAAATAAAGAAGAAAAACAGAAGAAAGGAAGCTGGGAAGACTTTCAGGTGTTGTTTGTGTTTCTCTGTGCAATCACAGCTCTCCAAAAACTCTGTCCATACTCCCAGTCCTTTGGGGATTGCATTTATTGAACTATTAGATCTGCTCTGTCGCCAACCTGCTGAGAAATTTTCACAGAGAAGTGCATTGATTAATTTTGTTGTTGTGCAGAGGTTATCTGGTACATATCTTAGTCCAGAAAAAGGGGAAAAGAATGACAAGCTGAGCACCACCATCATCAACCTGATATTTAGGTTAAAGGGAAGTCCTTGAATTAAAGAATTTAGTCCAATACTGTAAAGAAATATAGGTAAGTACAAATACAAGCCATCAATGTAACAAAGGTCTTTGTGATTAAGGATGCCTCATCTTAACAGAAAATGGAAGAACAACTACTCCCCTTTTCATTTCCTCTTAGTTTTTCTCAGCCCAGATATACCACTGAGTAGCCATTTACTAAACAAACAGTAGACACAGGGGCACACTGGCTAAACGACACTTAGGCAGTAACAAACTCCTTCCTACACATTAGCACATACTTATTGTAGTAATGATCAGTGAGGTTCAGCAGTCAAGAGAACATATCTGAAAATTATAAAAATCACGAAGTTCTACACTTCCACAGTTTCTCCTCTTTTGGGTAATACGTGCATTTAGCTTTTCATTTCTAAGTAGGAGAGAAAGTAGCTTTCTGCCTTCAGAAACTCCTGCACATGTACAATGGAAGCTGGTGTCCTTTGCTGTTACATTTGTTAGCTGAGAAGGCTTTTGTGGTGATGGACCCTCCTTTTCTTCCTCTCACTAAACAGAAAAGATTATTTGCTGAAGTTGGGAGAGGGCTTTAGTAGTGAGTTTGAGAAACAGAACATTGAGTAACTTCAGAAACAAAGAACGATGACTTTTCATACCAAAAAAGTGCAGTTTTAATTTTTGATGGAAAATTAGGCAAACATTTCCATTTCCTGAAGAAAGATGACAGTGATGGGCAAGGACTAAGGAATTAATAGTCCAAAATAAATCTGGACTATGATCCAAGTCCTTGCCATTCTCCAGCATTAAACATTTAAGATGTTGTATTCAGTCATTCATGCAACTTCTATTTTCTTTTCCAGATATAGGAAAATGCAATTGTACTGTCCTAATATTTTAGCAGATTCTAAATATTTCTTGCTGTTAATCCACCCTAGATTTATGAATTAGAATTTATGCAGTTATATAGTATTATTTCATGCTATGAGTATCCTGGGATGTGGAATTGTATGTGCTGAAAGGACTAGGTAAACTGAGATGATCAAAGACAATGTATCCTCACTTATGTTTGAGTGTCTGCTGCAAGTTCTTCCGTGTGTTTACTTGGTAATTCATGGGCCACCTCTGGGGATGAAGAATCTCTTTCCCACAGCAGGATTGGCAGCTGTACAACTGGTGTTACAAACAACACTTAGATCAACAATACTCCAGAAGAGATTAGACTCAAAACACAGACGTGCTTTATAGTAATTCTGCATTTTTGGTTGCATCCTCTAGAAGACCATCTTAAGTCAGATGAGAGAAATCTAAGGAGTCAGAAAATAGATGATATGTGACCCCTGGTTAGTGTTCAGTGGGCAAATAAGAATCCTATAAAAAGATTATCCTGTCATTAATGAAAAGCTTTCTGAGTGGGGAAAAAAGAAATTGTAGCCAAGATCTATTATATTTCCAGTGACATCCAAACATGCACAAAACAGAGCATGACCATTTTATGTTCATCACCAGAAACCACAAAAGAGATAAAGCACCCTGAACATTTTCTTGTACAAGCAGACTGCTTGATGTAGTTTTGTTAAAATTATATAGGAAAAAAGCTTGCTGAGTATTTATCTTTTTATAGATGTTCAGACAACTATATAATATATAAAATATATCCATTATAAAATATACATGAAATATGAGTCTATGAGTACACAACAAATTCTGCACAAAAAAGTGCAAACAGTCCACAGAATGTAAATCCTGATTCCTTTATATTTGTCCTCAGGGATATGCTGCAAAGCCTTCCCTCCATATCTACCAGGAAATCTCTAGCCGTTCCTACAAATATTCAAAACCCACTCAAACATTAAGGGCTAAATGCTTCCACTATTTATAGAGTGCATTTCAAGGATGCATTCAGTGAAGCAATTTGTGACCTGCTTGGATAAACAACTACTGTTTGTCCATCTGTCCCTTTTTCCTTTGTCATTTTGTTTGTTTGTTTGTTAACTGGTGTTGAACTTCCATCAGTTTGAAGAAGAACTGAGACATGCTAAGGAGAAACAGAAACTGAACTCAGGAAGAGCAAGCATAAAATGTAGATGTACTTAATAAACTAATGCTGTTTGAAAATCTCATCCAATATGTGACACCTTCAAAGTAACCATGGTTTGTTTGAATGCTTTTTGATTAGCGAAAGATTAAATGTTGTTACTTTTTCCATCAGAGAATATACTTGATGCAATCCTCTCTTATTCTTACATGGAAAAAAGCCCCAAAAGATCCAAAAAGTCTTCCAGCAAGGTCACACCTCTCAATGCTGCCTAGCCTACTATAAAGAAACAGTGAAAAAATGAAGCTGCTTTCCAGCTCTAACACTGATCTGCTGCATATCAGCAAGAAGTGAATTCATTATATTGCTGCATCTTTTTCTCTCTTTGACTTTAGACAGATTGCAAATTCCTTTAAGCGGACATTGCTTCTTCCTGTGCCTAACAGCGGTTTGGATGAAGATTTCATGCACTTCTGCAATGTAAGAAATAAAGACACACATAACAAATAATAAATTTGGTGAGCACATTCACATTTAATTTTAAACTGAGGGCCCCTAGGTACTTATATCATACCTCTGTACAGCCATCAGAACGACTTTTAAAACCAAGTCAGGTCTACTTACAAGCACCAATACTCTGCATCACAAGAATATCTATTAAAGTTAATGGAATTTCTGACAGGAAAACACAATGGCCATATGAAAAGTAGGACCTTGTCCTATAAGATTATCAGCAGAACCAGGATTCTAAACTCTCTAAGCATTTAGGGGATTTTTTTTTTTTTTTTTAATTTCTTCCCAGGATGAATTAATTATGAATGATGAATCTGTATGAATACACTGTTCTAGGTCAGCCTAATAAGATACGTCAAAATGGCTTGTTAAATATTAAAAAAAAGCACTCAAAGCTCTATTCATTTTAGGGCTATACATATACAGACCTTCTGGTTTTGTTTTTATTTCTATTTTTAAGAGCTATTAGGGCCCTTTTCCAGTTACTCTAGCAAGATATATAAATATCATATTAAATATCTGGAAACTACAATCTCAAGTATCCTGAAACAGAAATAAAGACTGGAGGACAAAGACAAATGCTACTGAAGCCAAATGTACGTTGTTATTTATTATAAACAGAGAGGAAAATAAGACTGCCAGTTGGTTTCACAGTGCTCAGGTCTGGAGAATATTTAAGTTTGCCAAGAACTGAATTTTCAAATATTTTTTGACAAGTGACACTCAACAGCTGTGGCATGTCAGCTTCTCTACCCCCACACATACACACCTATTGCTCACCAAACTCCAAAGAAATAGGTCCCTGTATCATACACACCATTACTCTACTCAGAATCTTCATAGATTTCTGCATTACCTCTGCACTGGAGAACTAAACATTTCAGAAAGAGATTGTTCTCAGTTTCAATCAAATGGTGCTGAATCACTGGCTTTCCCCAGTACTCTGAATAGAAGGGAACAGAGAATGCCATCTTCCCTAAGGAGAGAAGGATCACATCACTGACACATTTTTTTGTACAGTTTAGCAGCCAGCAGTGGCTTTTCTGGCATGGTATCAGAATTAAAGGAATGATCTTACACTGTTTTCAAGAATGCAATACAAAATGATAATCATTGTCAGTTCCTAGAAGAAGTTGTTATGCAACACAGACACAATATCTGCCAAAGTTAATTAAATGGGTGAACATCCTGTCAAATTCTGAAATATCTGAAGAACAGAATGCCTGGGGTTGGGAGAAATCTTGTGGATCATCTAGTTCCAGCAGAGTACTTGCATTTACATTAGAATGGTTTCTCTGTGGCTTGTCCTACTGCTAGAATTCTGGAAAAGTTACAAATTATGGCCAATTATTATTCTATTGTTCTTCCAAATTTATGTACTTTTAACGGTATAGAGGTGGCTTAACACTAAAGCAAACTTACAGCAGATGACTGTTCTTTCAGTGTCCTAGCATATTGTGAATAAGGAAGAATAAAGAAGAATCTTTAAAATGTTGGATAAAATCTTCTCTGGAAGCCAGAGCTCAAGATATAGATATTTTTCTATAGCCTGCCTAAGCCCTGAAATGAGACTTGATACTCAGACCTTCCTTATGCATAGATCTTCTCCTGCTCATCTCTTTTACATAGGGTAAATCTTGACAAATATGTCCAAGGCAGGCCTTAGGAAAGGAAGAAAGAGGTGAAACAAGTCCTATAGTTTGTATGAATGTATATGTTTTAGCTCTGCTTCCCTTACCTGCCTTTTTCCCTTTTGCCCCCAAAAGGGAAGAAGGAGGAAAGCCTTTCCTATAAGTCCTGAAAACATGACATTTTTTCAACTGTTCAGTTCAAGTAAAATTTTAAACCAGAACTTTTGAAAGCTCCAGCCAGTGAAAAAAATTAAAAAACCGTTTTTCATGAAGATCAAGTTTCTACTCAAAAGTCTGCAATAAACTCCTGTAAGGAGAGCTATAGTGAGGTTGCCAGGCTGACAGAAGAAAGTCAATTTCATCTGACAATTTGTCCTGGCCATGAGAGACAGCTCGGTGCTTCTCAAGTTTGGTGTTTAAAAACTCAGTAATCTCCTGCCAAAGCAAGAGAGGAGTTGGAGTTTCAATTTATACTAAAGCTGTGAAAATAACGCTGAAAGTTTTAGCATCAGTGGCAGAGAAAATCCGTGGCACAGGTCAAAAAATCACCCACCTCCTCTCAGTTTCTGGCTAACCCTGTATCTGCTTCTTGGGATTACTGCCTCCATTATTACATCATCTGCTTCCTTTTGTCCCACACAGTTAGTCCCCAGATTCCTCTCAATATCCAGCAGGTATCATTTTTCAGTACCACTACACAGGACCTTACCTAGAATGACCTAAGCCCTTTTCAAATGGAAACCAGACAAAAACATTTTCCCGGGGTGGGCTGGGGGAAAGTGCCTTCTCTTAATTACATTATATAGAGTTCTGATTTTGCAGAAACCATCTTCACTTCTAGATACCACAGGATCTAATCCTAGGAAAACCAACACACAAGGATAGGAAAAAACCCCCCTATTTGAAACACTGTAGCATGTTGAGAGCACAATTTGAAGACAGCACTCTACAGTGGCCAAGAGCTTCCCTATTTTCCATTCCATAGGCTTGGACCATGTAGAAGCACTGAGCTTCTACACTAATATTTGCAGAACTCCTCTTTCCCTTTCCAATTTTGTTCAATGAAGCCTTTTATTCTGTTACCTATTTCTTCTGAAGAACACAAATTATACACTGGAACATTAGAACATTTGATTTCATGTTACCAACATGTTCTCTGAGTAATAAATGGAATGGAATGTCAAGACGCCTTAAAGGCCTGCAAATGTGCTTGGAGAGTCACTCAGCTACATCCTTTCCCTAGGGGAGGAATATTTACTGACTTGTAATTGCAACATTTGAAAGAAATTTTAAAAATCAATTTTGACAGTGTATTTTTGGTCTTTTTCTTATTTACATTCCACTTTTCTTTTTTTCTATTCCTTTTCAACATCTGTTATTTTTTCTCCAATCCTACCTATGTTTTTCACTCCCTTGCATTTACCTCATCATCTACTCTAACAAAACATACACGTTTTCTTCTCTTTACCAAAATTGTTAGTTGTGAATTAATAAAATGTTTAAAAAGATGTAGGATTGCTTTTGGTGGTTAGGGACATATAACACCAGCCATGAAGCATATCTAAATCAATACACTTCCACATATCAGAACAGCATGTGGCAGTACAGCATTATGAAATTTATAATTGCATCAGATCAGTGATTTCCCAATAGCTTCCTCTCTATAATAACTAATTTCAAGCTAGAAGTCCCACTGGTGACCTACAAAAGAAAGAGGGAAAATGGGACATTTCACTGAGGAATGCTAAGCTGATGCTGCAAGGATCAGCTCCACATTGTAGAGTGGTTTACTGTACTTTTTTGTTACAAAAAAATGAAATTAATGACTTAATAAACATTTATAATCTGACCTTTGCAGATAATTTTAAGGGTTTTATTGACTTTTTTTTCCCCTATCATTTACAAAAATAACCCTAGGCTGATACACAGAGAAAGGAACAAAAGATAGTAAAGTATTATAAATATAAGAGAATAATAACACATTTTTAAAATAATACTAAGTAAAATAACATATAAATAAACAAATAAAAATATTTAAAGATTAAAAAATTCTCTGACAGTATGGGACCTCTAAATATGAACCTAAAACTTACGCACAGCATGCTTTAGTTTTTAAGGTTACTTCAGAATTTAGCCTGAAATGCACATGGAGAACATAAGGATCCATAATGGATTCCTGTGGTAAATAAGCACCACGTTTCCTTTTCTCAAGAGGAAAAGGTACGGTCATTCAAGAGGTAAATGTGCAGTCATAAAGAGGAAGTTGAGATAATTTCTGGCAGCTGTAAGAATAAAAAAAAAAAAATACATGGTTAAACATTCCATTCTGTATTCTGAATCACAACATTAAATTAATTAAATTAGTCAGAGGAAAAAACTTTCAACATTATTTGGTTATAGAAAAATTGTTCACAATGGTATTGTATCCTGTCACACCTGCCTACCCAGTATAAAACACATGAAATAGATTCCATTGCAATTGTATAGCTACTCATACACTGCAGCTATATATTAAAACTATAACAACAATCCCGTGTGACCATCCTTCAGGAAAAAATAAATTAAAAAAAAATCACAACACACAGCTGGTGTCCCCCTGCCCTGTGGTATCAAAGCCACCTTGCCACAGCCAGCACAGCACACTGGCAGCCAGAGAAGTTCTGTGACTGCCTGGGGACCTCCTGTGCCTCCCCACCCCGAGCAGCCTGCAGAGACATCTGCTGTCCTCATTTTGTTTATAAATATCTGGGTGGTCAAAGGCACATCAGTCCAGGGTCTACAGCTGGGAAGAGGCACAGACGCTCAATCCAGCTTTGCTTGGTTTGAATAGCTCATGCATTAGCAGAAAAGCTGGAGCACCAGCTACTGTCCTGATGGTGGCACCTCTTACTCACAGGGTAGACTTTACTCTCTCAAACTCCAGGAAAACAGGTAGTCAGAAATTTTGGCAGAAAGCCTGAGGGCCTCAGGAGCCGATGTTCCTATGTCCATTCACTCTATGGTACAAACTGAAACATAAAAGCCCCTGAGCTGGTTTTGGCTGGGGCAGGGTTAGTTTTATTCACAGTGGCAGTTCTGTGCTGAGCACAGTGAGATGTTTTGGTTATTGCTGAGCAGGCCTTGCACAGAGCTGAGGTCTTTCTGCTTTCCACACTGATATACTGGTGAGGAAGTTGGGAGTGCATGGGAGGGTGGGAGGAGACACAGCCAGGACAGGTGACCCCAACTGACCAAAGGGAAATTCTGGTTCATTTGACATCATGCTCTGTAGATAAAGTGGGGGGAAGAAGGAGGAAGGAGGGGACATTTTAAGTGATAGCATTCGTCTTCCCAAGCACCTGTTTTGTGTGATTGGGCCCTGCTCTCCTGGAGATGGGCGAACACCTGCCTGCCCATGGGTAGCAGTGAATCAATTCCCTGTTGTGGTTTCTTGTATGTGAAGCTTTTGCTTTCTCTATTAAACTGTCTTTAGCTCAACCCAGGAGTTTTCTGCCTCTTATGCTCCTGATTCTCTCCCTGATGCTGTGGGGGGCTGAGCGAGTGGCTGCATGGGGCGTGGCTGCTGGCTGGGGTTACACCACAACACCGTGGGCAGGTGTGGAAAAGTTTATCAATTCACACTCCACCAGCAAGCCCCAAGGACTGACTCTGCTGAGTTCCTAGCATGTGCCAGAACTCAGCATGAGCTCCTGATGTCCTTGTCACAGGACCATAAATGGTGTTCCTAAAAGCAGACAGCTTTTTCCCCTTCCAAATGTTTAGCACAAATGTCACTACATTAATTTTAAAGTACAAGTCACTGTATAACCTCTATTTTGTTAAAGGCACAAGGGTGCACTTAGCATCTAGAGCACAACTATCACATTATACAGGGGAAACCAAAGAAACACAATTCTACAAACTGAGGAGAAGAAAGAAATTAAACCACCTCCATTACAGAGATAACCACAGGTTAAATTTTGTTATAGGACATTAAGAAATTACTCATACACTCTCATTACTGAGGAATCAGGTTTGCTTTCATGTCAAAACATTATATAAAAAGCTCCTATTTTTGTAATATTTCCCTCCTATTTATTTATGTATCTATTAAAAGCATCACTAATTATTTGCTATTAAGAATGAGCTAATTAGATCTTGCACTGTGTGAAAGAGATACAAAGTATGTAACACGTGTTCCATTAAAATAGCTGCAAACAAATGAAAACACAGAGAGTTCCAAGAAAAATTAAAGAGCTGACAAACCAACTTTGCTTTGGCTACCTTGGATGAAAAGCTGAATTACAAACTTACATAAAATATAAATATCAAGAACAAAATAAAAACAACTAAAAAAACAAATAAAAACATATTTGACTTTTGCAAAAGCAGCTGAAAAACCTGCAGGGAAATACCTCAATTACATAGCATTTATTTAAAAAATACCTTGTTCTGCCACCCTTGTGACTATATTTAAACCAAGGAGTTATAATTACAGAATTTATAAAGAAATAATAATCTGCCAACTACTGTTGGTTTACTTTGTTAAAATTTATAATTGAGGTTTAAAAGGCTAAAATTATTCAAATAGAATAAGACTACCTGGGCTGAAATATTTTTAATTGATAAATAAAGTGTTTTGAAACAAACCCCACTGTATTTGTAGAACCAAATTTCACCAGGCACCTTGGGAAAGATATTACGTAGACATGGAAGCCACAGGTGGATTTGTTTATCTTAGTTTTGATAAGCATAATCCTCTTCCCTCTTCCATTTTTAAGAATAACAACTTATACAAGGACTTGAAGTAGTCTGTTTTGAGTCACCTTGTATCTCAGCCAGCATTCATACTGTTAGAAATCATCTTTGCACTGTTTTGGAGGACAAGAGAAATTTTTAAAGCTCACCATGTTCTGCTTTGACTACAATATACTCTTCAGATTGGTAGAAGTGCCAAAAGAGCATCTTTGATATGGTCCCCATTTGTTGATGAGTTATTTATCCTTCACATGTAAAAATTTGCAGCTAATAATCTGCAAGTGGAGACAGATCAATGGTCTGAGTGGTATTAACTTGCCTTTTGGCTTAAGGCCAAAACAGAAGCTGGGTTCAGGCTCCAGTGCTTCAGATACCTAACAGAAACATACCCTATTAGCAACTCCATCTAACAATTCTTACCTGTTCGACCTTTCCTTACAAGTGGATTTTAATTAATTATTGATTTTTAATGCACTCTTAATGTCTGAACACTCACAGACATAATTAGCACTTCTGTAAGGAAAATGAATCCCAATAAATAAATGAAGTAATAGAAAACCATTGCCTTCCCTATGTACAGAACCTGAGCTGTTAATGCTTTCACACTGATCCCTGAGCACGCAGTGAGTTGCACGACTTAGGTTTTTCCAAACTACACAGATAAAGCCTAAACAGGCCAAGATTAATAAGGCAGCTGTGTATTAAAAAAAGTCTTATCTGAAAAGATACATTTATTTCTCATATTCTATAAGTTATATCCCAATTAGATATTGAACATGTAACATAATAGCAGATAACTTAGAGATATAATTATGGATATTCCGAAGTATGTAGCCCTGTAAAGCAACAGCTTAGCTCAAACACCTAAAGGCAAAACATAGTTGTTATTATTACTACATATAAACTAAAGCAAGCCAAAGAGTAGTCATGCAGTGGTATGCAAGAGTTCTCACAGGTCAAGAATAAAGACATAACAGCCAAGTTTTGTAATCAATTCTATACATGCTTGTACATATAGATGTATTCCTTAGTTTTTCTTTCTGACAACAGTAAAAAAACCTGCCTCTACTTCAAAGAACTTCTGATGGAAACTGCACTGTTTTTATTCTAAGAGTATAGAAAAGGAATGCAATGGTAAGCAAAATCCATTACATGAAATTAACAAAGTGTGTCTTTTCAAAACTAATGAAGAATTCTCAGAGTCAGGAAGAAACTTCCAAAATTTCGTTCTTCTAGCCTCAGAAAATGATGAAGGTGAGAAACGTTACTTCCACAAAAGTTTCTTTTTAAATGGTCATTAATTTGCTGTTCGAGATAGAACAGCACTTCAAAGGTCAGTCATCTGCTAAGATGAAAGCAGAAATAGTCCAAATAAGGAGTAAAGTGAAGGATGAATAGCCAAGATTTTGCTGATGGAATTTATCTATTTATCCATTGAATATCTATAAAGTTACCCTCATCAGAAGGTGAGGGAAGACGTTCTGAATTAGTTGTATTCTGATGTTTAGCTAGCCAAAGGTTGAGTAATCTGATGTTGATTACCAGACTGATCAGAGGAAATCCTGTATTTCCCCTCCTATGAGGTTTCTCAGTAATAACCATGCCAAGGTTTAGATTTTACAATGACAAAACACAAGACTACATTTAATAGTACTTATTTTACTGCAACTGGCAATATACTTGATTATCTTGGTTAGTGATTGTGCTGAAAAGGATCACACCAAGTGTCAAGCTGAGCTACGAATTAATTAACGTTTTTGGTACAGAATACAAGCCTCAAGGCTTGCAGTTCCAAATGTCGCTGTATTCCTTTTATTAGAAGCACTTTTTCAGAGGAATAAACTGGTTTTGCAGCCCGCACAATTGATGTCAGTGTTATATAAAGGTAAATACTTCTGGTGTGAACATCTGATAAAGAAACACGTTAGTAAAACATGATACGTCACCGCCATTGTGCCATCTGTCAGGTAGTGTGTAATTATGGCAACATCATTCATTTCAAACCCTTGGATAAAAACAGTGTATCTGGCAAAGATGGTGAAATAAAGGCAGCTTCAGTCTGTAATCATTAAGTCAGTGACAGGTTTGAAATTCATTCATGCCAGTTTCTATAACTACAGCATTGTGCTAGTTAAAAGCAATAGCTTTTAAAAAATATAATTTAATTTTTACCAGGTAACCTCAGAACTATAAGTGATGGTCATAAGTGAAAAAATTTAAAGTCTCTTTCTATCAAAACCCTCTATACAGAGGAAAATAGGGTTCAAATATGAAGACTAGCTCCCCCTCTATAAAACAAACAAGTTACCAGCAGTCTTGATCCATACAACACTTTGAGAAACTAATCTGCACTTTAAAGTACATGCATATATACGTATAGATATAGTTAAACACAAATAGATATGCATATGCTTAGTTTAACAAACATAAGTAAACGAGTGAATCATTCAAAAATATATATGCAAAGACATCCTCAGGTACCTCTAAAATCTGATGTGCTATTCACTTGGTATGTCACTTTGTTGATATTTTTAACTTTATTATTAACTTAAAAAAATAAGTATAGAAAATAATATGTTCTCGCATTACCTTTTCAGTATTAGTGACTGAGCATAGGCTTGAAAATATAAATGTCACTTTAATCAAAAGTGGAAAAAAATGCTGTTCTTGAAAGTTTTTAACCACCAGTTAAGGATGACTTATGGAGATACAAATAGTATCCAGAGTACAGGGAAATAATGCCTAAAAATTTGAGAGACAGAGCACTTAGTTATAAACTTATATTTCCTCTTTAAATAATCATCTTCATTATATTTGTATGTGAGCAGAAGTGAACCATGTATTCCAATAGGCTGACCTGGAAGTGTCAAATCTCAATACATTTTAGATTTCAGAAAGTCAAGCTCTTTTTTTCTTTTCTTTTCTTTTTTTTTTTTTTTTGCTTACAATCCTTTTAGAGGATAGTTCAAGTTGCAAACAAGTGCATTTGAAACCAATTATTTGACCTGGGCATATTTCACAGATTACTTTCCTCTCTATGTACTACTTCTTATGTACCCGCATACATTATGAGCAAACTCTATCTCTTGAAAGCTAATAAGTGGAAAAACTCATCTTTTGTTTGTAGCAAAAAAAATACATGCTTATAAAGTCTGTAAAATACACAAGTATGTAAAAGGCACTGAAATACTCACATTAGCTGTGAGTGGACATGTTTAATTCATCCCTCAGGGATCTACCTTACTAAGTGATCACGTGCTTTCCTGGGTCACATCCCCACCAAACTACAAAGATCTTTAGATATTATTCTGTTCAAGCACAACCTCATGGGCCTTGTATGAAAATAAATTGCTGGGACAGCCTTAGTTCAAAATTCAACCTTAAACTGGGGAATCAGTGCTATTGAAAGCAACTGCTTTATTTATTATTTATCAGGATTCAGGTTTAAATGCCGTAAATTGAATATCTTATCCTATCAGATATTTCACAAGGCAATAGATGTTCATACGTGCTATGCTGAAGGGTTTTGGGGTCAGGCTTTTCTTTTTTTGCTGTGAGAATTTTTTTGGTGGGTTTTTATTATTATTTTGGTTTGGTTTTTTTGTTTGGGAGTGTTGCAGGGTTTTCTTCAACCCTCCTTCTGTTTTGGTTTTTGGTAGAGAATTGTTTCAGATAGAAAATAGCAGCATATGAGCAATCTTTAGCTTTCATGCACTTTAAATCTATTATCTAGGAAAAATCCACATTGCTCAACTGGCAATAAGTAAAAAAGTTGCTAAAACACTTGAAAGCTCCTATTAGGAGAGTGTCATACACTTCTAATCAAAAAAGCTACCCACACATCTATTCATTTTTAACTTTTTTTAATTTCACAAGACCCTATATAAATCAGTGAAATATAAGCAAATATTTCAGAATGGCCAGTGAATACTGCATACATACTGCAAGCTTCCTTATGAGAGATAAGATTTATTCTCCACCTTCAGAGTGGCCCCTCACTCCTAATTCTCAATTAAAATTAAGTTCAGCCTCACATCACTGGACTTAAACAACTGGAGCCAAATGCTCCTGGACATCACTAAATCTTGGTGAAACAAGCAGTGCAATTAAGCACATTTGCTGGAGATTCTCCACATGCAAGAGACCGCTGTTGGTTTTTTTGTATGAACAGCTGGCCACTACAGACTCGGGTTTTGAATATTTTTTTTTTTCCTGTTAGACAGTATTTAGGCATAAAACTCCCTAATAATATGCTCAAAAGTCTTGAAAATATAGTGAACTTAATTTGCCGCAGGGGAAAAAAAAAGAATTTGAAAGCTTCCTTTAAAGTATTATTTTTATTATCTAAGACTGGAAGTCTGGTCTCACACCTTTACTTTGGACTCGCACTGTGCCATCATACAATACACCAAAATGTTCTAAATAATCAACTGATATCATACATACATTGTATGAGTGCTGACTGTTAAGAAAAGCTGAAGCCAAGAAGAGAAAAGTGACTCTGCTCTAGGTCCAAGCAGATTGCTGAAAGAGCAGCTTGGAGAGGCACCTATGACAAGAATTTCATTTGTTGAACTTGGACTTTGAGGTGTTTCAACTTAAATTTACTGCCATCATGTACAAATGTCTCATCAAAAGCATTCCAACTTTAGCTTCTTTGGTGCAATCTATGCAATGTCTCTATGCATATATCTTTGAATTTGATAGTAGCATGTGCAGCTCTATGCTGGACATGTAACTTCAGTACCCAGGCTTGTTACCAATCTCCTGAGCCATCCAGTCTTCCTCAGTTGTGAAAATGCAATAAATTGCTTTTTTCCCCTGGTGTATTTAGCACTCATGGAAACTGACAGATTGACAGCTGGGAGGTATTCTGTTAAATCACAGAGAAAAGGAAAGAAGAAGCAATGACAGACAAAGGAAACAAAACTGAATTAACCCTTTGCTCAAGTAGCCAGCTGAAGTCAGAATGGCAAGGACTCAATGGAGCAATCAGTGGCTTGTGACAACACAGAGATCCTACTTGTTGATGGCAGATATAAAATGAAATAAAACCCCCACATTTCAGCATACAATTGTAGGTGCATATTCATGCGTTCAGCAAAATGTCTGGCCAGTCTACACTAAAATTATGAAGAAAATCTTAATCCAGCAGATATTTGACACAGCAGCTCCTTCGGAAAGCAAAACTTATCACTTGCACTGTAAGTGCAATGCAGTTATCCTGAAGAGTAGATTGAATGGCTAGAATATAAATGAAAAAGACATACTACTGGGAAATTTTCACATTTTACCCATTTTTGTTATTTTTGTAGCAGCTTTCAAACAATCTAAGACCTACTGTCTACAAATTCAATATGCAGCCATTGCACATTAAAGAAAGTTGGATTTTGTAGAATATTTACAAGTCTATCTCTTCTACTAATATCTAATTCTCAAAATTTATGAAAAAAATCTTGCCCCAGCTTTCAGCACCAGGATGTAGTAATGAGTCTGCAATGAGTCAAGATGTAGTAATGAGTCTACCTGTTTATCTTCTGATGTGAAAATTAGAAAATCTAAACAGGGAAAGGGCTTTCTTTAATAAATTGTCTGCAAAATTTGGAGGCCTTCAACAAATTTGTTTGAACACAAACTAAACATAACTAGACAAGTGAAACTTTTGCACATTAGCAAAGGACTCTTGTGATTTAAGCATTAGCAACAAATCCTCTGAGGTCTAACTCTAGCGATCTATTTTGTATGCTATGGACAAATACTTCCCCTGAGGAAGAGAATAAGCCTGAAAATTGGCTAAAAATATCACAGCCAGTCCCATTAATGTACCTGACTCATCACTTGTATCCTTAAAACAGGCTGTAGTCACCAAGAGTGAAAGGTCCTGAGCCAGCATGGACACAGGCACAGAACATGCCTCTAGTACTTACTCAGCCTGAGAATTGGAGCTGCCTATTGTACTCCAATCCAAAAAAGGACTCCAGGACTCCTAAAAGGAGTCTCAGCAAAGTTAATGCTGCATTAACTCAAGGATCGGAAACACACCTCCAGTGCCTGGACTTAGAGCTGTGGCCAGATTTATTTATTACCAAACAAACACTCTGGGACAGACCTTTAATCAGTGCTGTTCTACAAGAGGGCCTCAGAACAAATCTGACTTTGAATGGCTACAAAAGGGTATAGAAACTCCACTGAAAATAATTTTCTTTTAAGATACTTCAAACACAAACTCCACGACAGTGACAAGGATAGCAAATAAAACAACACTTTTTAGACAACAGGCTGGTAAGCTAATCATCAGCTTCAAGAATAGTAACATATAAGTTTGAGAAATACGTTGTTTTCCACAGTTCCTTTTCACATCCTGCACAGCAGAAATATGTAAAGGGCTATTGAAATTTAAAGAATAGTTTTGAGGTAATGTTCAGTTTTATTTCAATTGTAAAATCACAATTGTGATTGTATTTACTTATCAAAAAATATGACTAAATTTATAAGAACCATGAAGTATTATTCCCTGAATTAATATAAAGGTAATATTCAGAACTGCAATTCCCAGCTTGAAATTATAGTTACAGCAAAGCAGTGAATATATATCGATGTCTATCTATATCTATATATCTTTAAATAGAGCACAAGCAAATTATCCTGACTTCCCAGTTCAGTAGAATATGCTAAGATCTCTTAAAAAAAAAAAAAAATTACTTTCACCAGAAGGAATTTGACCTGTAAAAGTACATCAGAGAATTGTCAACACAAGTGACCAGGAGAATGGCTTTCATATTCTTCCCTCTGCTCCTGCATTGTGAGCAGGCTCAACCAGTTGTTCTGCCAGCAGGCATCACTCATGTTCTGCAGGAGCACATATTTCACTGACAAATGGCCTTCTCTTGAGAATGAGCCTTTAGGTACTGATGTGTACACCCACTTAATCTAACAATACAATCTATAGGTCACTGATGCCACTTGTCTCACACTGCTCCTTCTTTATCCCTCTTTCCATGAATATGTCAACATAAGAATATGTTCAAAAACACCAAAGGTATCCAAAGTTGTTTTCTAGATTAAGTTTGACAGAAAATGGGAGAGGAAGGCTTTGTGCTAGGTTTTGGAAACAGTAAAAGACAACAAACCCAAGAGATCAGTTCTAGCAAGACACAGGCAACTGTTAATGAAATGAACTTCAAAGCAGCAGTGGTTGAAAGGGTGATCTGACTGTCCCACTGAATTTAACTCCTTTTTCTCATTTTGCATTCCTTGAGTTACAACCCTACAACAGCGAAGTCCAGTGGCCTTAACCAGCCCCAACATTTCAATGGTTCCAGGAACGAGCTGTGGGCATGAGCACCTAGGGAGCTTCATACAGCTCTGGCCCTTCTTGTGTAAGGAGCACATGCCCTGCTCTGCTGTGCAGTGTGTCCCACGGGGGAGCTGCACACGTGTGTCAAACCCCTCTGCTCTGGGCCGCTCGGGGACACGCTGCTTGCGCGGATGATTTCCAGCGGACAGATGTTTCTTCCCTTCTGTTACATTTTAATTTCTCAAGTGGGTGGCAAAAGCAGATGTTACCACAAATGCATATATAAAGTCTCCTCTTTCTCACGTTATTCTGAAAGAAAGGGGGTATTATACTAACAGCTTGATTCAATCTGTGGATTTCATAAATATGTTTACCCGGGTGCATACCTATTCTACCACACATATATCTTTCAATACATATGGCAGTGGCACATACACATATAGTACAATAAGGTATAAATATGCTTGCATAGGCCAACATATGTAATTTTCTAGCTTGGACCAAGTACAAAGCACAATGTGCTACCTGTTTCAGAGTACTTAGCATTCTGGGTAGCATAATCTATTTTATACATATGTTATCCACGTGGAATAAATTAGACATCTCTGCAATAGATGATGCAGAAACTTATCTAGCATCACCTGTTTTCTCTTTTTCCTACAATGCCAACTATTTTATGCATTCAAGGAAAGGTCAGGGAAACCTGAATGACAAGTAGGGGTTGAAGACTGACCACAGAGAGCACCCTTGACAGTAAGGTTTCAGTATAGTGATTTTTTTATATTCTAGCGAGTTCACTGCTGTCACAGGGATTGCCCCCTGCAACGTCATCAAAGCTCAATCTAATGAATTAATCCTCTAATTTCCTTCAGATCTCTGATCCCTTTCTTCTTCAGTAACTAAGCATTAGAGATACCAAAATGTAGTGGGAGCAAAATGCAAGAGCAGGAGGATGTCTGGAGCAGCACTCCTGTCCTTCTCTGGGCAGGTGCAGCCTCTCCTTGCATGTGGTAATGTGCCACTAAATTCCTTCCAAGTCTATCACTTCTCACTTTGTGTGCCCCTTCAGCTGGCAAATGCACTGGCCAACAGAGAAACACCTATCACAGCACAGATATGACAAAGTACAGAAATCCCTATTAAGTGTATCTGTATTAAAGAAACAATTTTTCAGAGTTCTCTGTCAGAAATCTTCATAAATTACTGCACCAATCTCAAGAAAAGAACAAAAGAAGAAATCTAAGCTTTATAAAACATAGGCTATTAGTTATAAAAAATTTTGTGGCTGGATATGGTCCTGGGTTTTAGAATGATTTTTTATAATTAATAAAAGCACAGATCAAATCTGTCTTTACTTCCAAGAAACATTAGAAATTACTAACAGACTTTAAATATGTAATCAACAGCTGCATAAGTAAAAAGCAGAGGAAAAGCATTGAGCTTATATTATCTTCTGTATTAAGCTTAAGTCCTACCATGACGAAATGCAACAATTGTGATTTACTAAATATTAACTTAAAGAATTGCTTAGAGTTTTTTTGTTTTTTTTTTTTGTTTTTTCTTTAGAGTTCAGAAAATCTTCTGTAAGAGAAAGAAATAAAAATCACTTGAAGTGCTTTAAAAAGAAAAGAAAATTCAGGTGGAATGCCTGGCAGCTATAAATGAAAATTACATATAATTCAAAACCGGCATTTGTATTACTTCTGTTATTGTACTGAAAATAATACCTTTTTTTTTTTTTAAGAGATAAAAAAAAAAATAAAGTTGAGTCCTATACTATTTTCAGTAGCATATCTTGAAAGGGATAAAGAGAAAGAAGGACCAAGATCACTAAAGGCCAATGATCATTTAATTTGTAGGAGAAGGGATTAAAACACCACCAGCTGCATGTCCCAAATGTACATGGAATTAGTTAAAGGATGAAAATGTAAAAGCAATACACACATTCCAGAGGGTAGGCAAAGACACACTTTTTTCACACTTTTAAGTAGCATTTGTCATGGTGCTAAGGAACCTGATGTAACATTTAACAACATTTTACAGAGCATATTCCAGTCTGAGTTAGCCTACTTGAATGCCTGGAGCACTGCTCTTGGTACACTGAAAGCACTTCTATTCACTCATGAAGTCATACATGTTTGGGTTTTCTTTAATCATAAAAAGAATATTGCAAAGGGATTGCAATACAATTTACTGTTGTCAACTAACCTCCCAGGCTGACCAACATCATTATTTTGAAAATGGAAAAAAATACTTCAACACTTTCACTGTTGTGAAAAACACCATAACTCAGATTCCCACTCATAAACCCCAGCCACAGACTAAGAGGTAAGAGACTAAGGGCTATCTGCCTCTCTAACCTCTTTATAAAGAACAGTTCATCAGCATGAATAAACAATATCTTTTCAGTCAAAACAGACTTGTTTAGTCTACTGCAACGATTTTTTTGTTGTTTAGAAATAATACTTTTTAATGTTACTAAAAAATATGTATTTAAACATTTTCCCTCTATCTTGATATTTAAAATTTTTCAGAGGCCCTATTTGGTTCTATACCCTTCCCATTCTTACAGAAAGATGATTTTTACATCCAGTGTCATTCAGAATTTCTCAAAAACAAGGTCAAAACACGCAGCATGCTTTTTGTTTCTAATAGAAAGCTGAATGTTCAAGGGACTAGAATATTGTAAAGGCAGTTTTTGTTCTATCCCAAGGAGCCTACAATAAAGGTAAGAACTAGAAAGTGATTTAAAAAAATTCTCTCTACCGAGTTTTCCTTCATCAATCAGTCAGGAAATGATGTTAAATCTACTTTCTGAGTATTTTCTTTCCTATAATAATGGAGACCCTGGCTTTCACTACTCCAGATAGAGACAATTCATTTGACCGTAACCAGTTTTAAGGTTTACTTTTGGTTGCTATAGAATTTCCTTGATAATAAAGAATAAACTGGACATTCATTTGTAAAATATTAATTTTACATGAAGAACAAGGTGATCTACCTTCTCAGCAGTTATACACACACACAAACTTGGAATTCCACAAGCTGGGTAGGGTTTTGCTTTCAGAGGATAATGTGCATATGCACACTTATCAGCACTAGAAACTCTGGCTTAATCAGCAGATTCTTTAATATTTAAGGCTTTCATATTTTTATTTGTTCAGTGTAAGTTGCAACACTGAATTATGTAGAGTGTATGATGCTTTTGAATGGAGCATGAAAACAAGCAGGAGAATCCCCAAATAATGAAGCAAATAAAACAAATATTTTTTAATATGTTTTTCATTATGCAACTGTAACAAATCTACTCTACAAGAAATGGGATATTAGCACAAACTAACAGAAAAGTTGAACCAAAAATCACTTCACAACTTTTCATTGTAATGATTTCTTTATCTATTTTTATGTAGCTGTAGAACCTGCTCCACTGGAGTGACTGGTAGCCCCTGAATCCATAGAATAGTTTCCATGTCTATCAGGGGGTTTAGCAAATAATTTATTCCTTTTCTTTTACACAACAGTAATCTGCAGATATCTTCAATCTCAACCAGCTTTCACAATTCAGTTGCCAATGTATCTAATACTGCCTGCATAAATGGCAGCTTGCAAGTGGCTGGTCTGATTTTCTGAGAGAGAACTCCTCTATCTTCATTTATTTCATTCTGATAGAGTTCAGCTGTGCAAATCAGCAACCCAGAGCACACACAACAATCAGAGCACATGGCAACACGTTTGCATCTGCATCTTGTTTTTCCATGGTGAATTGTCCTAGATTTTGCAAATAAATGCTTACACTTGTTCTTCACCTATGTGAAAATTCACTTTCCTGATGTTCTGATTTGAAAACACCCTGTTTTTTTCTCTGCACTCATTATACTGCATGAGAAAAAATTATGTTCAGTACCTTCTCATGTATTTTTAGCAATCATGTAAAATTAATAAGATTACTATTTATTTTAAATGGATTCTGCAGCATTACGTGGCTGAGGTTTTATCTATTTGGGTAATTTTCCACACAGAGGTAATCTCCCACTTTATTATACCATGTATTAAAATAAGCATCCCAGAAATCCAGCTGAAACCTCAGAGCACTTACATGAATATAAAAGTGATATAGTAGAATATTGTCAGAGAAATGTAAAAATCAAAACCTATTTCTGGTTCTGCTACAACCCAATATCTCCATCTCTCTTTCCAGACTCTCCTTTTATGTTTCTTGTCTACTTAGTCCATAAGCTTTATCTGTCATTATGGGCATCGTTAATGATCTGAGTGGAAGTTTTGCTTTAACCACAACAGATATCAATAAAGATTATCTTGTTCAAACTAGAAGATGGCTTTACATGAATAGATACCATCTGTATTTAATATTCATTTGAACTTAATACTACTGAAACTGTGAAGAGAAATATCACATGGTCACAAAACAGGTTAAAATATTTCCTAGTATTTCTTGGTGAAAAGACCTGAAGCTTGAAGCAGTTCCCACATTCCTAGGATTTTATTCAGAAGTAGTGCTTGGCTGGGCATTTTGGTTCTGCTCTACTCCATTGTGATTTTGGAGAGTAACAAGATTCAGGACACACTAATTTACAGAACTAAGCTAAGTTCACCTGAGACCTCTGAACTGCACGTAGTTGTTTGTTGCAGTAACTAAATGTACTGGTTTTGATTGAGTTTAAAGTATACCTGAAAAATAGCCTAAAAAGTAATGGTAATTTTTTAGATAAAACAATAGTAATAATAATAAATATTAGAGATTCCTTTATACAAGAGCCTTTCCCAAGTCCTTGAAACAATGCTTGGTGTTGTACCACACTTCTAATTTTCTACACACAAAACTCACCTTCAAAATCAGACAGTCAATAGGTTCTTTAGGAAACAAAGAAGGATTAGCTAATTAACTAAGACAACTAAAATTTTCATGATCTACAGCATGAGAGGATATAGAGGTAGGTGGTGTGGACGTTAATAATTATCCTGAAAATTATTCTGGGGGGAGAGAGTGGGGCCGACACACAGATATGGATGGACATGACATGACATAAGCCTGAAATTCTCAGATCCCAAGCCTGGTTATCTGATTTTGTCAGCATTCCCACTGGGCCTGGCAGTGCTACACTGGCAGAGCTCAAAGTCAAAATGACTCAGCTGAACAGATACCAGGCAAACATGCCCAGCATGGTTCTGAGCCTGTGCTGGCCTTTCTCTGCCAGTTCCATGACTCTGTAACTTGTTTAATTTCCATGCTATATTTGTAAGCACAGGAAAAAGTACAGTTAGTATTTTTTTGAACAATGTCTATGACTTAATATGTTTAGCTTATAAAATACAGTGTAAATTCTCACTAAAGGGTTTTCAGTGCTGGATTTTTCCATTTTTTTCCTATTTTGGTATAAGAATGAATGAAATAAGTACGTACAATCGATTTTATACACAAGTTGTTTTCAGAGTAAAAGTTTATATTGTTGGCTCATCTACTTAATTAATAGGAACACATTAAGTAATGCATCAAAGAAATAGTCAGAAAAAAGAGGTTTTTTCCTAAGCAGCAATAAGAAAAATGAGCCCATAAATCCAGGCCTTTTTCTTCTGAATCTCACTGAAGTCTCTGGTTTGCACTATTTTATGATCTGTTTTTGAAGAGTACATTGACTCATTTGCTGTGTTGCTAAACATTACATAGACATATCTAGTAAGCTATAGGAGCATTAAAGCCATAAATGTAAGTGAAAACATTCCATATTTTAATTGTGGCAGTTCTTTAACTAAAAGACCCTATCTTCTCAGAACTAGGCAGCTCTATGAAAGGAACCTTTATTCATTTGCCTACTGTAGTTTTAGGAAAGTAACATTTTCCTTAGGTTTGCCCTGGGAGATGAAACCATACAACAAGAAATTCCCCTTTTGTTACAAGCAGACACAATTTAGATGAGTAGCCTGAGAAATGAACCTGGTAAACTGAAACAAAGGATTTAGTTTTGACTATAATATTCATTAGTATAGGGTTTCAGTGCAAAATTTGTTAATTTCCTTGCCTGAAGACAGTTTCTTGAATTTCAGAACCTCAGACTACATTTTAGGAGAGAGTTTGGGTACACAGTACAACCTCTCACTTTTATGAGCTCTCCATGTCATTGGTGATAATTAAACAAAACTGAGTAATAGGGTTCCTTGGCCTTCTGCAAACAGAATCACCTACCCTCTCTTAAAAATCTAATTACTGACAAAGGAAGGTAAATCTCCTGTAACTGCAGCATGGCATGTTCTTTTCTTTTAATAAAGAATTTTCATCCCTAGCTCTACCAGTTATTTCAGCAATAAAATATGCTATTAGAACATTTTTTTCTTTCACACTTGGCACATTATGGGACTTTGCCCAAAATACACATTTGTTATTAAAACTAATATATCAGTAACAATCATGAAAGTAAGAATAACTGATATTTCAAACTATTCTCATCATTATTTCACTCCTTTCTTTCTCTTCATGTCCTAGAGAGACAATATGTATATCTTCTCACTTACAGGTCCCAGTATCCCAGTAGTTGCCTTACCATTTTGCAGCATTAAGCAATGTGCCTTAAGGAATATTTTATTCTGGTCAGGGACATGGCCAAAACATTTCTCCATTCCCATGTGATAACGCACAGAAGGAAGGTGAATCGCGCATTTTCAAGATGCTTTCTGACAGGGAATTTTCACAATGAGAAATATTAGCCTTTGGAAACATCTCCTTGGGATAGTGACCTTGGACACTTGAGATTTAGCTAGACAGGGTGCTGGGCAATCTTGTCTAGACCCTAATTTTGCCAGGAAAAGGTTAGAGCAGCTGATCCTTGAGGCCTCTTCCAACCTGGTGTCCTATCATTGAAAATTAAGTGGCAGAAAAAGAGTCAAACTTCTTCAAAGATTTAAGAAAAAGGAAAAACAATAAAGACATCATAATCAGACCTGATGAGAGCTGTTATGATTATCTTTAGGTCATAAGTTTCGTCTTGGAGGTGCAGACTCCATGATCATTCTACATGGCTGTGCAGTAGATCCCAAACCCTCCCAGGGTGATGGCTGCTGCTTTGTGTCTAAGCCTTACAGACAGTGCCTATTCTTTGGAAAGCTGAAAAATCTGTTGCCTTTGTTTGCTGTGAAAGTCACCCTCCTTCAGATACAGGCAGCGATGGAACCAAGTGGTGCCAGCAGCAGTCTGGCTAAATCACAAGGTAGGACAGTCAGGAAAGAGGCCAAGAAATGGGGTAACAGAATTCTCTGTCACAGCCAGATCCATCACCTAACTTTCCAAAAGAGAAGCAGTTTATCAGGAATTCTCAAATTGTCCATTGGCCTGTTCTGGTCTCAAGTTCCAGATGCAGAATGAAAATTCACAGACGTAGAGAGAATATGAATGTTTTGTGCA
This sequence comes from Corvus moneduloides, assembly GCF_009650955.1. NCBI lineage: Eukaryota > Metazoa > Chordata > Aves > Passeriformes > Corvidae > Corvus > Corvus moneduloides. The sequence continues at coordinate 25,957,335 of NC_045483.1, read as the reverse complement.
ATAGCACTTCACAAGGATCTGTGCCAATTCATACCAAATGAAGACCCTGCACAGAATCATATCCACATCATCAATATATCAAGTTAATTCTTCTAGAAATACAATCATACTTTTTCTTTTAACCTCTTTTCCCAATTTAGATTACCTGACCTATCTTGAATCCTGTTATATTCCAGTGCAACTCTTACCAATGCACTTCTTGTAAAGTAGTTTCTAATTAAAAGAGCACAAGTCCAGGTCCATAAAGTTTTTGTGCACCACTGTACACATAATAATCTTATGTTGTTCTTACATAGCATAAATAAATTCAGGAAAACCTGAAGTTGTTCTACAATTACCAGAAATGTTTTTATTTTTGATAAACTGATGCAGAATTGTTTCATATGTCATAGTTATTCATACCCATATACTGAAAGAGAAGTTGTAATTACCAACTTTTGTTTGACTTAATATAGAACAGAAGCAGTACAACACTAATTGACTTTACCAGTGCCCTGAAATTGCTAATTGACTGGTAAGGCACTAACTTTTTAACCTAACTCATTAGGTAGGAAACTCTTGGCTAGGAAATCCCCCTGAATAAATATTAGCATCCATTTGGAAAAGGTCAGATACTTTGGGTTTTTATCATTACATTCTACTATTTATTTATAAACCGTTGAATGTCAAAGGCAGGTTATTCTTAATGCAGTAGCTGGCAAAAATATTTACTACAGTATCACAATTCTCAAATATGAAAAAGAAAACAGAATATCCCATACTCTTATAAGCAGGAGCAGCATGACTTTGCATTATTTCTCAGACTAGCATGAAAATCACTGTATGTCTTTCACTCCAAATCAAAGGGAAAAGCTTTCACACTAGGTCCATTCTTGCTTCCAAACCAGAAACAGACAAACCCTCTGCTGCTTTAATTACATTGGCTTCAAATAACAGGCAGTGGTAGACTCTATCCCAAACCAAAAGAATAAATAAAAGTGTTTTCAAAACTCCTAATTAGCAAGTCAAAATAAAAAAAAAAAAAAAAATCAGTAGAATACTGATTTTTTTACAGTTTCTAGACAGATTCCATTCAGTCAGTGTGGACATAGAAGGAAAAGAGCCCAAACATCCTCACCTTATGGCAGCTCTGAAAAACATCAAATTTCCAATGAAATGTGGACTTTCCCTGGTCAGCATCTTGCAGCACAGGGAACAAGTTGTACAAAGCATCAGTATTACAAGAGCAAATCTTGGTACTTCCTTCTCCTTTTTACATCCCAGAAGTATATTTCCACGCTATTTCCTTCAGCAGGAGAAGATGGTACAAAAATTACTCAAAGATTTCTCACCCTTTTTACCAAAATTATGGGATAATCTAGCAAATATTTTTTACTTATTTCAGTTAGTAATTTCCCTGCCTTAGAAAATAAATTGGTCTTATCATTTAGGTGTGCAGCACAGGATTGCATCAAACTGTTGAGAAAAGTGTATGTGAGCTTTTGCAACAAAAGACCCAAAACAGAAGGGAGGAATTAGAAGCAGTATGAAGCCTATCAGGAAGATTCTGGAAAAAAGTCATACCTATGGCAACAAATTACTGATGTTAGACTCAGCTGTTTTCCATTAACATCATTCATACCAGCAGTAGGGAAAGACCTCTTTCTGCCAGCCAAAAGAAGCTGCTTCTTTAAATACAAGGTTTTGCCTGGTGTTATACAGGAAACTCCTTCTCATTGGGGCATATCCCTTCAGACAGTATATAATAGTTTCAATTACCACACAGGAAATCCAGATGAAATTTTTTATCTGGTTATTTACAAACAATCATACACAGAAAAAGAATTTTTTCCAGTATATGCTTTTCTTAGCGTTTTAAAACCAAATTTCTTGGCCTAATTACAAGAGGGAGATTTACCCATCTACTATCTGTAGAGCCACAGTTCTAGAAGAGAAATATCTGCCAAAGTTATGCAAAAATATAAATTGCCATATCAAGGATGACAAAAGCAAAGTAAAAAGCACTCATGCATTACAACCTACCTTTGTCTTCCTGTGTTGGGACAGACACTCCCTCAAAACCACTGAGACACAACCTTTGATACTCCTCTCCCTTTAGCTGCAGGATACTTCACGTCCCAACGCTTCAATTTAGCTGCTGGAGGGTTTACAGTGGTGTTGGGTGACATCCTCCTTCAGAGATTACTCTAGAGGGGAAAAAAGAAAAACAGGCATAACCACTCCTTTGTAGGATTTCGTGTGCTCCATGGAATCTACAGGTAGTGCCTAATCTCAGTGCCTTAACGAAATTGAAAGTACCGTGACTTAGGGATTTTCCCAAATCTTCTGATTTGGCAAGCTGGGCGCAGTTGGTTTAATATTTCCACCCCACAGCCCAGACCACTTATTCTTCAGAGTTGCTGTGAGTACATTTCGGCATCAAACAGCCAGGCTATGCCTTTTTGTACCAAACGCTAAATAGTCCAGCCTCCAAAATTCTTCTCCTGGGCATCTAATCAAAGACAAAAGTTTGCTTCAAGCAGAAGTTTGTGTGTGAAATTTGTGTGTGAAACATGTGAAGCCAGCTGCCAGTAGGCACTTCCCAGGGCTGGCACGTGGTAAAATAAGGCTTTTTTCCAAACCCAGCATTACAGAGAGCAGGAGAGATGGACAAGAGGACAGAGGGGGACAGAGGATGCTGTGCCATGCCCAGACCCCACAGGCTGACACTGGCTGCCCACACAGCGCACAGTGCTGCCTGGCAGGACCTCAGAGCCTTTTACCCTGGGCAGACCCTGATGGAGAGGATGGCCTGTCCTTCCAAAATCTACCTGCTGTCTCAGAAACATGCAAAGAGGCGAGAATGAGCACAACTTCTGAAAACCAAGATCCCTCTGCTTAAATATTGATTCTGTTTGTCATGTCAGTCCCTACACACACACACACACACGTGTCTGATTTGAAATGCATCTCATGGACCGTGCTCAGCAAACTGTGGGGAAACCTCCTCCCCTCACCTGTGTCCTGGCAAGTGCACAAAACTGGTGCCAGGGAAAGCTCAGTCTGACTCGGCCAGGCTGAGCTCTGTCTCTTAAATATCTCATGATGTTTAGTGCTGTGACTGACCGTGGATTTCTCGCTGTGGAAATCTAATGTTGTCCAGGGTTCCTTGGCACATCCCCTGGCTGAGTGGTGTGCCAAGAAGTAAACAGCCAGAGGGCTGTGCTTTTTTCATAGGCAGAAATAATGATAGCTCTTATAATTAGCTTTTCTTAGGTTTCTATGTTTTCATTTTGCACCTTACAGCATTAGTGAGCAATAGAAATTCTGAGCGGTAGGAAAGTTGAAGAATTTTTTTCTCATGTTCCTCAATAATTTTACAAGCTATTTTTCCATGCTTTAGAGCATGAGTTTTATTCCATTATCTAATCCATGTCTAGTAATTAATCAAATTGCTTTAAACAGTGAAATTTGATCTAAAATGTTTTGTTCATTTGCAACCAAGTAAAGTTTGATAAGAACAGACAGTTTGGCAGTGCCTGTAAATCCTTTTGGAGCAAGGAAATTAACATCTTGGCACTCAGCTCTGTAATGATGTGCCTGATTTCATGGAAAAAAAGACAACAAATTCATTTCCACACCTCAATAATGCTTTTCTTTTGCTTTAGCTTAATTAACTCATTGAAGGATGAAAGCTGAACTTTTTTTTTACGATACCTGGTTCCTAGAATGTGCAATGGGCTGGAAAAATGATAAATCTGAAGCTTTGTGATAAGAATACTTCAAGGCAAAAAGCATTTGTATGCTAAGAATAAATTTGTTGCAGTCTATTCTGTAGCTGAAGAGTCAACAAAATAGTTAGCTAGAAGTACTTTAAGGGTTATTTTATATCTGTAGCTAATGCAGCAATGATAATTTGCATGAGCTGTAGCCTGCTGCTTATTGCAGCTCATACTGTTCCAGGGGAGTTCCATAAAAAAGGGAGAGGAGTATCCCAGACAAAGCTGTGAAGGGCCATCTAATGTTTGTTCTCCTCATTGATTGCTCTAAATGCAGGGATGCTGTCCACTATTATGCAACAAAATAAAGGGAAAAGTTATGGTGTTTGTAATATTATTATGGGTACTTTCTTCTTGCTTCCTTCTACAAGAAGATATTACAGCAATATTTAACTCTTCCCCGGGCATCCACGGATAATCTGAGCCCATACATTTGTTTCTGTGCACGTTTTTTCTTTATATATCCCCTTCCTTAGTGGTGAGATATGTTGGGATAAGGTTTAGCTATCAAGTAGGAGATAAATTGTCATCCAATAGATTTACCTGTATGTAGTTTTCTTTTCTAAAATAGTTTTCTTGAAATTAAAAGCAGGACAATTACTATTTTCACTTTTGAAGCAGAGTGCAAGATGTGAACACAGATATTCAACACATTCCACCTAATCTGCTCAAAATTTCTAAAATTGTACTATTAATATTTCAAACTCACTGACTTCTCACACAAACCATTCAATGTAACCTTCGCTTTTTCTTGACTTTTTCCTTCTTAATTTTAAATATAGAAACATGAACATTTCTGTGTCTGGAGGATCTGATATGTGCAGAGACATGACGAAAATGAAAAAAAAAAAACCTGAAGAAATCTAAATATTTTGCTGGTTTATTTTCAAAACACATTAAATGGGGAAATCATGTTCCCAGCTGTGGTGGGTGTGTTGGGCTTTAGTCAGATAAAGGTTTGTTTGGCGAAAAGTAAATTCCCACCTCTTAGAGAAAACCTCAACATATCACAAAAACATGAAAAAAAAAATTTCTTCTGATTAAACCCCCAGAGAACACCTGACAGCACACCTTGTTTACCACCCAGGGCACTCTGAGCTTTGTTTTGAACTGAATTAAGCAAAAGTTACATATCTGAGGACCTAAGTTTTTAAACTTTTGTATGTATTTGAATACTATTTTCCCAATTGCATTCTAAATACGACATTTAAAATGGTTTTAATTTCACCAAGAGATAAAGGTTCCCCTAAGGGCCTGCATGTGAAATCAACACAAATAGCTTACAAAAAGCCATGAAAAGAACATTGCTCAGGAGCAATGTGACCTGATAAGCCTGCCTGGAAATCTTGTTCATATGATATAAAATGTTAAAAGAAGCAAATTCCCTAAATGAAAAAAATATATGATAATAAAATTTGGACAAGCGGTACAAAACATTGAAAATATCACACATGAGGATTGTGGAAATTTAATGTCTAATTATAACTTGATTTTGGAAATATTTCCTTGAACCTGATCCCCCACTAGCTCGGTTTTGTTTTGATTAATTTCTAAATGCCTGAAGCAGCATGTTCCTTTCCTGTAGTCCTTAGAGTTTCACACCATAACTATAATATGCCATTTTCAGAGGTGGTTAATTTTAAATGTTAATTTCTTTTCAAGAGTTACATTCAAAATCAGATCACACATTTGTGTGTCTAAATTTTAAGCACCTAACCTTAGATACCCGATTTTGAATATTCAGAGATTAATCTTTATATTAATGAAATTAAAATTACTTTTTGTGGCTAGAGTCAATTGCTTTTTAACATCCTTAAAATGCTAGCACATTAATACAGTAAAAACCAGAAAGAAAAATAATCCAAAAGAACCTATTTGAAAGGAAGGCTGCCTTTGACCAAGCAAGAGAGTCTGCATTATAGTTATGGGCACTTTATTTCTGTAACACCAGAGGTAGCACCAACCTACAGGCAAGTTCATTAATCTCCCCAGCTCCAAGGAAATGGAATGTCATGCAGTGCAATGTATTCTTTATTGCTATTCCTGCATAGCTTTCTTTGTTAAAGATAAAACTGAGAAAAGTTTAGATGGGATTTTAAGAATTTCAAAGCTATAGGCTCATGAATATTCTACTCTCAAGATCACCCACAGTCTGTCCAGCAAGGATGGGCAAGGACGCAAAACATGGTCACTATAAAAGTTTACACTATCTCCATGTACATCTGTGCAGAGATAAAACAATTATGAGTATCTATCTTATAGTGACAATAGCAAAAAACTTAAGACATGAAAAAACCAATAAATCTGCTTTATAAGACTTGCTTAAAAAATGTAAACATGCCATTATTTAATGACATACTGAATAATTAATCAATTTCCTTATTAGTTGTAATCTGTTTTCCCAGATTCATAGTTGTCATTGATTTGTATTCCTGGCTGCAAGAAGTCAGAAAATCAGTAAAAATAATATCAAGGATGCTCTCTTTGAGGCAAACAAAGGTCCCTAAATTTAAAGAAGTTGATTCATTTAAAACAAGCATGTATCAGTATCGATAGAAACACAAATACACACTCTGGCATTCGCGAGTCAAAAAAATCTTTAAAAGCGTGATAATTTAATTACAGTTGACTTAATAACTGCAACATCAATCCAATAAAATCCCAATAATTAAGATGCTTGACAGCAGCAGGTCTAGTGTAAAAATGTTTATTATTTTAGATAGAAGCACAGAAGAACAATTAGATTTCTTGTGGTAAATGTAGAATATATTCCTCTAGTATTCTCTACTATACAACGTGTGCGTGCCCACAATAAGAGTATTAGAAATATCCTCCATAAAAAAGAAATCATCTGCAGTACTACTTGTGTTCTCTGCCATGCTTTTCTTCATGTTTACAAAGAACCTGCAATTCTGCCTTGAATCTCAGTTTTCTCACTGAGTATTTCAAGTCTCACTTTGTTCTTCAAAGGGAAACCCACCTGATGCTGTACCTTGTACACCCCCACACACTTTCATGCCAGCTCAGTTTTCCAGCTCTCCTTCCAATACTTGTGAAACATCACAGAAGAGCTGAACAGTAAGCATTATTTAGCACAAAGCTTGGGCTGTTTTGTCAACAGAATTCATTGACTTTTACCAAGATAAACCAGCATCACTTGCTTCATAAGGAAACAGTGATGCAGAAATACCAAATGACTTTACCAACTTCATACAGTAAATCCTGGGGGGAAGCAAGGACACAACACTTCTGACCATCAGCCATATTGTCTGAGCGTTGAATACCACTGAAGGCTGCTTATTAGCTGTGCTGTTTCCATTAAAATTTGTGAAATAAATCTGGGCCAGATATCAACAAGTTCCGTGACTCTGATGGATTTTCCCAAATAATTACTGAGTCTTTCATTTTTCACTGTTAATCTGCCCGTCAGTCTGCAAAATATTCAATTTGGATTAATTCAGACTAATTTTCTCTTTTCCTAAATGGTAGAATGCCTGCAGTCTCCATAAGATGTAAGTAATGTGATCCTTCAGGCCCAGAAAATGCAACATGAGGGTTTAAATAAGCAGTCTGGCTTAGGCAACAAGATTACAAGTGGATTTGAAAAACCAGTGCAGAAATTCTCCTTCTGAGAACAAGCTATGGAAACTGATCATATGAATAGAGTTATCAGCACTAATAAAAATTCTGATTGATTCCTGGCTCGCATGCAACTTCTGGAGTGTTTGTTTCACATTGGCTAGCATAGGTCAGAAATAACCAACCTGTGCTTTGCAGCTAAACTTAAATCTTGCTGTAAAGCTTGCTAAGTTTAACATCAATGGATTTGGGAGGGGCTTAGCTTTGTTAGTTGTGGGTTTCTTTCCTAAACCTCTGACAGTGAGAAGATTGGCTTACAGACTTCCAATAAAGACAGGCATTTTACAACAACTTTATTTACTTTCAAACTTGTCGTTTTGTTAATCTTGTCAAATCATCAGTTAAAAAAATCATTAGTCAGAAATTGGATTGCTCAAAAAGAAACTCGACATTTGCTCAAAGTCCAATACACACACGACAAGATTTGTGATCAACAGTACAAACCACAACATCAGTTTCATACTTTCTGTCTGTATAATTCTAGCAGCAAGAATTTAAGCTTCTGAGCATCTACAGCTTACAGATATATATGCTGCAATTTTAAAGTTTTCTTTGTTACTTCATACAGAATCTCCAGAATGCTCTTGCTAAGACAACTTACTAACTGTTTGAGTATAATGCTGAAAGAAGATCCTAATGATTTATAATACAGTCAGGGACCATAAGGTAAATCAATAGTTTATTTGTGAAAAAATAGACTTTCTTGTTTGTGAAGCTATGTCAAATTTTTAAAGCATCAACCTGATGAATTCCCATTCTATGTTGATAGCATTATACCTATAACCTTGCATCAGACTTAGTCATTATCTACTGATATAAAACACATACACTGTATTTAGGAAAGTATTTTTTGATAGACATAGTCCTTTGATATACAATTGAGACATACTTTTGCTTCTCCAAGGGAAAAGATGCCCGAATTAATTACTTGCAAAATTACAAATATTACATCAAGATTTTGTTTGTCCTGGATAGTATATGCTTTCTTTTTTTTAAATCAGAAATGCCTATAATAGATGCTTTTATAATTAATTTTATTGTAGCATGATTTATTGGTATGTGTCTTAGGGGGGAGAATAGGAGCTGGAAAGGGAAAACAAAATTCTCAATATAAAATGTGGGATTTTCATCAACAGAGGAAGAAATCACAACAAAATATTGGCAATTACAGTGGGATAATAAATATCTGATCTTTTAACTCTATGACTTTCCAATTCTGTGCAGCTGTAAATAATACACCACTTAGAAGCTCTTGAGATAAGAGATGTGCATGACCATGTTTCAGTGCAGCTGCCTGCATATGATGTGTGCCACAGAAAATTTGCCTACAGATGTTATTCCATTTCAAAAGTGGCAACAATTAAGAGGTAATTTTCCACGTACAACAGTAACAGTGATAATAAATGGAGAGATTCAGACCTCCTCTAGGAGAGACGCTGCTTTTTTAGCAGTATGAATGTATTTATACATGAAATGTGCATGGATGTGTTCTTGCCTTAAATCTTCAACTTTGTTCCTATAAACACAGTCAAATGTGCTGGGAGATTATGCTGATCACATTCCCCTGATTACAGTTCCAAGAAAAAAAGGTCTCTCAATAGATCCACAAATTGGTAAAAAAATGAATGCTCACTGAAACCAGAGCTTATGAAATTAATGAAATTGTTTCACTGTCTTCAAAGACTTCACTTAAATCATTTCTGTTTGAAAAACAGTTTGTCTAATATCATCCTCCAGAGTATCCTGTAACCATAATAAATTCACACAAAAATACATTTTTTCCAGTTAATACACAATCTTGTTACAATGAAAAATTCACAGTGTATTATTTATTTCCTCTCACATTTTAGATAATAAACAGGATATCAAGTGATATCTGTTACTAATGTCATAATAAATGGAAAATCTTGACCTAGTTTAAATTATTAGTATAAAATCTAGTTTATTTACTAAGCAACTTAACAGAAACACTAGACTGTGAACGCACACACCTGTATACCCCCACTGTAAAATGAATGTATACAGGAGCTTTATGAAAGTGTTTTCCATGGATTTTCAACAATGGAGTAAATAGAAAGTCTCTTAGTAAATTTTTCAGGTCCTGGAGAGCTGTTATATTGGCATCCCATGGATCATATTGTTCATTTTAATGATGTAAAATGCTGGCATTGACTTTCACATAAATGGTCTCCATGAATTTGAATTGTGGGATTGAGACCTACTACTATAGATTGGTAAATTAATTTTCCCCTAATGCTACAAAAATGCTGTCCTATTTATCATTACTAAATAAATCCAATATTTCAGTCATTAAGAATTCCACACTGAGAAGAACTGGACTTTTTAGATTTAAACCAGGGAATAAATTCACTAGCAAAGATCTATAAAACAAGGTCCTAACTCTCTGAAAGATGTTAGATACATCAATCAGTTCTTTATTAAAGAAACAGTATTTATGGAAACTTCAAGAGTCCAAATTAGCTGTAGCCCAAAGAAAAAGGATTTCTTTCCCCCCTCTCCCTTTTTTTTTTTTTTTTTTAATTTTAATTTCTCAAGGCTTAGACTGTTTCAAAATAAAAAGAAATTTCTGGTATGTTTTCAAGGAGTGGAATGATATCAGAGCTCTAATGCTTAAAAATAGATTGCCCTGCTAATCCCACATCATATCCAGGTTATTGTGCTTGCTAATCTTATTCATTACCTAGGAAGGATTTCCTGTCTATGGATTTTAACATGTGATATAATCTCAGATTACAGCTCTTTTACTATGTACAGTGACATATAAGACCAGGAAAAGAAAAAAGTATGTTCAGCTGTGATAGGGTGGGTTAAAGAAGTGACTTAAAGAACTTTAAGATAAAATAAATTATTTCTTTTAGAAATATGCCCAGTGAACAGGAGTTCTCAGGTAATGGGAAGCATACAGAAGTGTGTTTTAATAAAACATGAAATAGATCACCTAGAAATTCCTCTTGTGTACATCTATGGTTTTATGTTTAAAAACAGTGCACATTAAGAGAATATTTTAAGTGTGCGTTTCAGCTCTCCAAGATACTGACAATGTAAATGTGCAACATCAGCCACAGGCAGAGACATTTAAAGAGGAGTTTCAATATCAGACATTTTTTGAGTTAATGTATTTCTTGTTAAATGTTCTTAAAATGTTTTTAATTTGTTGACATTTGCAAAAACTCAATGAATTGTATTTCATGCTTTTGTATTATTTGTTATCCATTCATATTTAAAAGGTTTCTCCTATGAACAACTTAAGAAAATGCTATTATCACATTGGGGAGTGTCAGGAGTCAGACAGACTTTTTGCATAGAGATAATTTTGTGGATGTTCTGAGATGCCCTATTTGAGGGCAGGCAAAGGGCAGCCCCTACCCCCCCCCCCCCCAGTGTTTTGTATTTTCCAGTAACTCAGCCAGCTATATTCACTAGCATCTGGCAACTCCCTTCTTGTTCATTATATTGCTAATGAAAGGTATAATTAAAATAATTTTAATGAGAACAACGTTCTCAATTTAGCATTCGAGCCACCAGCCTGTTGGAGCCAGAAGTTTTCTGCCAATATTACTCAGGAAGCAACACAGTATGAAATACTGTACATTTATTCTTTCAGTGAGACTATGAGCTACTAACCTTGATTCACTTTGCATGGAAATCAGAAATCTTTTATACAGATTGTTAAAGGAAATTTTTGCAGCTAATCATTACAATAAAAGTAAATTATTCCATATAACTCTTGAATATTAGATTTTAAAAATGAGAATATTGTGAACATTTTAGGCATGATCTCAAGAAACCTCTTTTTTCACGTATTCAACAGTTTTCCATTGATATGTTATATTTCAATGGACAAATTTTTCAAAGCATGTACTTCTAAGTACAAATCTATTCCTTATGAATAATATTACATGTATAGAAATAATAGCACCTATGTCATTTTTTTAATGTAGACAGGAGATATTTTTTAAGTGAAATAAAAAAAAGGGGAAAATCAGCAACAAAAAACTGGCTGAAATTTTCAATCTGCCATAAATACACAGAACTGAATTACCAAAATTTGGAGTTCTAAAAATCTGGACCCAAATTCATCCAGCCTGTTTTCAACCCCAAAGAGAGCTGTGTTTTATACGTGTTACTTAACTGAATAAGTGACACCATGAGGTGGACAGCTTCTAACAGCTGACAAGGAGCAAAATCTGAACAGTACCTTGGGGTGGGCATGAATTAAAGGCCAGGAATGGGCTTTAGGAGAGCACTGCCCTGCCAAGCTCCCAGGCTCTGGCACCGGCTGAGAGCTCTGGCAGCAGCCCTGCCCATCCCATTTGCCCCACGAGACACACACCTTGTTTGTGTGCCTATACCCAGTGATGCTCCTCACCTCCTATCTCTCATTTCAGAACAGGGAATCCCCATGTTCTGCTCCTTGCCAATTTTTTTTTTTTTTTTGGCACCAATTTCTATGATCAATTACTGCAAAAATGGTGTGAAATCCTTTAAAAAGAGATTGGGAATGTCATCCCCCACCTTCTTAGTGCTGCAGTGTCCATATTTCCTCTCTAGAACTGAACTTGCCTGCTCTCTAACATGGAGTATCTGCCTTTCTCTTGAGATACACTCAGTTCCATATTTTACTCCTGGGCATGTGTAGATACACAACCCCACTCTTTAAAATTAGATTCAGAAGGTAACTCTAACTGGGCACATTCTGCAGGAGCTATTTTGCTGATTACAGTTGAGCAAAATGTCCATCCATAATGAACACCTTTAATTGCTAACTAACATTCTTATGAAAGTCAAGCACTTTTTTTAAAGTTAGCCCATACTCATGAATTTAATTAAAAAAATCTTTCATACGTTGACAGTACTGAGAGGTGATATTGTCAAAGTAACTATCAGCTTCTTCAGGCTAAAATATCTGAACTAATTATGGGTACATGGAACCGTCCTCAAAAAAACCCCAAAAAAACTATACATCAGCTATAAACAACACATTTTCTATGTATATAATTTTACATAGCAGCCTAATTTAAATTAATTTTAATCCATTTCTAGGTATTAGTCATTAGATGACCAAGTAGTATTATATATGCACATTCTTTTTTAACAGAATCTAATACTACACATTGCAGAAGGACCAAAAAAATGGGAGAAGTGTTCCTTTAAATTATCATTATTTTGCACAGAGAAGAAATTGTAGATATATATTTTAAAAATCCCTTTATCAAGTATAATGTAACCGTATCACCTGCTGAAAGAAACTCCATTTTAACTCCTGATGCCACTGAGCTTTGTTTTATGACCAAAATTGTTCCAGTGACATGTAAAAATAACCTGTATGTATAATTCCACTATGAGGCTCAATAGATTAATTTGCTTCAGTAATTATTTTTTGTGGAAGTAGCTGGCCTAGTTATGCAAAACAGAAACCCCACATCAATTTTTGTATGGCATTTACAGCAGTTGAAGAGAAATAGAAGAAATTTATTTTCCCCCAAATTCAGGCTATGATCAAGTTTCTATGGAAACCTTGAACACCTCTACAGAGATAAGCAGCAAAGGGTGAAACTGTTCTCCCTGTTTTTCACCATTTCTTCTTTTCTCTCTTTGATCCATGTGGAAGTGTTTTATGTATAATTCACTTTCTACTGTTCCTTATTTCTCTTTTCACTCTTCATGTATGAGAGGGAAATCTGGAGAAACTGCCCTCACTCTTTGTTTGCCATTGGCTATCCAGATGATTTCTAAGTGTGATGACTAAAATGTAAACATTTTCATGTGCCTAGACTACATAGTTTTATACAATCATTTATTTCAAGTTGCCTGAGCAGAAAAACCTACTAGAAACTCTAAGAAAAGTATTTGGAACTGGACACTATAACTTTCAGGATCCTGTGGGATTTCCTTCAATGGCTGCTTCCAAACTCTGGGTTAAGCTCCTGTAAAATCTCAGTGATGGTACCAGACACAGCTCAAAATGGATATAAATGACACACATCAAAGAGGTCCCTAAAGAGCCTTTGAAGAGTTACATTTACTTCTCTTGAAATGAAAGACTACAAACTGTGTGAACTAAGCATAAAAAATGTTATGTACTAAAATGCAGTTTTATCTGTAGACCTCAGATGACTGAGGAAACAGACTTAGAAAACAGCACAAATGCAATTTGCATTTTGTCATTTAGATTTTCTTTCATACTTCTCTCAACCCAGGTGCAGCTTAGCTCTGCCCACACACATAAAGCACTGGAAATTTCAGTTTCATTAGAACCAGTTGGGGAATGATTTGGAAAAAATCTACTAATTGTAGGTAAACAGTACAACTTGCCACATGACATGCTATAGGGGCCAAGTAATTTAGGGTCTGTAGATCATTCTAGGGTGCTCTGATGTAGGTTTCTATAGGGCAAACTATTCTTCCCTGACTTGCACTATTTTTTTTGTGAGACTGATCCCCAACCACACAAGAAAAAGGTAATGTTGACTCGATACAAGTTTTAAATGGTTGAACTAAAATCTTAAAGCCTCAATAAATCCTACAAACATAATTTGCTAGGGTGACCTGGACAGAGATAAGAAATACAATGGGAAATCATCCCTGCTCACTATAACTTGTAAATAATATGTAAGGGGATTCCTGATGGCTTAATACTAAAAAGCCCAAAAATAAAGTAACAATAAAAAAAGTCTGTAAGTTAAAAACAGAGGAGCTCCTTATTCTAAGAGCAAAGTCCTTCACAGGATAGCCAGAAAACGACTTTCCTGCAAAAATATGTATTATCTTCGTGCATAGGGATGGATGCAGGCAGTGCTTTTTGTGAGGGCATGAAAACCAAGTGGTTTTTCTGGTGGTGTACACAAATTCACCAGACAACTACAGTGATTGATCATCCTCTCTGGAGTGATGTAAGCGTTCATTTGCTTGCAGTAACCTCAGATGAATAATTCTGCTACACTTCCAGTACTTTAATCAACTGCCCAATTAAAACTGTGCAGCAACCAGAAATGGCATTCTGCCATTACACATCTGCAAGGCTCTGCAGACACGCTGACCAGTGATGACAAAAACAAACTTAATGGAATTTCTTTCTGTACATACTGTTCAATGCTGTGTGTCTCCACAACCCTTTGCAATGCTCAGAGACCCCTTTGGTGCACGATGTCCTGCACAGGGCACATCCAGCTGCCCACCAGGCTGTGCCTATGGATATTCACGGCTAGAAACTCCTTGTTTTCATTTGTTTGCTCCTGGTGCTTTTTTACACCAGGTGATTTCATTCATGCCAGGTGGCGCTTGTCATCAAAACCTGAAATTTTTCTATTATTACACTCCTGTAGTTTGATAAATTTGTCCCAGTAGTTCAAAATATTTTCTTGGCAGTAGTCATGTAAATACAGACTGCACTAGCCCTGTTAGTCCTCCATTACACCAAATATTTTAGCAACAGTACCTGTATGGAACAAGCACACTGCAAGGCCATTTCTGTCACATTCCATTTTCATCCAAGAATGTGCCTAAGTATTTTTTAAAATTTGTGTGGCTTTTTCAATGTGATCTTCAAGGTATGGTTTCTTCAAGAAATAAGAGTAGTACTGGAGCACAGTGCATAGATGCCAAATTTTCATGCTTATTCAATATCACTAATTCTAATTTCTCATAATCAGCACAATGGTTTTTCTCACTTATTACGACTGGCACGTTTCAAAAGTAAGCATACTTTTTTCCAGACAGTATTTTTTTTATTTATTGTATCATAAATATTGATCTTGAAGGTATAGTTCACAAACTGGCAATAAGATATCAATTAAAACAAAATTAATAGATGCTTCAATGCCAATTTGACAAGCTGTGAGCTGAACAGCATTTCCCTGTGATATCACACAAACCTCATATGGAGGAAATAGTTGATAAAGACAAATTACAGATGTGTGGAAAAAAATAGATATGGATCTTCAAAAGCTCTTAGTTAAGCCAATAAGTGACATTACACATGCAGTGGTACAAACTCCCAATTGACCGTAACTCCCTTGTTTGCACACCAAGTCTGTGCTTTCTCATACAACCTCCAGAATCTTCCTTGTAGCACATTAGTGTTTTTCAGTGGCTCACCTCCTCCCCGAGGCTTTGGAAAGAAAGTAACCATTGATAACGTCACTTACACTGCAAAGCTTTTCTTCCTGATGAGGCTGCTGCGTCTCTTCTGATGAATTATTCACAGACTCGTGTGACTAAGCGTGCAGCTGATCTGAAGTGCCATTTATGTAAGATGTGTGGTACTAGCAAAATGGCTGCATATTTTCTTCTAAAGCTACTTAATTAGAAATGTTGAGAGTATTCTTTTTGTAGATGCAGCTTATTTCTTTGTGATCAAACACAGTTAAAAGATTTGGTACTTCCCTTTGACGCTGTAAATTAGACAAATTTTTCCACGGAAAGTCTTTTAAAAATTATCACAGTACTTCTAGTCCACATGTAAATCAGGAAATCTGTGTGGAAATAAAGCATTAAAGCCATCTACTTGAATGGTAGAGCTACTATAAAATGCATAAAAATGCAAGTCATGTTGATGTCATTGCTTCTTAACACTTGATATATTAAAACTAGTGTTTAATTGGATAAAAACTGTCAGAAACAGAAAGCAAAACCTACTGGACTGAAGTCTTTAAAGTTAAAGCCATTCACTGAAGTGCCCTCAGTGGTAAGAAACCACCCACACAAAAAGTTTAAAATAAAGAAACCTTGAATATTTACAGGGTAGCTTTTTCACTTTTTCAATCTTTCTAGACCTGATTTTCTTTCCTGGGAGAGGCTTAGAAACCTGTCCTCACAAAGGTTTGCAAGATGTTTATGTATAAACTCTTTGCCCTCCCAGGGGAGTATTCAGTTACATTATGTGCATCAAAACAGAACACCTATGGGTGAGGGAAGTTCTCTGTGACCTGAAGGGTAACTTCCAATAGCGCCAGAACAGCCCTTCCAGATTAATTTCATAAATTCTTTTCTAATCTAAGAACTATGTACTCAATTCTAACTGTTTATTTAATAAATTCTCACATCCCTGTTTTTAAATCAACTTGGAATCATTTATATACCAGTTCAAATCACTATGGTGCTCTGGAAGCTTCAGTGGTACTGTCTTTTACAGGTCACACAAGCATTAGAATTGAGAGTGTTGCTGAATGCTTAGTAAATCCTGACAAGGAAAATTCCTCCCAAATACAAAGAAAAGTGTGGTAGTTCAGCACTTCTACCTCATGAGTCCTGTGTTAAAGAGCACAGACACTGAAGAGATTTTAAATATTGATAGTCTCGGGTTATGATTATTACACAGCAGAAACATTCTGAGTAACTAAGCTCATGATTACTTCTAGGCATCCCTGATGAAGTAAGGAATGGCTTTTATTATCTTAAAGTTTAATGAAATCCAAGCAGACAAGGTAAAAATATGAACTGCTGTTTCCATTTTACAATTACGGTAATTGGGATACTCAAAGGTTGTTGGGCAACATGGAAATTGAGTCAGAAAAGGAAACTTTTCTGGTTTCACCTAAGTGCCTCATCCACAGAATTATCTCTGCTCTTCAAAGGAGAAGGTTTTATGTATCTATCTATATATTTATATATATCTATATCTATCTATATCTATTTAGAAGCAATGTTTCCAGCTAATGAGATACCTTCATTAAATGCTATGAAATACCTTATTTGCTATAATATAAAGTACATGTTAGTTCACAAACATTAATATGAAATTGGACATGAAAACAGCTGATCCCTTTCATTTTTTGAATGCCCTATTGCACAGGGCCTATTTTCCTATTACTTTGTTATTTGTCTAAATATTAGTGATTTACCCCTTAATCTTTCTCTTCGTTGAATTTGTTTAAAACCGTCAACTGAAAAAGCAAACAGTCACTTCTAAATTTTAGGTTTTTACCAGTCATAGACAAAATTGAAAGCTGCAGTAATATTTTTCAAGTTAAAACACATTAAACAAGCCCTGTTTCCTCCAGTCTGAACTCATTACATGTAATATAATGACACATTAGTTTCTCAATCCACCAGGGAGTTAACACATTAAGTTCCTGCAGGTCAGTACAACTTGTCACTTCTCACTGGTTTTCCCCTGGACAAAACTGTTTCCAGTTTTCTCTAGATGACATAACACACTGTAAAGCCGAAGGAAGTTAGCACTTGTCATCACAAGGGGTTTTAAGCCATTTAATTTAAAAGGGCAGAAATGTCCAAAAACCCAAGCCAGACTCAGTTTCCTGCTTCCTGTCAGAACAGACACAACTCAGTCTGGGAGACTCTAGACCTTGGTCTAATGACACACACACACAGCCTACTGATAATTGCTTTTAAGTGAGAAATACATTTCTGCTGTTACTGAGCAATAGTAAACTGTGACCATTTTCATCCAGGTTTATAATTTATTAAGACTGCATGACCCTAATAATCTCTGAGACTGTATAAACACTAAAATAATTCATATAACACACAAAATATTTATGAAGCACAACACTGAACAGATACTTAACTTCCAAGCCTCTGGATCAGTAAGTTGATATAACAAGTAAAACAGTTACTGAGACTAAGTGCCAGCACATTACAGTACTAAGCTTTGGGTTGAATCTTATCAGTTAAGCCACCTAAAGAACAGTTTGAAAGATTACATAACTATGCACATATATGGCTTTTTTAGATCACTATAAAATGGTTCCTTGTTTTAAACTGCATGAAGAAACTGACCGAAAATAATTAATAGTAGAAGAATTATTCTCATGTATGCAGAAAGACATGATACCACTATTTTGTTAACATGATAATTATTTTGTATTATGTGGGCACTGGGAAAGGCAACTAACATGAAAACAATTTTACAAATATTCAATTTTCAATTTTACAGATATTCACTGCTTCAGTTTGCCACTATAATAACTTCATTTCTTTAGTTTCAACATATTACCACATTTGCAAAGTGCAACTGAAATATTTTCTGACAACCTCTATGTTAATTTCTTTCCTTGAATCACTCCTGACACCAACCATGCTACTAGCTCTGAGCATTATGCTTTTTCTCCTTAACTGGCTGAGAGACTGTAAGCAAAAATAAACACCTATATCACCCTTGGAGACTGCATCAATAGAAAAAGCACTTGCATCAAGGAAGTTCCAGGTTATGAAAAATTATATTATTTTGTTAATTTCCTCAGCAGCATGCAAGATTAAAGTCATCTTTTTAGTTTCTCAGCTCTTGATTTACATTCAAGCACTCATTCATTTTGGAATTCTCTACGTTCTGTCTCAGGACATGCCAAAGATTCACGAACACCCCAGGCGACAGACCTCTGCTTCTTCAGCAACAGAGTATGGACTATGGAGTAAATGTCTCCAGGACCTCAGCACGCTGCACCTTCTTTACTCTCCTACCTCAAACACAGTCCCTATTTTTATTTTGTCTCACCTGAAGAAAGTGCCAAGTAATAAAGCCCAGCATCATTGAAATAGCAGCTCTAATGCCTTATTAGATCCTGAGAGTTCCCATGCTTTCTGCAGAAGAGCAGGTGAAAGTGTAAAACCCTATAGCTTTCTGGACATCAAACAGACAAAGATCCTGACAGGGAGTCATAGAAACCCATATGGAAAAGAACATTTTGATATTGAAAAGATACAAGTGGCATAAAACATCTCAGGATGCACTAACTGTGAATTTTGTCACTTTGCCACATATCTTGATGCCATGAAGATTTTTTGCCTTTTCTTTTATACCCCTGTTATCCCTTTTTACAACTTCTGTATTCTTAGTGCTTTTTGCCTACATGCTTGGACTTGTTTGTCAAGCTGAGAGACTCAACATTTTAGAAGCTTCATAGCTAGGGATCAGTGTGCCCCAGACCCCAAGGTCCTCGCCAAAACACATTCTGTAAACCAAGATAGAACCATCCAGTGGGAGGTTCCTTGGGGAGGGGGGCTCACTTGAGCCTCTCTTTGGGGAATCTTTGATAGATATGCTCATTAGTAGAACCTATAATGTTATACCTGGTCTTTGGGGATACACTCGGCGGGGTGCATCTCGGATGCATATGACCTGGATGTGTGCACCTAAGGATCCTTAAAATAAATACCAAGGTAAAATCCCTTTTCCCCTTATAACTGTGTTTGACTCTTGATTTTAAGACCAGGAAAAGGCATCAATCTAAGCCATACCTTCTTCCCCAGCTTGAGAAAAATACTCTGAAACAAGTCCCATTTGTTACATCCAATCAACTACTCTGGAGCATTTTGACACCATCAGCTTTGCAAACCGCATTTAGTGACATGACTGAATTAGAGAATGGAATGTCACTGTTCTTTGCTAAGAGAAGAATATTTTCCCCATTGCATGATCAATTGAGTAAATATTGCAAAATAGTCTCTGTGAATGAATTTGCAGCAGGAAGGAAACATCATTCATGAGTTAGAAAAAGCCCAGGTAATTCAGAACCACCTCAAGAACATACAACTGAAATGAATATTGCAGGAAGAGCATATGTAATTAAGAAATCCCAGAGAAAGAACATAACATTGTTTTCTTTCATCACTTAGCCCACCACACACTCAACCTTGGACCTCTTCATCCTGCTGCTTCCTTTTGCAGAATTGAGAATAAGGATGGCTGACAGCTCCCTGAGCTCTCCATCTCTTGCTGTGGAACTTGCATTGTGCAAGTTCATTTGAGTTGTGAACGATATTTTTAAAAATCTATTTGTTTAGGTGAAGTTTCATCATGCCTGAAGTTACAGGCACAAGTTCAAGTTACGAGCGTAGGTTACAATGAATAATGAATGATGAACAGCTGTCCAAACCAGCTTACATCAAGAATGTTGGATCTTGCTATTCTTCACGTTTAATATAGCAGTTTCTAGGATTTTGGTTTTATGGTCATGCAGTTTCTTGAATCAGCACACTGTACATGTAGCCCATCACTTGCAGCCTACATTTTTAAAAATATTTTATTGTTCTACCTGAAAACCTAACTTCTTCAGCTAAAAGCAGAAGTTGTTAGTGTATGATCTTTTGTGCCATCATAGAAACAACTCTGCCCAGTTGAACACAAAAAAGTCCTTTGTCATTATCTTGTCCAGTGGGTACCATGGTGTAGCCAGGCTTTGTAAACTTGTTATAAGAATTAATTCCAGAAAAGCCTTGAAAAAAAAATTAATTATATGGCCAAAATATCTCCAGCAGGGCAGTGTCACCATCAGGAGACTAAAAAGTGGTAGACTACTTTAATAAAACAGAAAAATGTCTACTTTAGACTTATTTGAATATAGTCTAAAGGTAAACAATTTCTAATTCATAAAAAGGACAAAGAAAAGCAAGGCCATGTTCATACTCTAAGTTAAGAGTTTTAGCATTGTTTCTATATCCATATAAATATATCCTAAAATTTTGTTTTCTTTTGCAAAATCCCACTAAATATATCATATGTGATGATTTAGAAGAGGTTAATACCAAATTATTTCCTTAAGACAAACTACAGATGGCTGTATCTGTCATTTCCCATACATTCAAAGCCCTTTCACCCTAACATGGATGTCTTTGCTGTTAAAAAGAAAAGGAAATCAAGCCAAGAAAACCTCTGCTTGTTAGTAGTAGTTATTTTCTGTAGTTTCTGAACTGCATTTTGAACAATGGCTTTAGCCTGATGTAACCATTATCCACCAGCTCTGAAGCTTAAAACACTGTAAAGTGTTCTTGTACTTTAGGTGTGAAAAGAACAGGATGCTCAAAACCCTATGCAAATTTCTAAAATGCCACTATAAAAATCTAGAAGTGGTAAAGATAGCTGTACATACCTAAAGAAATACAGAGACCATTTATATACTGCAGTACTAGTCCTGTGCCAATTTGTTTACTTTGAGAAAATAAGATCGAATATAAACTACATATCAGTACCTTGATTTTACCAGTTTTGTATTTCAGTTGTATCTTGCCCCAAATTTTTGGAAATATTAATTGTATCTACTGTAAATACTGTCATTTATAGAGGCAGTATACAGCAGAAATTGCTCTCAGTCAATTAAAAGCATCCTGTTATGACTCAGTTTCTTATAAGGGGGTATAACCATGATTTAATAGTTTACAATAAGCACACAAAATACAGATCTAAGAAATAGATTATGAATTGTATCTTTATTTACAATATTACTCAAAACACTCAATACTCAAAGCTATAATTAAATATCAGTAACATGGCCAGACCTCATGATGATAGACTTTTAAAATAAAGGAACAATATCATTCCTGAAACAAGGTAAATTTGATGTTGCAGTTTACTTTGCTTCCAGTTGTAAATGAAAGAATGATTGAAAGAAATATTTTCCTAAATATACAATACACATTTTAAAGAAGTACTGTGCTCAGATACACATAGCAACAGATGATTTTATGGGAAAAAGCCATTTGTGTTGCATTGATGTGTGCTGACTATTTACCTGGATAATACAGTAATTATTTAGGCAGCTAGAAAGAAAATGATTTCTCTCCTGTTCTTGTTAAATAAGAAGCCTGATAATGACAGAAACACAAAACATACCATCAGCTTTCAGTTCAAATCTCAGGGTGATTATGATCTATTTTTATAGTGGCTTAAAACTTAATTCTTGTGTATATCACAAATTTCAGATGAAGCCCAGTGAGACACTAGAGGAAGGCTAGAAATGAAATACAATTCTCGTCTTGAACATTTCAAGTCCAAAATTATTGGTTTTGTTTTCCATTTGATCTTTTGAGAAACTGGGTGATCTGACTAATTAAAGGGAATGAGATACCTTGACACAGTTATTGAGTTTCATCTCAAAGGATGGTTTTGCTGGTTATGATGCAATTTACAGTCCAATATATTAAGGATATCAAAGCTGCTTTTAACACTGCTTCATCTTACAGTGGAAGCTGCTGTAGCACAATTTCTATTGAGCTGGATTACCTGCCCTGATTGCCTAAACTAGCTCTGGCCAAGCAGAGGCACAGGAAGAAATTGATGCAGACACCCCAAAAAAAGATCCCATGGGAAAAAAATACGTGGAACCTAAATTAAGCAATTTTATTCCGAGTGAAAGTTGAGCCTTTATATAACCTAGTTCTGAAAAATTCATATGAACTGTGACTGGTTTTGTTCCCTTCTCCCCTTTGTTTTTTTTCTTAAGCTAGCCACCACCAGTTAGATCCCCAAAAGACTCTTGTCTAAAAATTCATTCAGCCCCCCAATCTTCTTGCCTTTTTACTAGAAAAAATGGCCCCTTCCAGAGACTATAAATTATGTCTGACATAACAAGATATCTCACTGTACCTCAGAGCACTTCTCTCATAAATAATATGGGATTAAATGATTCTTTTGTTATATCTTGGGCTGTTCAGAAATGTAAGGGAACATATAAACTTTCCCTCTCCTGACTTCCACAGTACTGTCAAATTTTTGATGATTTGTGTCAATGTAACAATTAAAGGAGACAGATGGAGGAAAAAAACCCTAGAGACCACTCCAGCTTAGGGGTTTCTCAAAGCTTTGAAGTCACGTGAACTCACCTAAAAATGAGATATCCTGGTGCCAATGTCAGCCCAACTTCCTCTAACGGGTTTGGCATTCCTTGCCCTCACGTGAGGTCAGGGCAGCACCAAATCCTGCTGCAGGGCTGCTGTGGAGCCTTGTCTGTTCTCAGGCAGGTCCCTGGGAGCAGTCCCCACATCCTGGTCTACCCTGGTGGTCCTGACCAGGTTCAGAAGCACATTCATGGCTAACAAGTGCTGCTGGTGCCACATTATGCACTCCCAGGGAGCAGAAAAAGGTTGTAAATTAATGTTTTTAGCTGAGCTTTGATACATTAATGACCTGATTAGTTTAAAACCAAATAGTAGCAAGCTGCTTTCTTGAGAGTCCACCTTGAACGGGAAACATCCCTCCAGCCAATTGTATACAGAATCTAGCAGCTTGCTTTTGCTGGAAAGGAAGTCTCAGCACTACAAATATCTATGGATTGGCCAGAGGAAGTAATTTTTTTAAATCTGAGACTAGTCTAGGAAAAAAATCATTTCCTTTAAATGAAATTTAAAATGTCATTTCTTTTCCTGACAACTTTCTCTGCTAATTTTAGTTCTTTCCAGCAATTTGCACTCAGAACATGGGGGTATGGTTTGTTTCTAAGAGCAAAGATGCTTTCCTCGGCAGGTGAGCTTTTCAAGTTCTTACAGATTTTAAACAAATTCTTAGTTTCCTAGATACATATTAATGTTGTGAGAATGCTCTTTCTGTTACAGAGAGAGAATTGCAAATGTGGCTGCATATAAATTATAAAACAGCAGGTGACAGATTTCACAAGTGGGCCGAAACCAAAATGTTAAATTTGTTGTTTTCCTATTCCAAGAATCATATAAACATAATTTTGTTCTTCAGAAATTGTGATTATTTGATGTGTCATGTCCAATAAACTTTTAAGGGGTAAACCATGAGACTTGTAGTTGCCTGTGTGTTAATTCCCACAGATCAAACCAGGAGATACATTCAGATTAGGCTCAGGCTATAGAAAGGTGACTAAAATTATTCACAGTTTACAAATTGGTTAATAAACACTCCAGTTAAACGTATCAATTAATCAAAGTCAAAAAACCTTGCAGATGCCTTCCAAAACAATAATTAAAAGTTTTTTTCCCTGTGGTATTTTTTTTGTTGGTTTTCTAAGCAGATTTCATTTTGATGGAGCCTTTAGAAATAAACCTCATGAAAAACAAACACATGTGACTATAACAGCATAGTACAGAAAGGGCAATGATATGCTGGAGGAAAACTAATACTGTATGACTGTTTCAGATTACATAATTAACTAAATTTCAGTATATAACCTTGAATTTTGATAGATTAAAATACCAGTTTGAGAAAAGAATATACGTTTGGAAGGATATCACTCTACTTCCAAGGAGGACAGCAAATATGACGTTGTAGAAGAAATCAAAAAGCCTACAGAGACTAAAAACACTTATAATGAAACATCAGTTATCCCATGATTAAGGTAATTAGGTTAAATGAACCAGAGAAAGATGCTGATATTGAAATTTTAGACTTGCATTTTATGTGTGTTCAAGGAACAGCCAAATAGAGTCACAGGAAGAAAAGTTTCTGGTTAAGGCTCCAGACTTAGTTAAAAATGGCGTGAAGAACAGGTATAGTGCTGCAGTAATTAAGCTGCTCCAATTCAGCTTCTTCATGGGTGCAACAACTTCCCAAAATAAGCTTAAAAATATGTTTTCCTCTCAAAGGAAAGCTACATGAGAACATTAACATTTGTTGGAAATAAACCCAGGGATCAAATCTTTGCAAGGTGGTGGATACAGCTGAAAGTACTGTTCTGGAAGTTTGGAATAAATGCATGCAGGTAAGATTTGAGAAAGCTCAAAATAACCCCAGGAGGATTCTTTTTTTCATGTAGCTGAAAATCCTTACTTCTTACTTCACTGATGATTTGACCTATATGTAAATTCACCCTGAAGAGCAGACTAAGTGCAAAACTAATTGCTAAAGGATTAAAGAGAAAAATATAGAAATCTCAAGAAATAGACAATTAATAAGAATGTAAAGACACATTTCTCTGTTTTCTGAGGAACCAGTAAGCCAGAACTAGGTGCAAAGCATAAAATTAAAAAAAGATTGCATCACTAATTTTTTTTAGCTCTGATGTCATTTGAACTGATTCACAGAATGTTAACTCTTCCATAAATCTGCATTCCTTGCTATATAGTTCCAAAATGTATTTTTATATCTCCACTAGTAAGTTAAGATGTTGTTCAAATTATGAAAGGCCCTACTTACACTGAAAATAGGTAAGATCTTTAGATAGAGCAAGTGGCCTAAGCAATGAGGTGCTCTGGCTTATTTCAACTGCAGAACACATGTATTATCAGATTATTTCAATTAACACAACTGAAAGCTCAAAATTTTCTGTTCTAAAAAAAGATCTTGAAACTTTGAATTAACAGCCTGGAAAGCTTGGCAATTCCACCAATTCTGAACCAGAGGTCCATTAATTTAGTGAACAATGTTATCTCTCTACCCTTACACACTGAAAAACCTAGCTCATTAGAGAAGCCTTTATTCAGGAAGAAAAAGACCTGGCAAGAAAAGGCAAATAGTGCATCCCTAACAGAAATGTGGAACAGTTGAAAACTAACACTAATCCAAGCATAAAATATCCACACAATGGCAAACGTTTTTCCACCTTTCAATTTTCATCCCCATTTGCAGGTCAGGAATCAGAGAGAATGAGCCTGTCCCAGCACAGTACCACAAAAAACCCCCTTGTCCCTAAATCAAAACTTTTCTGAGCAGTGACAAAAAGCTTCTTCCACATTAGCTGTGTCAATGCTGCCTATAGATTACTGATGGCTTCTGGTTACTCCCTTGCACCATGGAAACCTATCCCAATAATCATCAGAAAAAGAACCATTTCAGAGGATCCAGGCACCTCTGATGGCCCTGGGATCCCTGCATCTTTTCCCTCCTTTCTCTGAGTAGGGAGAGAAGGAAGGGGAATAGTAGGCTTTTTCACTTCTACCTCTTAGTTTCAATTAATTGTTAGGATTATCATAAAAATTTTATTTTACTTTATGACAAACCTGTCTTAAAATACAAAATGATGTCTTACTCAAGAATCAAAAGAATACAATACAGTATTATAGTGGGAACAGGACCTCAAAATACATACAGAGCTCACTTTAACAGCAACAACTGCTTTTAGAGCTTTCAAATGCTTCCTTTCACTGGAAGATAGAAGCTCATTTTGAAATCTAAGTTAGTGCCAGACATGTCACCTTTTACAACATGCATCATACCCCAACCTTTGAGTTCTGGAAAGAGCATGGGACACACAGAGGAACCCCTCTTGTACAAGTTGGTCATTTCCCTTTTCTGTAGGGAAACAAACAAAGCCATTATTCTCCTAAAGCTGCCTAGAGTGTTCAGGGCTGCACAATGAAGCTCTATATAATTCCTTTGGAAGATGGAATAATTTATTTTAGCACTGATTGAAAGTGAAAAAGTCCACTTTGGTCAGATACAAATGAGGACCAGGGATTAATTCTGTTTTGCCAAGTTTTTCTTCTACTAATCACCAGAAAGGGTTTGTTAAAAGAATCCTAATGACATCTCAAAATCTGTGAATTGCTAATCATTGATTTAGAGGTGTTTCATTGACTGCTTTCAAACACAGGTTCATGAATGGTTGCATGAGGAACGAAGGTGTAACTACATTGCAAAATTTCCACAGAGTTTCTTTCACTTGGAACTTCACTACTTACACCAAATATAAATTCACTTCATAAAAGGTGAGAAATGAATACAAAACAAGTTTGATCTTGCAACTAGTTTCCCAACATTGAAAGAAATTAATGGAAATTTCCATCTAACTTGCACTGCGTTTGGAGGAGACATTATGCAGTAATTAGGAATTTGACAGAATACACAGGCAAAAAGAATGGGAAAAACTCAGAGAACTAAATGAATATTTAAAAAATAACAAGGACTGACAGCAAAATGAAGGGAAGGCATTTAGTTCATCTCAGTTTTGAAAACTTAGCCTAATCTGAAAAGTGACAGAATAGTGAAGCACTGGCCTCAGGGATCAGAGAGTTTCAGAGATTAAGTTGCTTTCTCTGCAACAGATTTCAACTCTGAGTTTTCAGTGTGGGTCAAAGAGTGCTGGCACTCGATTACCAAAGCCCTGCTTGCTGCAGAGCCTGGGGTGCTTAGCACCTATCCTCCTTCCTGCTGAGCCCACTTGCTACAGCTCCCACTGGAATGGAGCAAGTGTTCTGTACTGGGGAGTGTTATCAAATACCAGGTATTTATTGTTTTTTTCGACCTAGCCAGCTCTGCTGTCTACAAATATTTATCACAAATCAATAGCAGAGCACACTTGCATTTTCCCATTTCAATTCCTTCAAGTTCGTTCTTGAAATAGTGATTTAATCAAAACAATAATTTTAAGAAATCTCTAAAGGCAAGAAATTTTTGAACGTCACTGTACTGTATGAGTAAGATTAATTTCCTCCTATTGATCTTCTAAGAACTCTTTTAATAATGCTACAAATTATATGCCAATAGAAAGTTCAAATGTCCATTATGTGTCTGGAAGAATTGTGATAATAAAGATGATGATACGAGGAATATGGTTTAAAAACACTTAAATAGAAGCCTGGTCATTTCCATTTTGAGAGGTGTGGTTTTTTACTAAGCTTTAGCAATAGAACACTGAAAAATGAACGAAAAATCCAATAACAGCAATTAAATAATCCTAGAAATAATAAAAAGGATTGTTTTCTGAGAGATCTTACAGCAAATTTTGGGAAAAGTCACTGCCACATTCATACCCTCATAGCAATTCTTACTAAAGACAAACAATACGAAAGGCATCTTCTTCCCAGTTCCTTTTTTAGCTCTGGTACTGTACAAGCATATTACACCCAGACAAAAGCATACAATTCACTCTATTTAAGCTACTTATTCATGAGCACACTCAGCCAGATGAGAAAAAAATTCATATCTGAATGTAGGCAGAGAACTTTAAGTACTTTCTTGAGGAACAGAGAAAGGTGAAGAAGAGGAAAGAGTAAGATAAATTGGAGAACTTCATAATAAATTTCAAAGGCACTACATTTTAATCCTTGAAACTGCAGTTTTTCAGATTTCACTGAAATTCCTGGCCAAACACTGTTTTTACTTCCAGTACTTGGTAGTACTTAGACTTGAGCTCTAAATAATTAAATACTTGAGATTGTGCATGAGACATTAGTTTTACCTATATTTTCTACTAGCTTTTCAACGCAAATAATGGTATTTGATTTTTTTTTGAGCATCTTTATACAGGTGGTCAAGAAGAATTTAAGATACCTACAAAAGAATGAAAAATTATCTTCGATCTGCCAGAGAGGGGAAATTGGAACTGTTACAGCTTAAAATTTTATGCAGGTTTTATTAGACTCCATAGAAGCTTCTCAATAAAAGATTGCTTTCCATCTATAATGTCTGGAAACACAAACCAGAAGGTGAAGCTATCATTCAGCTCTTATTGGCATTTTACATATTTAGGCTGTCTTTTGCTGTTTAGTTACAGAGTCAGATAGGAGTGTGTGCATAAATGAGCAGTTCTCAGAAGTAAAGCTATATTCCCTCCATAGTCCCCCAAGGGCATGTTGTGTTAGGAGAATTCAGAAAAAGACAACCATGGTCAGTCTCCATTTGCTTCATAGTGTTCGAGCCACATGGAGTTAAAAAATCTATCCCCAATCAGACAGCAACTGAAAGGCAATTTCTAATACCATGTTATTATAACCTCCTTCAAACACCTGATGAAACACTGATTTTATTGCTGAGCATATCCCCAGTGATACCATGTTTCCAGTGAAAAGAAACTTAAGCATGGGTAAGACCACTGAGAATCATGCACTGCCTTTAAAATCATTGCAGTACCCTTTAATTTCTAGTGACTTTCTAAGATTTAGATTGCATCATATCTTTACCAGCTTTAGTTCAATTATTACAATTTATGAATACAAAAGGAAGAATGTTTATTTCAACTTTTACTCTACAATCTCAAGTATCCTTTTAACAAAATTAGCTAGTTCATTAAATCTTTATTTCTTGGACTTTTCCATCAATTGAACCCAAAATGTTCTTAGTCTTCCCCTAAAACATTTAAGGTGTGGATATCTTTTAGAAGTGAACATTTACTGCTTTACAGATGGACAATGGCTAATACAAGCATGGTGTAAATGCCTTATTACTCATGGATATGATCTTAGCTTTTTAATTGGTGTACCTCTCTTCTCCCATCTGCCTGCATTTGCTTTTTCCACACAGATAGAAAAATAGTATTTATTTAATTACATCTTTTATTGTCTTACTGACATTTTCCGATGTCATCCTCTAAAAATAGGAACAAGCTTAATAACACTCTCACTACTCGCTTTTGGACACCTCATTTACTCAGAGCCTAATTTGCTGCAGTTTGTTGAAGTCCATGGAAATAAGATGTTTTGTTAAAGTTAATCAAGTGCCCATCTGCTTCCTGCTTCAAGAATAATTTATTCTTCTTAGCTAGATAAACTTCTTGTTTATTTCTTAAACCTTCAGATTAACGTATTAATTGCATAATTGCTGAACTTCTACAGGGCCTAATTCTGACAGAGAAATGAGAGAATCACTAAGAATAAGATTATATATTTCAGAGATTTTCAGGCTTCGTGCAGGGACCTGTATAAACCTACACGTTCAATTTTACAAATTAATTAATTTTGATGCCTTAGAAGATTTCTGTTCTGCTGTTCTGTTCTAATTTAGCTGACACTTCCCAACGGTTAGTATGTCCTGTATTTCAGAATTCAAAGAGATAGGACCAGCTCCCTCCTGTTACCAGAGATCTCTTCTATGGACCTGATCTCACATATACCGATTTCCATGAAAACACAAGGAAAAAGATAAAAATGGCTCGAAGCAAACACAGTACAAGAGAAAATGCTCTGACATTTAATAGCGTCTCCAGCCATTCCCATGTAAAAGCAGTATCCTCAATATATTATCTGTGCATTATTAAAGAACTTTCCTTAAAATCATTGGCTTTTTCTAAGATTTCAGTGAATAACTGTAGAGACTGATTACTTTGATGGGGAAATAAATTATTTATCTCTGCCTGTCAAAGGTTGGGTTTTGCAAGGTATTGCTAGAATTCAACTTTGTTCACGCTGTTTAAAAAAAATAATAGGGTCCATGAATTTTCTATGTCTCTAATCAGAGCTTTAGGTAATGAAAATAAATATATTTATTAATACTTTCATACATATATCTATAACATATTAATATCCAAAAGCTACTCAAAGGAAAACACATTTCGCACTGGCCATGCATAAAACCAGATTAGATTTGATTTAAGTTGAACAATTTTTAAAATTTTAATGTTTAATGCATGAAACAAGTGTAAACAGTACATTCCGATTTTGATATTTCACTTTTTCTCCTCCTTACGCCTGAAGGTACTAATTGGATGTTATTCTTAGAAATAGAAGAAAAATCTAGAGGAACCACTGAGGTTTCCAATATTTCAGGTAGTCATAACAAAAAGAGGCAAATGATAGATAAAAGAGGAAGAGTTGGAAACCTCAGAACAGGTTTAAACTCCTTCCTTTTCCTCTATTTTTTTTTTCGCCCTAGCACCAGCTCTGAGACATCATGATTAGAAAATTCAGGCTGCAGCACCATTCATTAGCTAGGTACAACATCTACATTTAATTTTCTCTTATCAGAATCAGACTGAATAATTACTTCCATGTGTCTGGTTCTGGTTGCAAGAGCTTGGTCTCACTGCCTGATGTGACTGCCTGTGCACTAGGGTCCTGTGGAGAGGTTTTACAAAGCCTTTCCTATGCAATTTAGAAGCCCCAGGTTGTGAACCAAGAATTTAATTTTAACTAGTACTCATGTAAATGTTTTTCTTCCTGGAAATAAAACACTGAAAGGAAGAATAGAGGGCTTGGGGGTTTTCATTCAATCATCACTCAATTCATGAGTATTGATATCATGGAATGAAATGGTCTGTCTTCTCTTCAGAGTAGAATTCTAAACATCCCTAATAAGCAGTTTTATAATTTCTTATTCAAGATAGTATTTTACAAGGGCTTAACTATGTGCTGTACTTTGTAAGATAAAGAGGCTCCAGTGAAGTCACTGATTAACAGAGAGATAAAGTCTGAGAGAAAATCCTGACATGGAAGAAAATGAACATTAGGCTGATATCAAGACTCTTTTGCCAGAATCCCTAGCTTCAATGTGTATGTTTATATAAAACTTTTAAATTAAATATTCAATATCTAACCTGAGATCTGCATATGAACGCTGGAAATCCATCAAACATCACTTGTATGTCCTGAAAGCCCATGCCTTAAAAATAGTTGGAGAATGAACTTGGAGCAAAAGGGAATTTACAGCTCTCTAGCTCTAGTGATATTCTGCAAAGGTATAAATATCTGCAATCAATAACAAATGGTTTGTACTGTCAGTAGCTGGAAGAACATAAAGAAAGGAACTATACAAACCATTCCTCTGTAGCACTCCACCAAGAACAGAAAAAGTTACTGAGAAGAGTAGAGAAATGTTTAGAGAGTTTCTCACATTCAATTGCCTTCAGAAATGAGTAGTGAACATTTCTGCAGACATTTGTGACAGGTCCTACTTGTTTGCCAGTGAAAGAATTCATCAATACTAAATATAACTCAGCACAATGACACTCATTTTAGCTAATTTTAAAAGAAATCCTAGTCTGCATCTACAAGCATAGCTTTGAAAAGAATTTCTAAAACAAAGCTTTCTTTATATAACAAACAGTGGAAAATATATATGCCATGCACCCATCTGTAGCATAAATGTAGATAACCTGGAGGGGTTTTTAAATAGGCATTTTTGAATTTTAACAGTGTCTGATTTGCAAAGCCATATTAAAAGTTCAGAAATGATGAGTGTCTTACAATAAAATCTTGCAGATTATGTGACACAGACAGTCATGTTACAAGTTTTAATAGCAGCTGACCATTGTCATTCTAGAGGAACAGCCATGTATTCACTTGCACCCTATTGTCAGATAAAATGTGTTGCTAGGTTCTACAGCAGCACAAAGAATAAACAAAACAAGAAGAAAGAATGAGCAGATACCTGGCTTCAAAAGAATGGCTCTGTGGGATACAAACAAGTAAAACACGGAGATGAAACGAATTGGAACTGAATCTATTTGCATTGTGGATTGAACATGACGTCCTCACAGTGGGAAGGCAAGCAACACTTCACTGAACAATAGCGAAATAAGTTAAATACCCCAGCAATGGTTTTGTTCCAGAAACGAGCTTTCATCATTGGTAACGCTTCTGCTATACTTTTTCCACCAAAACTTATAAAAAAAAGAAAATCCTGGTTTACATCTCTATTTTCAAGGCATGCCACAGTTTTAAGTGTGCTCAAGTGCCACAGCAAAGTTGAGAGATCTTATAGTTTTTCAATTACAGATTTCCTTTGAAATATTTTGAACAGGCCCAGTATTGGGCTCTCACTTTCTCTAACAAATTTCTTCTTCTCCAAGTCTATACACATGGAGAATCAATTCACACTTTTGAACAAGGAAACACTTAACAAGGTCCAGTTTGTTTAAATGCCATGTCATTTGCGCAGACTTAAAATAGAAAAACAATATTTTATCTTAAAAATGAATGGTAATTTATAACTAACATAGGCTGCTGGAAAAAGAATAAAAATTCCTATTTGTTTGGCAAAGGTCATGTCATATTTTATTTAAGGTGGATCTTCTGTTCTGGTCTCTTCCTTCTGTCTTTCTCCTGACATAAAACGTACTCAATCTTACTGGTGATTTTAAGCCCATCTGGGAGGCTGAAATTGTTGGAAATTTAACATTGATTTCAACATGTGCAGACAACATGTGGATTTCACCTTTCCTCAAAAGATATATGGAGGACATTTTTCATCTTCCACCCTGAATGAGATCTATGTAGACCCTAAACACTGGATGACTTTACTTCTGTAAGAGATAAAATTCCCTGAAGGAAAGATCTGTTGAATAAGGATGCCATTTGTTTACAGGCTTACCAGGAAAAAACT
The DNA here is from genome assembly GCF_009650955.1 of Corvus moneduloides. Lineage (NCBI taxonomy): Eukaryota > Metazoa > Chordata > Aves > Passeriformes > Corvidae > Corvus > Corvus moneduloides. The sequence goes on along the minus strand of NC_045483.1, from coordinate 25,924,245 downwards.
AAATCCGGAGAAACCAACTGTCCCCTGATATTTTGAGTATTTCACATGTTTGACGTCATTCCTGGTACAGCACCACCTACCTCATTTGGCATCCATAAATGTGAGAAAATGTACAAAAAGAATCATCCTAATTTGGATAACAAACCAACATGAAGGAATAAATCCAGAGCCCTTTATCTACTCGGATGGACTAACTATACAACTAATATCTCAAGAATGGAGCACACATTTGGTACCAGGGATAAAAAATTTCTGGGAAATTCAATCAGTCTGCGAGCCCAGGATTTTCATGGGAGTGGGCTGTGCCAAATCACCTCAGACATATACAGTGTTGGTAATTCCAAATTTCAGTGTCACACACACACACAAAAAAAAAAAAAAAAAAAAAAAAAAAAAAAAATCAGAGCTTTCACAGAGATTTATAGATCCAAAAATCAAGCCAGAAAAATAATGGATTTTACATGAAACTGACATGGGAGAATGATGAAGTCTTAATGGACAAATAAAAGAAATTTAATTGATTCTAATGCTGTTACAATGTGTGCTCAAGCTAAGGAAGTATTCGAAATTTTATGAGCTCTTAAATATAAGAGAGTTTTACTGTAATGCCCAGAAGAAGTTGTCCCTTACCCTCTGAAAATTAAATATTTTGTAAGGAAGGACAAAGTTTCTCATGAGGCCAGTCTAAGTATGGGAAATGGCCTGCTTAGGAAATTAAGATTCATTGGGCACAATGCAAATTCACTGGTCACAAGTTCCTTACCACATATATCAAAGTAAAGGTCTTATGAACAAAAATCAATCACTAAAAGACATAAATTCAAAACAAAGATACTCCACTTGATTTGCTGCTTCCTCTTAGAGGAAAAGATCGAAGTGTTATGACAACCATAAAATAACACAACATACTCTGAAAGCTGCTCAGGCACCCTGCTGGGAGCTGACATACACACGTGTCCTATTCTATACACCCACTATAAAACACTGAACAACTCACGTGACTGATTGAAATGACATGATTGTGTATTACAATTTCACAACTACAGTTAAGTAGGAAAACATTACATTTGCTTCTGCTTCCTCACTGGATGGTGTATGTCCAGCTCAGCAGATCACTATTCACCTTGCAATCCATTATTCCCTTCCTGCAAAAGGACTACACTTTCATAAGTGTTTACTTTAAAACTCAGACAATTCAGCTGAGAATGAAGAGGCTCATGAAGAGCCTGGAGAGCCTATTCACCATGTGCTGACACCAGATTTGACAGAAGAATAAGAACAGTAACTATGTACTTTCTTCTCCCACCTCTCTGTGTGTGAGTAGCAGGCTGTGTGAAGAAGAGAAGAGAAAGTGGCTCCAGGCAAGGCTGACCCTCTCCTGCCTGACCCTGACATGTGAAGGCACAGTTGTCACATGCAGGAGAGCTGCTGTTCTCCACTGCTCCACAGAAATGGCAGAAAATGACTTGACTGAAGAACCCCAAACCCAGACAAACTGCTATGCTCCTGCACAGAGATTACAGGAAACCCACCGCCTCCAATAACCATGGATTTTATCCAGTTGTGTGTACAGAGAACTGTTTTGAAGGAATTTGTCAAACTATTTACATAAAGTCAATTAAACTGCCTTTTTAAAAAATAGTTCAAAATGGACCTTTTCCAGCAACCCTTCATGATTTCACAATATTAACTTCTCATGCTGCAGTATCTTCCAGAAGATTGGTTGGCCACAATCAAACCTGGTGTATTTAAAGTACTACTGAATGTGAGAGATAGGATGGGCACACTCTTCAGAGCTGCTGAAACATGAAGCATCCAAGGTCAAATGCTGACAGGTAAGTTTTAACTGAGTAGAAATGATGGTGGAAAATGCATTATTTTCAGCAGTGGCACGACAGCTGAAAATATCCATGTTGCCCTTTTTATTTTTTTAAATTGTTGAGTGAATTACAATGTGGAATTTCCTAGTCCATCATCATTAAGTTTCCTTTTGCACTGCATTCTACTTAATGTTTTTGTTCTAGTTCTTTTTAATGCACCTTTATATTGAGCTGAAGCAAAGTTTCACAGGAGTGTCCAATTTCTTTCAATTATCTGCAGTATGATGCCAGATTTGTTATATGCCACCTCATTTCCTTTACTGGTATTTACTGTCCTCCAGCTGTCAGCATCAATGTTTATTTTCTACCTGCTTGCTGCCAAGCTGCATTTCTAGGGTTGTTATGCATCTACATTTCACCCACACTGCTCTTTTCATCATTATTTGTAGCACCATCTCTAAACATGAAATCCAACCTCCAAATGTCAGGCAGTTATCCACAAAAGGGTACCCAAATCACTAAATGCAGGGTTCTCCACTCATCTCTTCAAACAGATTTGATTTAGTTTGACGTGTCGTGCAAATAATATCCAAGTACACACTGAAATTAATGCGCAAAAGAAAATATTTACACTATTCCCTCAACCAGGCTACAGCAGTAAACATGATTGTCACCAACATTATGTTGTTTGTACCTTTCTTTCCTTAAAGGGAGTGGAGCTTGTAGTATTCCCAAAAATAAACAATCATTCAAGAACCTACAGCCATAATATTTACTTGTTTAACACTTAAAACATCAGCATGCCATGCTTAGAATACGGAAAGCAATTCAGAACACTAAACAATAACAAATCACCACTGCCTTCAAGCAAAAACAAAAAACCAAAAATCAGTTAACACAAACAAAATTTCCATGTATTTTGTTGCAAATTGCACTCAGAAGTGGGAAAGCCTCATAGAGCTCAAATTTTGACTCCTACCTGTTTCACTGAGGTTTGAAATTTACCATGGGCTAATTAAAACAATCAAAGTAACCCAGACCTTGAGTCTAATTCAAAAATAGACATGTCTACTGTACAATACACTGTTGCACTGGTGCATTGCACAGTTATGAGACTGGAGGCACTGGTGATCAGAGAACACACCAGGATAAATTTACAGATAGCATTTATTACAGGAACTGGCAGGATGGAAAAAAGCAGACATGATTCTGGACAAACAATGCCTCTCTCGTGTGAGATCAACTCAAATGATCTTTCACAACTGAAGGAAATATTTTTCTTTCCTTAATACTTGTCAACCGCTATTAAGATATTATTTCCATCAGCAGTACTTGAATTGCTTGGGTCTGACACATTAATATATCTGTAAAGGTCAGAGCAACACCAGGCCCAGAGCAGGCCTGGCTAGCAAGGGGGATTTCTTGTACTCAGGAGCACAAAAAACACAAGCAGACTTTTATTTTGGAGTGTGTGAGGACAGCAACTTCTGCACAAGTTTTGGGAACAGAGTGCCTTATCAACATTGGCAGACAATTATTCATTAACTTTAATTCATATTTAAAGAGATTGTGTCTATTTGAACCCAGGTTCTGTCAAAGTGCATTGCTTCAGGAGTCTGCTATCCATGCAGCTTGTGAATATCTATGAGAACTGATGTAATAAAGGAGAAAAAAAAGACTGAAAAATACAAGATGAAAATACAGGTCAAAGACCAAAGAAAGTTACTCAGTGCAATTTTTAAAAATCATCTTATATTAGAAGTGTCATCTCACTGTTTTAATATCATATACCTTTTAACACTAGTATTACAGATTCTATAACTCTGGAGAAAAGAAATATATAGTTGAGTCAAAACTGAAATTAAATTACTTCTACTTGGTTTTTTCCTTACCTTCAGATCCTCCTTATTATCCCCATAGTAAGCATTTCTTCCAAACATAAGATTGTTAGTTTGGTTGAGATATCCAGTATGATAAGAAGCTTTTTCTGACACAATGTTTAAATAACAATAATCTGGTATTGCAGCAGATCTAAACTGTCTCTGTGTACTTATAGTTTGAAGGTGACCCTGTTAGACTAATTTCATCTTGAAAAAGCAGAGACAGTCTCATGACAAAGCTTGAGATCAACAGCTTAATACAAAGGTTCAATATAGGGAAAATATGGTCCAATATAGGGAAAGATGTGCTGCTAGCACTCCAGAAAACACTGTGGACGGTTTACTGATTATGCATATGGAAGACTTCCCCTGTGAATGAATAATAGTCTCAGGTTCTACAAAAATTAATGTTTTAAAGCCCTTATAGGCCAATTTATAAATTAAGCTACAGAAATATAGTGAGAAGCTTGTTATAGTCATCATAAAAAATGCACTTATTTGTACTGTTAAGGAATATAATAGGGTTTTTTCAGTACTTTTATAATTTTGGCATTTCTCCCCCCAAGAGTACCTGTTAATGTTCTAATTGTCTAATTCAAGAAGTTATATTGATTAATATTTACTGTCTCACTTTTGTAAAAAGACAGCAAGCTTGCTTGAATGCAATCCAGCAGTGACTGCACATGATGCTTTGATACACAATACACATGGCTTCAATCCTGCAACACCTCTGTCAGTGTGGTGGGATCACTCACTTCAAACTCTAAAAAAATCATATGAGCCAAGGTTTAATATTATGTTATATTAATTTAGAGTGCACAGTTTTAGCATCTTTGAGACAACATTTAATCCTAGGTTCTATTCTGACCTTAACCGCAACAATTTGAGAACAATGGGTCCTGCAGAGCACTGCAAGGTGCTGTCACTTCCCCACACTGGATGACAGTAAATTCTCTCCATTGCAGCCTTTGACAGGCTGTAAAATGAGGATGGTGCTTATACAGCACTTAAATTTTCAGTCACAGATATCAAAGTATTTATATACCTGCCACAAAATGTGATTGCAAAGAGAAGAAAAAAAAGTAGGAAAAGTTGATAGACATGAATACATAATGTGAAGATTATCAGAGGATAGATTTTGTTTGATGGATATAATAGTGTTTTAGATTTGGAAACTGACTTCTTTGTATTACCATAAAGTATAAGCTGAAAGATATATATCCAGATTTGTCTCATGTTTCTTGCACTTACACAAGAGAACATTTTCTCATGGGGAAATATTGTATTTCTCAATTTTTTTGTTATTTGAGTGTTTCTTAAGATATTATTAATGTTGTCCTTTATTATGTGTCTTTTAGCTGACTTAAATATCTTGTGACTGCATCAACAGATTCACTATGTTTTTTTCTTGGAGACCACTCCTTTAGGAGCAGACATAGGTGATCATCATCGTTAACTATTGGGGGATCTTTACATAGGTAAGCATTTTGCTTAGACAAAGCAATTCTTAAAATGCCCAAAACAATGCATCACCTTTAGGTACCTTTAGGGTAACTGCATTTGTAATCACAAGAGGGACTGAGACAGGAGGGGAAAAAGAGAAGGGAACCACCCAGGGAAGTCTTAACCTTTATGCATTTCTGACTCTTCTGTGACTTTACTAGATTTACAAACCAGCTGAAATTTCAGCTGAGTGCTGAAATTCCTCCCTAAGGCACCATAATGGTTGGCCAATATGTGCTCAAGTTTAATAGCAAATATTGTCTCCTTTCACTGAGGAACCGAGGTATGGCCCCTCACATTCACTTAGGTCTGCTCCTTGAAAAAACCAAACAACCCCAAAAAAATAACAATAGAAACAAAGTGTCTTTTATCCTGTAACAGTTCCCACCTAAAGAAAAAGGAAGGAATCAAACGTGAACATGCTAAGATGATGATTTATCTTGTACAGAAGCTAGAATTCCATGGGGCAAATAAAGATTTGCAATAGTACATTACATAAATTAAATAATACTTTAAATACCAACTACCCCAAAAGAACCAAACAAAGCAACATTTGTAATTTGATTGGTTCCTCAAGTACACTAAACAAAATGACTTCAATGTATAAGATATGACAGAGAAGGCATTTTACCAAACATTGCATGTTTTTCAGTAATTACACACATTATTTTCATAATCCTTCTTTTGAGTCAGGTTTGCCATCAAAATTTTCCAAGCTTGAGGACCTGAGTGCAATATTTCCATTTTGGAACAAATGTCTTGATGAGGCTGAACATCCCTCAGTTCTATGTCCGAGCTACAAGAAATGACAGTTTGAAGACAATACTTATTTTCCCCAAATTTCTGTGGTGGCAAGACTGAAACTCAGAATTTGAGGTCAGTCTTCCACATTTCATTCTCCCCTGGAAGTTATCCTTTTAAAGAAAAGGCAGAGTATTAGAGTGCAAAGAGCAATACTTTTAGTAGAGTGTACCTCACCCCGAGATCACCTCCACTACTGTAATAAATCATGTTACATTTCACACCTTTCTGCTATACAAATTAAATCCTCATGCAGTTGTATCCTGTATTGCAGTGTGTCAGTACTGCACAGTGAGGGTGAGGGGATGTGTGCCATTCCCACTTCCAGGGATGTGGCATTCTGCCTGCTGGGGACCGCAGGGGGCACTGCAAACGAATGCACAACTGAAGCCTCAGTGAGTCACATTACATGAAAGGGCTTATTCAAAATTTGAATGCTCTAAAAAAGTTCTGCATCCATTTAGGGAAAAGACCAGAGTGAATTTCCAGATTCTGGAGTTGTAGAGAAACTAAAGGAAATCTCTGGTGTTCTGAGATGAGTGAGCCCTGTGAGGGTATCAGATATACAACTGTATAGAGCTCATTATATCTAAAGAGACCATAACAGATTCAATCCAGACCTTGCCTGCACAAAAACAATTCTACACATCACTGCATCCAAGAGGAAAAGAGATCATAAGCACGTCATTTTCTATGTAAACTAAAGACCAATCTGTTTGTGGTTTTTTTTTTTTCCCTGAAAGATGTGTGTGTACTTCTGTATAATAAAACCTGACTTTGAAGAGCTTAGAAACTGCTCTGTTGCCAGCCTCCAGTGCTCTGATGTCTTCTGTGGAAAACTCAGTACTCACAAACATCTGCATGCACACAACTCTATATATACCTCTGTGTGAGTGAACTTCTCCTGTAGAACTCAGCCCAGACATTTTCTCCAAACACAAATCAGATCTATAACTAAAAAAAGATTTACTCATTTCCTGTTCTCACAACAGATGACATAAAAAATTAGTTCCATGGCAGATGAGCACCCTGGCAGCACTTTGATTTGTCAGAATAAATAAGACTCCTGTAAAGCCTAAATATATTAAGTAGATGTCAGTACTGACAAAAAGAATTAAAGACCTCTCTCCAGAAGAGTAATGAGTATTTGCATGTTTGGATACCTTTTTGCAAGTACAGAGCTTTTTCAATCTTCTAAATGGAGATTTGAATCAGCTAATATTTTCTGGCAGAAGAGTTTTTAATTACATTATTGCTTTTAAAAACCATTTTAACAAGGAATGGGGAACAATTATTAGGTTGTATATGTTGACTTTAATATGCTTAGGACTGCATTGGAATGTTTGGGACAAAGAACACCTTCCATCCACACCAAGTTGAACTTCTCCTCCTCATCCTGACCTATCCCTTTCCCACTGTGGCATGTGGCTTACTCTCTAATTTTTATGTATTCACTCATTACAAGATGTTTGTATATCCTACAACACTGTTTTTGAAGTGAAAGATTTTGGAATCCTTTGTCATCCTGACAAAGGCTGCATTTGGAAGAGCTAACAGACCACTACAGAAACTAAGTCAGCCATCAAAAGCACTTTTCAAGAACTGAAAGGGATCACTTGGTAAGTATTGTTCTGAGAATGCCAATTTTTTTTTTTCTAAATTATAGAGCTCTTTGAATTTGTCATTAAACTACTTCCAAGAAAAGCACCTAACTGATAATTCTTCCACAGATGTTTTCATAATAAAGTATTTGCATTTTTAGGCTTAGACCTCTAATTGATTTCGACATAGCCTTTTGAGTTAAAGGAAAAAAATATGGACATGCTGAATAAATTTTAAAAGGGTATAAAATGCTAGATCATCCGGAAGAACAAAGCTTACTCCTAAAGGCCAGTGAAAGATTTGAAATGCTCAGAGATCTTTGCATCGCTCTGGATTTGCAGGGGAGCTTCTTATATACAATATGATTAGTAGCTGATGATTAAGAAAAAGACATTTCAGGGCTATTGTATTCCTCTGGTTTCTATTTACATGCATAGAAATAAGTCTGCTACCTAGTGCAGTTGCTTGTAACAGCACCTTACTGTTGTCACAGGTCACAAACTAAGTAAAGTGAGGCAAGTCCTACCCAGAAGCTCTTCTAATGAATCAGTGAATTAACCAGAAGAGTAAAATTGGTCTAACATCTTTAAAACAAGAATTTCACTTGGAGATATTTTTAACTTTGTTGATGGGTAAGAACCTTCCTGAGCAATTAGCAGCATGACTCTGTATGACATTGACTGAAAGGGAATTTACCATTTTTCCACTGGAAAGCTGTGGAAAAGGAAACAAACAAAACATTTTCATTTAAATGAAATTTTTTCTTGAAAAGAACCCTGTTCTGATGAGATGCAGGACTTTTGTCTGACAAATTTGACTTTGAGGTGTTTGCAAATAAAACTTTCTTTTCCAGCTTGACTCAGGGTTTCTTTTCCCATCCCCAGTTGTTATGCAAAATACAGCTCTGAATTTATGTGCAGCTCATTTCTACATAGATTTAATGCACTAACTTTTATAATCGTTCCACTTCCAAAGTTTCAGAAAACACTCTAAGCATTTAAGGACTATGACTGTGAAGGCAGTGAAAAAAGAGTTAGGAAAACCAGGTTTCTAACCATCATGTTAAAAGAGTTCTCAGACAACTGAAACAAGATAGCTGACAAACTGAAGGTGCTTTGCTGACTCCCAAGCCAGCTGTGGTGATTTGTACACACTGAACTTCTGACCCATTGCTTCACTGGTCAATGAAATTTTACAGCTATTTCTGCCACCCTAATAAGGCAAGATTCCAGTCAAGTTACACTCCATTAAATGAATGCCATCCATACACAGTTAAACCAAGCCATTATCAGGCCTTCACAATAAAATGACAATAAACTTCACAGAACAGATACCCACTCCATACTGAGAGCTAATTAGGTTTGCATAAGATCCAGTCTGACACAAAAAGAACATCTCTATAGTAACCACAGGCTCGGCTGGTTGCTGGTTTTGCACTAAGCTGACATTACTCTTTTGTCAGTTGATGCCAGCCAGGTCCCCAATGCCAAGAGACTGGTACAAGAGCCACCTACTCTGCTGTGGAGGTTTCCTAAATGGCTGCACCTTATTTAGCTTTATCTGGATTGCTGAAGTCGTAACTCTGGAAGAAAAACCCAGAAAGCCTTAAACGTTTAAATGGGCAGAAAGGCTCATCTTGGTTAGGGACTTCCTGAAGTTCAGCTGTAGCTGCCTCCTGGGGACAAGCTCCAGAGAACAGCGCACACATAGGCACTTGCAGCCAGGAACACGTGCCCAAGCAGGTGGGGTCATAAATGTGTGTGTAGGCTTCCCTCAAAGCCCCAGGAGGTAGGAAAGTACCATGCTCACTTTGCAAAGGAGGAGTGAGGGGTGGGACAGCTAAAGCACAGATTCCTTGTCCTTGTGCTCATTTGAGATCTTCACCCTGGCTGAGTTCAGTATTGTAAAAATGAATGCAGCCAATTTATCCTCAGCAAGCCAAGCTCCTTGGCAGCAGTAATGAGGTCTCCTGTTCAGGTTTTCATGGAAAACCAGTCTTAGGCACTTTTGAGGCCAAAGAGAAGTTGTTGCAACTCCACAGAAAAGATGGTGTACCAGGTTTCACAAGGAATGTCTGAAATGTTCTGAACTATTTCAGCAGATACCACAGATTTATCACCATTTTGCAAAATTTTCCACCTAATCAACATCTTTGCTCTCTCTGGGGAAATGAAAATTCACTCTGGAATCTGAGTTGATTAAAAAAAAATCTTTTTATACCTTGTGACAAAAGGCAAGGTTTGTCTGCTTTTCTCAAGAAAAGCACTAAACAAATCAGCAAAACTATTTATTAACTAAAACACTGGGAAACAAGCTTTTTAAAAAAGGCTTCACGAATAATTTGCAAATGGCAAGAGTGACTCAAAAACCCCATAGTTAGGTCTCACAAACGCCAGTTCAATATAACAAAGACCACCATAATGAAGTGGAATGCAAAGCAAATAAGCATTTACAGCCAACTTCACACACAAAAAAGGCAGTGCTTTGAGACTATATGAAGGAGAATTTCATTCAACAATTAAGAGGGCAGCTAATAGATAAAGAAGTCAAATAACTTCTGAAAAACATTTTTTTAGTCTGTCTGCAAATACTTAATAGACACGTAATTCCAAAAGTTTCCAGTTGCCAGTGGAAAATATGTTAGTTCAAATGCATCAACATAACATTGGAAAACAAAGCATTTTCAATCCTATAGAGAGGGAGGTTGCATGCACTGCAGCCATACACGATGATAATATTGTTTAGACATTGCACAGATAGTCAAGTATAAGTTTGCCTTTATCCAGATCTCTCCAGTTCTCAGAGTCATACGGTTATTTCAGAACCAAGGCTGGCATATATACACACATTGGAAATTTTGAAAGCCTCAACAGGACGGCCAGACCTTGATTCCTCAGACAACATGACAACAAACAGAAGAAGAAACCAGCTCATCTGGGCACTCTGTTAGACATCACCTGTACCAGCCCTGCTCCCAGGTCCATGCCAAGTTCCTGCAGCCCCAGCCAGGTGCAGCACAGTCACAGGTGCTCAGGCCTCCCTGAAACCTCAGCCTGTTTAACATGAAAACTTGGCCTTGTGTAGTTTTCAGTCCTTTCTTCCACCCCAAGAAAGAGGAGCACACACTTCCCTTCCTGTCTCATATAATTACTACATCAAGGGTTTGGTGGCTTGTGCAACATGAGCACAACCACAGGGACACTGTGCTCTGTATGCTTAGTGTCTATGCTGGCTTAATGCAGGTTACTGTGCACTAAGAGTACAGGAATGCCTCATGCAAGCTCCTCCTTTGTTCAAGAAACAAACAACAATGTAGAAGAAATTAATAAAACAGCACAAAATTTGGAAGTTAATACCACCAAAGAGAGTGCAGGAATGAGGACTTTTTCCTCACTGCTAGAAATTTCACTACAGACTAAGATGCAAAAACATAACTTGAACCTACACTGAAGATAAAGCAAGATGCCTTAGTGTCCTACTTTATTAATAATGTCTTGGTTTGCCTGACATTAGTAAGTACAAAAGAGTAAACAGCTATTTTAAGAAACCTTTCTACTTACAGCTCACAACTGTAAGTATTTAATTTTATTCAAGCTACCCACCCAACGCGAAAGAGGACACTGAACTTCCTCCCTACACTTCAACAGCACCCTCCCAAAGGCTTCCTTTTTGGGAAAACAAGTACACTCAGACAGCTCAGAAACTGAACACATTCAAACTTAAGATCTCTTACCTCAAACCCAAGTCAGCCTGGACTAAATCTCCCTTGTTAACCTGGCACCTTTTATTGTCTCTGTTATGAGACACAGCTGTTCCTGGGTTGGTAACGAGGCGCAGGTGTGTTTGTGTCCCGTGCATTTAATGTCCTCTGCTTTAACATTAAGCCTTTGCTGGGAAAATGAGTTTTGGACTTCAGTTCTATTTTAGAGTTGTCTAATTGACTGAAGTCCTAGGTAATAGGCACTTCCTGCAAATACTGTAGTCTGTCTGCAGCTATTGGGTGAGCCTGGTTGTGCAGTGGGTACTGCTGTGCCCTGGTGGGAAATGGGAGTCAGACTGGAAGCCACCTGCAGAGCAAGAATTCCAGGTGATTACAGTGTGCTGAGCAGAGATCCCAAACTACTGGCCTTGCTAAGTTATCATTTTCTGTTGGGGGACTGGGGAAATAAAAAGCAGAGAAACATGTTTTTCCTAGCATTTGTATTGTAGTAAGACACACTTAGGCTATCCTAAGACTTAGGGATAATTCTTATATGCATTCAGCCACATTAGTGGTAATTTTAAACTGTAGTACCTGGCAAACAGATGGAGAAGGGCAAAAGACATAAAAGTGCTTTGCTTCACGGATAAAACAAGTGTTCACAGGAAGGCATTTGATCAAGGATGAGTTTTTAAAAAGAGGATTAAGATAACTCAAGAACTGGATGGGGAACAATCCAAGTAATAGCAGGTTGTGAAAATGTGAGAACACTATTCATTCTGTACAGAATGAGACAGGATTTTCATGAGAGAAAAAAAATGCAATCATGATTAAGACAGTATGAAAAACATACTCACAAGGGTCAAATTAAGGGTGCACTGATACAGCCTAATGTTTCAGTGTTTACTCAAAAACATCATACCATTTTTATAATGGAAAAGGGAGACAAAGAGGATTGCAGAGAGGAATTGTCACACTTTTTTTGTGATCTACACATATCACTGTGAAATGTTATGCATGGTTTACTATTCCAAGGGAGGACTATTTTTATAATGGTTTTCTTAAATATATAGGTGAGAGAGAACTTTAGCAGATGTTCTAATTATTAATGAGTCAAAGAAGTTAGAGCATGAGCTGGGGCTAGGCAGAGGATTGTTCATTCCAGTATTATATACTACAAAAAGCAACCCTACCTCCTCCCAGTATCCTCACAGTTCCCCAAAATTACATAACAAACTTGATTAGTTTTCATTTTTTTATAATATTTATAATTTTGCTTCTCTTTTTCCTTACATTTTTTGGATAGAGAAGGAAGTGAAGTAATGGAGAATGAGCCAAGAAATGTAAATAATTTAATTGAAAATTGTGTTTTGCTACAAGTTTTCAAAATAAAGCAAAACATTTTTACAATAAAAAAATCCATAAATATTTATGATCTGAAAAACATAAAAAAGCTTGACCAGTTCAAGTTATAACTGCTTTTCTTAAATAATGGTGCACAACAAACATGTCAAGCAACAGAGAACACTGCATTATTTATCACTAAGATGCTTTCACATCTGGGGATACCAGGGTGGTGAGTAGTAGTAGCAAAAATGGAGCAGTCAGGAATAAGTTGTGTCAGACCAGCCTAGTTTCCTTTAATTCTCCTTACTGGCCTAGAGACTTTGTGAATGGGGAAGAAGTAGAAGATTCAGACCTCGTGGCTTTTATCTGGTGTGTCCCAGAGGTCGTTCTCACAAAAGAGATGGGTAAAATTGGACTAGATTATAGCAGTAGGATGCACAAAGTGTGTGAGAGGCTCTTTGAAAAGGGAATACAAGGTCTACTCCATCCATGTGGATGGGACAAATGCAAAAGGAAAAGGTGAGACAACCAAAATCACTCTTAGAAAGAACAGAGACCTGATTCTGCTCTTGTAAAGTTTGTAGTCTCCACACACACAAAAAGATTTAATGCATTCCTGTCGAGGATGCCACAGGTTCTTCTAATCCCAATCTGAGTAAAAGGGACCTCTCAAGGAACTCTCAGTCTTCCTTTTCATAATAGGCTTAGTGATCTGAAAATTATACACATATTGAGAAGTGTATACACAAAATGAGGTGCAGTTGAATGGTGACTTTCAGAAGCAGGTTTAAACCTACATGTGAAAATACACCAGAATCAGGCAAAATATGGATATTTTTAAAAAGCATTTAAAAATGTACAAAAATTTCAAATATCTCTGTTCTACAGAAAAGTTTAAATGCATGATCATGCTCTCCTCTGATTTTGAAACTCTGTCCTCTGTTCAGGGGATCCTACAGAAGCAGGATTCAAAGGTAACAGAGAACTCGTCATCGTACTTCCCCCTCACCAGGAAGCCAAAGCCTGGGGCCAAAGTTCCTGCTACCTGTAGAGCAGGATGAGGGGATGGATTCCAGCCAACAGAAGCAACAGTGGAGAACTTTATTTCACTATGTTTCTATGATTCTTGCAAAAATTAATATGATCTTATATCACAAGAATGTTTTGTCAGTGAATGAATCAGGGGCATGCTGATGGAACGGGGAGCTTCTGTTTGTACACAGATATTTCAGTAATCAGCAGCGATGGGAAAGCAAATACAGAAATGTTCAGGACAGTTAAATGGGAGTTGAAATATGATAATTTTTAAAATTGTGGCTGACTCTGGCAGAGTAGTTTTAAGCAGGATTTCAGCCAATGTCTGAAAAAGTGCATATCAAGCAGCCTTGAGCTTTTAATTTAATTTATATCAACCAGCTTACTTGGAGTTTTCAAATTGATTCACCACCACTGTTTGAACATTCTGTGACAGAAGCAATGCATATTGAAGTAGCTAAAGTTCTCCTTTCAGCATGCCTAATTAACTGTATTTCTGTCACATGGAGTTGCAAAATATTAGAATATAAATGCATTCTGGATATCAGACAGAAAATTTTAACAGTTGTGACTGAGTAAAATTCATGATTTGGCTATGATGCCATTGAGTATCTTTCTTTTTCATAATAGTGTATTCAAGTGTCCTTTTTCAATAATGTCTCATGAATGATAAAAAGTTCTCAGTTCTCATAACTACGTGTGGTCATGTTTGTGCTTAAATAAAAAAGATACCACAGTAGTCTTGGAAATACTGAGAGGACTCAAAAACATCAAATCAGTGATTCCATCAGGAAAATTCAGGTTGCAGATAACTGCTGAATAGCGAATACAGAAAATAATCTCAGTAAATATTATGTATGAGACTGTTGCTTGAGGATTTTGGAAAAATAAACATATTTATAACAACATGAAAATCACCAGCATAGGAGCTAAGCTTTCAGAATAGCACACTTGCTCTGAATAATTTATCCAGTTCCAATATTTGCTCATACATACTCTAGAATTGAATTACTTATTTCTAAGCAATCATAATTGGAAGAGTATTTAAATTCTATTTTCTGCCACAGGTTTCTCTATGACCTTGAGCAAGCTGTACAGATTTTTTTGTGTGTTTGTCCTGCCTTCTAAAATCAGCAGTGAAGTAACTGACAGAACTGTGAGGATGAACATTTTCTGATGCATACAAGTAATATTCTAGCAACAGGGGCACCTAAGACACCAGTACAGAGCCCTTTAGAGAGGGAGCTGGCTGTACAGGAACTTGCACCACAGAGCTGCTGTTTAGGTTTAGGTAAGCAGGATAGTGCTGAACCATGATCCAATGGCCATGATCAGCGTTGCAAGCTTGTGTTTTCTCTTTCATTTCAGCCTTTATTTTAACCTGCTGTAGCTATGAAGTTTCTCCAAGAAAAGAGAGACAAGATTGAAATCCTTGAGGCCTCCATATCTGAAAAGGGTCACTTGGTTTGTAAGAGAAACAAAATGCATCCAAATATCATGAGGAAAGTATCAGAATACCCACAGGCTGCAAATAAGTTTAGTTCCACTTAAAACAGCACCAGCAGGAAGAGTTAAACAGGCACACTTCCCATTTTGCCTGTTCCTGCACACTTCACTTGGACTGCAAGGAAATCAGTGCTGTGACAGATCATTTATATTAATACAATGCACCTGCCAAATTATTTATACACCATAAGCATCAGTCTGGAGAAAGCACACTCTGGGAACTTCATTGGTAGAGAAGAAAGGCTTCACTGGGAGGAAGGCATGTTAAAATAGTGCAGGATTTTGATCTCAGATGTACTCTGGTAAATAGAGAGTGACGCCATTGAAGCCTATAGACTTAGTTTGGATTCATACCAGTGAATGTGATTGACAGGAGAAAAAGTGTAGAATTGCAGCATAAGGTGATAAGTCACTGACAAGAAAATTGGAAACAGAAATACAAGTTAGTGTTGGATTGATCTACTATTCTGTTTCTCCTGGAATAACTGAGCTTCTCTACCACGCTTTTTTGACTGTAATCGCTTATTTTCTAATCCCTAAGTGTACATTAACTTTAAATTACTGGGTACTCCAAAAGTTAGAAAAGCTAAATAAAATCTACAGTTTAAAAGGGCATACTTTCCCAAGTTCTAAAGAAAGGGAAATACTTGGTAAACATGGATTGGTTCCAATAATACTTAGTTACTTTTGTTATTGAAAAGCTTTGATATCATGTGCCTTGCTTTAGAGGGAGTTCACATATCCAAATGTCAACCCTTACTAGCAAATGGCTTCAGATCTGCTCCACACAAGGTCCTTCAAAATTTATATCTTAATCTCAGCTATTTTGAAATATAGTGTGCTCATATTTGCTTCCTTAAGGAGAAAGGTTTTCAGTGCTGGCACGAAGAGGGATTTAGGGGAAGCTGTACGCTTTATTCAGCATAGAACATTTAATTTACTGTGTTTGATCTGTAGGTCATTAAAGTTTATTTTTTTTTCAGCTGATTGCACTGACTTCAGCTCAGGCCCCATTACTTATGATTTGATAGGATCATATGCTAATGTATGATCCAGCTCCTTTGCTCTTAAATCAACCTGCAGATGCAATTGCCAGTCAGCATTATTCCTTTAGCTTCCTTACTTTGTGTTGGACTATATGAAAGCACATGTACCCTCAAACCAGAAAGAAAACCTAGCACTAGTCACTACAAAAAACTATTAAACAGTAATTAATTAACAAATCAAGGACCAATTTTTTCCAACCCAGCGATCTGCCATTTTTTCAAACTGACACTGCATAACAGAAAATAATCTTGCACATTAATAATAAATTCAGAGCAGCTGACAACACAGCATGCAGCTCTCCAGGATGCCGATCTTGAATGACGACATCGGTGTCAGCAGTCCCTTTCTAAGCAGAAATTGGTAGACATATATAGTCTATAAGAAATAAATAATACAAACAAGATATTGACTCTTCTTTTTTCAGAACAGGCGAAGCAAGCATGAAAAATGTTTCTGTACCAGCCATATCTTCCAAGGTACTATTTATCAGTTATCTACCTACTCGAATCTAAGGAAAGACTGTCCTTCATGCTGATAAGTTTTGCTTGACACCCATTTCACTCTACCCTCTTCAAAATGTGGCCTGTGATCTCTGATTGAAATACTGCAATCAACCAATCTACAACATCTCCCACAAAATTTTGTTAAAACACAAAATTGCTTAAGATATGAACTGGAAAGGTTATTGTCATTCTTTCTCACCAGAGTTGTATGTTAAAAGCACATGCTAAAGAAATTCCAAGTTTTGTTGTGGAAAAAACCCCAAAAACTAACAGGAAAGAGCATACACCCCAAAGGACCTGGTAAACTGTAAACTCTTGGATGACAAGATCCAGAGGTCACCCCAAAAAGACTAAGTGAGGACATCATAAGGTACATCATAACACAGAAGCAGGGGAAGAGCACTAGGATTTGCACCTGACCAAGTCAGAAGAGGAAAACAAGAACCGGAGACAAAATGTATTATTGTGAACAGAAGTTGGAAAAAAAGAAAAATGACAACAAAAAGTTGTGGAAAGTGCATGCTCAGCTGAGGCAACTGATGAATCCTCTGGAGTGGGTGAGTGGCACCTGAAAGCTCCTGCCAGGCATCAAACTGCCAGGTCTGAAGCCTTGCACATGGAGAGAGTCCCCAGGGCTGCTGGGCCAGGGCTACCAGAACTCCACATTGCCCTCAACTCCATGTGGAGGCACTACAGGGCACAGTGGAGCTAATCCTTGTTTTCTCTTGAAGAGGGTGAATGAGAATCAAAGTACTCTTGAAAACCTACCCGTGGAACAAGAGCGATTCTCTGTAGCAACAATGGGAGGACTATCACGTGCTAACAATTACATTTGTGTGTTGTGAAAAGAATTTAGTGTCTATTATGCATAATTTTACTCCAGCTTCCCTTCATTATTTTCTTGGCCTCATGATCAACTTCTGAGATGTTTCCTTAACAAAGCAAAGGCTCTTGAAGTATTTTGAACTGTGGCTGCTTAAAAATTGGATGTCCTTGCACAGAATATGATTACATATTTATAGACCTATTCCCATACAGTTATTTTAAACTAAGACACAGCTAACACCTTCTGTTATAGTCAGAGCTGAATAATTAAATCAATTGAGGGAAGGAGATGAGGTATTTTTCTGACTTTTATATAATTTATGGAAAAATTGCCAGGTTAAATTGATCTGTAGATCCTCAGTTCTTGTTCAGCTGTAAAGTCAACAACCATTTTAAATTTCAAGAAGGACTAGAGCAAACAGAAAGTTTTGTCTGGTTTTCAGATGCCTAATAGGTATTAATACTACAACCTTGACTTGCCTCTGACCCTAAACCACTATTTCCTAAGTAAAGCATTATTTTATTCAGAAACATTTCACTCAGTCACTCATTCCCTCATTTTGCAATTTCATTCAGGATTTTAGAAAAGTGTTATTAGGTAAAAAAGTGACCCAGCATCTTATGTCCTTGCCCTAGGAAGGGATGGAGGGTGGAACAGACATCATTCAGAGGGGAAGGTGTGTGATGTTTCACAGCTCAAACCCCACAGTTTTCCAGTTCAGAGACCCTTTATTTGTATTTGGAACGATGGCTGCAGGATGCAGTTGAGTTCCCCATGCAGATTTACACGGCACCTTGAGCAGACACTCCTACAGATTAGGGGTTGCTTATAGGTTTTATATCTGATAGCAACAATTCGTGCTAAAAAAATGGGTTAACTTTTGAGTTTTAAAACTTACTCCTGTAAGAGGGAATTATCTATGTAGGTATTTTTTGCTAAAATGGCCAACAACTATGCTTATCTGAGTCACATTATTTTGCTTTCAGTACTAGTAGAAGAAATTCTGATACTAGAATTTTTTGAAAATCACTGATTTCTTTTGTAATGGTACCATGTATTTCCCTGTCACAAACTAATTGTTATGATATGAAAGCATGAGAAATGCTGGGAAATTACTTGCTTTGTCTGTATTTGGATAAATTTTAATAAACTTAATGGCTTCATTGGGTCATTATAGTTTTAAATAGGAAAAAATTGCAGTCAGAGTAGCTTATCTGTGGGGGACATTAATTTTGGTTTAGAGTTTGGGTTTGTGGTGGGTTTTTTCAATCCAAAATAAATCACCACCTAAATTTCACTATCAGGATAATAACCAAACAGCTTTCCCTAATACAAAAAAATTATTTGTGAGATAGAAGGCTGAACTAAACTATTTGATGAATGGTTTAACATTTTCATTTTTGTATTCCGAATGCAACAGTACCCTCAATGAGTTCTAATTAAAATCTTACTGTGGCTTGATGAAATACTACTTACTGAAATGAAACCCACATCAGCATGTTGGTTAATTTCTAATCATTTACCCTATAACAGTAAAATATAGTTTGCAGCCTCTTCACTTGCTAATCATGAGGGTGTCATTATGCTGGCTCTGCTGTCTACCTCCAGAAATAATCAGTGTAAAAATTACTTGAAATTTAGCTAGAAATAGTTGTCCAAAGAAGAGCTCCAATCTGTTACTCTAAATTTAATTAAGTGCATATTCAGTTTATGATTTTTTTTCCCCCCGATGAAGTTCTTTTTGCGCGTTGGGAACAGTTTAAATGGATTTGACTACAAAACTAAGAAATTTAGCTTGGTGTAAATGCGTGGGTGTCTGTATGAGTGCCTGCTATGTGAGCAAAGACAGGGGAATTGCAACATCGTCTCATTTCCCTATACACCAGTAAAGATGCTCAGGAAACAGCCAATACAAGAGGCATCAGTAACAATGCTCTAATATTGAGATGAGTGAAACTACAAAACTAATTTGAAATAATCTAAGAACCACATTAATTTCTGCTTGCCTACAGCAAATCAGAGGGATGGAAACACTGATCAGTGTATGTAGACTCAGCAGCAAGGCCAGAAGAAATGTCTGAAGAGATGCAGCTATTCTGATAACTGCATTTTCTATTTTAAAACCCCTTCAATTTCTTGCAACATCAAAATAGTTTGTTTCTCTTTTGAAAGATTTTCTTCATGTCTGCTAGACCTTGAGCCTCAGCTAGCAAAAGTGTCTTTCAAGCACATAATGACTCAGCTCTTTCTTAACATTCATGAAAGTATAAATGAAAAATAAAATGTTGGTTTGACATGTGTTTCTTTTCTGTTACTGGCCCGTCTGTGTGGTAAAACTTTCCTATCCAAAAAGATAAAGGGATTCTCTCAATAAGGAAGAAAAGTACAATCCTGCTTTCCACAAATAAGAGATCCATCTTGAGTGGTTCTGGTAGTGAAGAGTGATATTGTGAGGACAGTGACCACACACATGATTTTATGCTTCTAACACTCTTTTTATAAAGGGAAGTGCTAAATCAAAGCTTTTTATGTAGTGTAAATAAATTGAAACTCTTTCTCCTTATATTTCTAGTCCCTCTGCTCATTCCAAGCCTGCCTTGCTTGCCAAATTTTAAATACCTGTCACTATGAAGTATGTTCTGAGCCCTTGGCTGATGCTTTTACTCTAGTGAACAGAATTTTTTGCCTACTTAGTAGATGCCAAACTGGAAAATTGTTAATAAATTTCTATTACTGTCAACTTCCTCTGGCTCCTTTTGTTTTAGCAAAATTGGATCTCAGAGGAGATACATATCTATTCCTCCTTCAGGTCTCAATACTAATTAAGTAATATGGACTTAATTAAGCAAAAGGCAGGCTCTGCAAATATATAATGTATAAGTAGGTAACATCGACCTCCTTCCCATGACTTATAGATTGCTACCACATAACATTTGCTAGATCAGTATCTTTTCATTTCCCATACTGTTCAGCCTACCCTACTGCGTGACTTGGAATGTTTTGGACTTGCAGCAGTTGCTTCCTACAACAACAGCAACAAAGAGCTGCTACTGAAGCACATAACTGGCATTTAAAGTTCTCTTACTAAGACTGCTATAATTCCCAGTACAAATAAATAAACCTTCTCAAGCAGGATCAGCGCAAGCCGATCCTTCACCTGACTGAACTCAGTCTAACACTGAAGCAGTGCATGGGTAACAATAGGAACAAGGCAGCTCACACAGGAGGTGAAGCTTGGAAACCTTGCCCTTCATGTAACCTTTTAGATATCCTAATAGCAGAGATATTATTGTGATCTGCTGATGGCGTATGTCATGTTAGCTTTGAAAATAAATGAGTGGCAATAGGCTAGAAAGAGGCTCTTATGTTGTGAATACACTTTTTATATATTTTTTCCTGAGAAAATTTAGTGCCTGAATCATGATGAAAAAGTCTAACAAAACAAAACTCTCTATTCCCTATGCTGACAGCAAGAGCACGTCCTGAGATAATTTGGCATGCAACTGACCCTGGTTGGAATCTTTCAACAGGAAATTGTAATAAGTAAATGAATGACATTAAGGTGCTCCTGGTGTGTTGCCTACAGGTTACGCTTAGATTTGCTTCAATGCTCTTGTGCCCCACAACTCTTCTCACGCTTCTCTTGTGAGCTGAGAGGAAGGAACAAAGCTGAAAGCAGGATTACACAAATGCAAAGATTTCCAAAGTGGAACAAATGAAGACGTTTAAACTGTCTCTGAACTGCAGGAACCACAGTGGAAACTCCTTGAAAGTAATTCCTTGTTTATTCTGGGCTTGTGGGCTGCAGGGCAGCCACAGCACGTCGCAGACAGGTTCCTGTGCTGCAGACCCAGCAGGCATCTCCCCTGCCATCTGCACAGATCCTAAGAGATATCTGTGAAAAATTGTGAGCTTTTTGTCTACTTAACTTGGCACGAAAGTGTTCATTTATCATTCGTGATCAACAGGATGATTGATACTCACCAGGGAGTGTGACTTTATGTGTAGACCGGATGGTTAAATACAGCCCAAGTACTAACTAGGGCTCTTCAGTAATGTTGTATTCATTATTAAAAAGATCAAAGAGTATCCAAACACTTTCTTTTTGCATATATATTTTCTAGAGTATAATTTAACTTTATTGATTAACACTCCAGAGCTAAATTCTTATTAGCTATTTTCACTACTTTCATTTCACTTCATGTCACTTACAACACACCTCATTGAATTGTTATTATTCTACTAGGTATGTTTACTATGGTAGGTACTGAAGTAGCATTCTTCACTGGTCATCCAAAATAATCATAGGCTACACACTTAACCTCACATTTTTAATTTATGAGCAGCACATGTCACCAAGCTGGTTTCTAACCAGCAGACCTACAATACAGTCCAGTTACACCAAGCCAAACTCTTGAACTTCCATTTTCTCAGCATGCACTTCCAAAAAGAGAACACTCTGTAACATCAACACCTATAATACTACTACTAGTTATTATGCCAACAACTTTTCTATATTTTATGCATCTTCACGTAAAATTTCTTTTCAATAGAAATTTAACTGAGAAAGAGACACATTAATATTTATGCATTGCACATTAGACACTTCTTTGAGTAACTTATATAGTTGTTTCTTTAATCTTCAAACTTCACACATAATGTCAGATCTTCATTTGATGTATGTACATTCAATTCATAAAGCCGTGATTTTACTCAGTACCACAGAATTTGAACAAAAGTCTTTTCAATTACACTTGGAAAAAAAAATCTTATTATACTTTTCTCCAGAAGATCAACATGAGAGTATTCATAAAGAGAAAAATCAAGTCATAAATCAAGCCATGCAGCAAACATGTGGATACATGTGCGAGAACCCACATAGGGATGAAAAGTGTATCGCTATCTCAGTGCACTTCAGTTCAAGAGAGGAGATTTGTGCTACAAGAGGGTTAAATTCTTCAAGATACAGAGCTCTCTGGAGATGATTTGACACAGACAGCTTTAAACATACCAGTATAATCATTGCATTCTTGATTTCAAACAATAAGAGAATGAGAGCAAAATGAGAGAAGATTTATGGAGATGTTGTATTACTATAAAACCCCAGATAATATGAAAATTCTGAGGAACTAATTTTTCATCTCATGAATCCTACTATAATTACAAAAGAAGCTTCACTTGCATCTCTAAACTTTTCCAAAGTGCATGCACTCTCTCAAAGTTAAAAATTGGACTGATGTAAATACATGCAGTGCATGTAATAACACTAAGCAGCTATGGCAAGCTTGCACCTCTGGAGCTACTGAAAGCTGATCACAGATTAGCTTCATGCAGCTTTTTGAGAGCCTCACTGCCTCCTTTTCCTTATCTCTTATGCTTTTGCACAACCAGACACTGAGTAAGGTAAAGGCTTTAAGGGACTGAATGGAAGTTTAGAAAAGGGATTAGTATTAGTGGCTCTGTGCTTCATTAAACTAATCTGGCATGGATCAGGGGCCTGTCAAGCAGTCTTGAAAGATTCCCCTTTGGATCACACACCCTCTGGACTGTGTGAAGAAAGATGTGTTCCTATAACATGCTGTAAAAGACTTAGCTGTGCATATGTTATTCCTTGCCTCATTAAAACAAGCAGTCTCTTCTATTTTTGTAGTTGTTGTATCAACAAGTCCTAATTTTAGAATAATCAGTCCTGGATTTGGAAGCTAGCTGACCCTATAATATTTGTCATGCAAACCCTCCCTAAAAAGACATGTATCAAAACGTTGTCCCCCTTAGAAACATATATAAATAATGCATCTATCCTCAGGCCGAAATGGTAATAAAGGCACAAGGCCTTAAAGATTTTTGGTTTATTCTGCTCTGAGAATAGAACCAGTATGTCTTAGCACAAAATATAAAACCAATAGCTTAATCCAAAAAAGATTAAAATGCAGTTTGGTTACCAAGGCTTATTGTCCAGTAGCATCCTGGAGCCTCTCCGGGTCCCCATTGACTTGAATCAGGCTCCTACAGAACATGGAAGGATCAGTCCAACCTTGCAGTTGTTAAAGGAAGTTCCCTTCAGGGAAGCAGGTATCAAAAGAAATCTAATGGCTGCTTACAGCCTGGTGGCAGATGAGATGATGGGACTTTCTTCTAAATGGATGTAAAAACAAACCTCACCCCATCAATAGTCATTTATTGACAACGTTTCTTACAGCTGCTCTCCTTTAAAAGGCATCCCTGCAGCCTGGGATGGACACAAAAACTTATCCAGAAGTTGTCAGTGTGACAGTTTTCATGACAAATAATCCACTGAAATGAAGCAAATGCATGTCTAGTGGTATCCAAATCCCTCTCTAAAACGAATAATTTAAAATCAGATATTCACTTGCCATTTAAACTATATCTTTATTTAAGGTGTTCTTCCCCAAGGCAGCTATGATGAGTTAGGTCATTTCCATCTCTTGTTCACATCCCAATGTGGAGGCAGTGAGTACAGGAGTAGGTAGTGAGGAAGAATGTGTAGCATATCTGCACAAACACCGAGGACAGTCAGGAGCCAGATTTTAAATGACCTCATGCTAAGATTTTCAATGAGGCTTAAGGAAGTCAGGGATTCACGTTCACTGGGAACTACGTGGCAGAGTCCTCTGAGCTGGTCTAGAAAGCTCAGCTTAAATTAGACAGAATGGTTGGGCATTAATCTTCTCAGGGTGGTATTCCAGCAGTCCAGTTTGTTTTGACAGGCTGCCTGCTTAGAAAGTCGTTCCTTAGATTAAGGCTTGAATTTCCAACAGGGATCTCGGTTTGTATTCTCAGTGGCAGCAGGTCTCTATTAATAGCATTTTTGGTTTGTTTCAGTCCTGACCCTTTACAATACTGTGTTTCCTGGTTTGGATATAATGGACGGTTATAACAAAAATCACTAGAAATTTTCAAAGCCATCATTACAGAATCTACTTCAATTAAGGGAAAGACTAAGATCTGTTCAAACCTGTGCTAGTTTAATAAGCAGGCAATCACATTTTTGACTGAGTGAAACACTAAAAAAAAAAAAGCCTTTTACTGTTTCATTTTCAGACTCTGGAGTTCTTTTTTGCAGCACCAAATTACACATCTCATAGTTGGAAAACAGTCATCCCAGATTTAACTTGCTAATCAAAATGAAATACTAAGTCTCCACACCAGACAGAACTATGGCTCCTCCATAGCTACTCCAACCTGTAGCAGCCTCTGTTGGCTGATGCAAACAGAAAAACAAAAGAGGGCTGGTGGAGATCTTCCCTTACCTTTGGATAAGACAGGTTTGCATCAGGTTACAGTCACTGAAGATTGAGAAATGAAAGGGTCCAGTGACAGACCAAGTGTTGCTGTATAACACAGTGTAATAAAGTATTCTGAGGTACTGTGAAGGGTGGGAGAAAAAAAGGCAGTAGAAGGCTGGATACATTTGGAAAGTTACAGGCAATATCAAAGAAAGAATAAGCATAAGAAGAGGAAGCTGGAATCTGGGTGGAGGGGAAATGCAGGTAGAGGATGCTGTGCCAGCAGGGGGGTTAGAGGAATGGGTGTGTTAACAGCACAAGGTGTTAGCAGGATCCCAGGGAATGAAGTGTTTCAATGCCACAAGGAAGGAAGGAAGGAAGGAAGGAAGGAAGACAAAGAAAGAAAACCAGTTCCAAATGGGTGTGTAAGTGAAGGACTTTCCATAAGAGATGGACGATTGCAGAGCATTGAACAGATTGGAAAAATAGAATGACTGGATGAATCACGGACTTGAAATTTAAAATTCCACTACTTCTGACAGCATGGTTTTACTTTGATAAAGGCTATGTAAATGGCATTTTCTGCCTCAACAGATCTGCAAACAACTCTTGTTCTGTGTTACACGTGCTGACTTGAAGGTGAACCCTCCCCAGCCACCATCCACCCCCTCGCCCCCCACCAAGTTTTTCTTGTCTTTCACTTTTAAAGAAGGAGCATTTATTCTGTGTTCCAAAACTTGGTGTTTCCCATGGCAGGAAAGAGGAAGCAAAAGGCAGACTTTCATTTTTATGTCATATTGATCTCATGACACTACTAAGACTAAACAATATTTTACCTTTAAGGACTGTTTTAAGGACTCCTGTCAGACACAGTTCACGAAGAGATGCAGACTTTGCTGCCCTTTTGGTACCCCCTTGGAAACTCCATAAAAATACTGATGTGCAGATTCAGTCCTGAGTTTCTCAACACCCCTGTTCTCAGTCCTTCTGCGGTGCATGGCATTGCTGCTGAGAGAGAGGGGGAAACAATTCCCAGACAGGCAGCAAAAAGCTCATTCCTGTTACTGCCATCTGTGCAAGCCACTACACGCAGTACAAACCAACCAAAAAGCATCACCCATGTTCCACACATGGCCCTCAGTTACAACTTGCAGTTTAAGAACAATAGTTGATACTTAAAGTCTAGAACTTGCTTTTCATGAATGTCAGATCAAGAAGAAAGAGTGACCATCAAATTTAAAATCAAATTTCTTTAAAGTCTAGAACTTGCTTTTCATGAGTGTCAGATCAAGAAGAAAGAGTGACCATCAAATTTAAAATCAAATTTCTTGGCAGACATAATGTGAGTGTAACACGCAGGTGTTGCATCAGCATTACCCATGCCTGGTTACATCCCTATTAGACATACATTGGATCCCAAAACATCAGTCCAAAGAGTATATTCTGTAGAAATGAGGTATTGTGCTTGGGGTTTTGTTTGTTTGTTTCCCCAAAAATAAATGCTTTGCCATTCGTTCCCCCAAAAAGACCTGCTCCACATCACAAGTTTTCTAGGGCAGTCCAATAGCTTTTGCACCCAGAGTGCTGTCAAGTCCATGTGAAAACACCAACAGCCAATTTATCCATCTTCTAACACAATACAAAAGGAAAGATTTTGACCTTTGGACATGGTGAATGGGATGAAATGATCTAGGTGGAAACACTGAGCAATTCCTGACATTCATTATTGAACACGATCAAAGTAAGTCTTTGTAATGTGTGCATATTCCATGTTCTTTCCGTTTTGATGCTCATCACAAATTTTCTTATTTCACTCAGCAGCTGTTTGTTCTTTACTTCTGAAATATTATAAAGAGCTGATTATTTGTTTACAGTTATTACTTATATATTTTAATGGAGAGGAGGAAGCCAAGAGTTTTAAATGCTCAGCAGAACTTCCTCCAATTATGAAAACATACAAACAATATTTCTAAGAGTACTTTAATCTTTTGTCATCGTTGCTGTGTTGTCTTTTGATAATTCACATTTTTCCATTACTGTGCTGTCATTGGCTTTGTAATCAGCTTTAGTTCAGAACACCATTTTTTCCAGGATGATACTTGAAAATAAGACATTAGAGGCCTGCTGTGCTGATCAGCAATGATAGTCCCCAGCAGATCCAGCAGCAGTGTCAGGGGATTATTTGTCAATACCCTCAGTTTTCTTCTTGCTAGTCTGTCTGTACTTATTCCCAGGAACATGTGATTACAAATATCCTGACAGAGACAAATAGATATCCTTCTGCTGCCCTATAGTCACTCCACCTGATCTGACTGAGGGTTTTACCATTAAAAACAATTTTCACTGGTGTCAGGAAAACTGATAAATAAATTCAGAATAATTTCATCTGATGGTTTGCAAATAGACTCGTCTAGGGTTTCCAGACATGTTTTTCCCAAGTACTTAACTCTAATCTTCTAATCTTGGGATTTTCCAGCATAGCACCAAGCCCCAAAACCCAATCAAATGAAGGTGATGTAAATTCTGACCCAATTAAATGTATTAATGGGTAATAGGAAAAAAAAAAAAAAAAAGAGAGAACTAAATAACACCATAAAATCTTAATGTGAGATTAAAAAAAAATATGGAATGATTGAGATGTTGTTCTCAAAGGATCTAACTAAAGTTAATGGAGGAGGGGGCAAAGGAAGATTTTCCTTTCTTTCTCTTTTCTTCCAAAAAATGAGCACAGAAATGCTTAGCAACTTGCAGAACGCATGAAGGACACAGAGGACAGAAGGATCCCATAATTTTGCTCTTATCTCTTGTACCAATCCTTGCTACATAAGCAAAACATGTAGAAAATGTCTCTGTTGCACCTTGATAACTTTAATACAGTTTAGTTATAGAGAGTTGGCAGTTTCAGTTTAGCTGAAAAGCTGAAAAGCAGAGTTTGTTAATATCAAATGCCGCAAAGAAGGGATGTAGTTACTGAAGACATGAATTGTCTAAAATGCTCATTATTTTATCAGCAATATAAAATTAAAGCAACCAAGCATCCAGAGGCGCCTCGATAATTTCATGTAAAACTTACTGTGTAAAAACTGTCAACTCAACAATCTCACTGTGGCTGGCAGGAAATTATTCCGAGGTCAGCATGTTACATAAGCAATCATGAGAAAGCTTATCTGAGGCTAGGCAGCTCATGCTGACTCCCCATCATGCAACAAGCTCAATTTACCTTTCAGCCAAAGTCATGTTCTAGTTTCACTCAAGTAGCAAGTCCTGTCTTAGCTCCCCTAAAGACTTTGTACAGTAAATGCACAATTTGAATTGGTTAATAAAATGTTACATATTAATACCTGTTTTTACCACACCTGAGGTAGGAAATAAGATGATTTTGAAAAGAAACCCACCACTACCTGGTTTTTCTCAGCAGACATGGATAGGAAAGATGATCTAATTAATATTACCCCTTTTGTCTCTGAAGCAATTTCACATTCAGATTTATACTTTTATAAAGTTCCTCATTACGACAAACGAAATATTAAGCTATAATTCAGCCTTAGCTTTTTTCAAGATTTGGCTTTCATGACG
Organism: Corvus moneduloides; assembly: GCF_009650955.1. Classification (NCBI taxonomy): domain Eukaryota; kingdom Metazoa; phylum Chordata; class Aves; order Passeriformes; family Corvidae; genus Corvus; species Corvus moneduloides. Next base: position 25,895,852 of record NC_045483.1, on the reverse strand, counting down.
TTTTGAGAAACTTATTGCTCCAGTTCCTCGTGTTCAAACATCTGAATTCCATTGCACTGCTTCTGCTGCTTGGTTGGGTAAAGTGATGTTTACTCAAACAGAGCCAACGCTCATTAAGTGAATAATGAATCCTACTATCTACATAGGAATTGTTCTTATCCACATGAAAGATTACAGTTGCATTAATAAAACACTGCATGAACATCCATGATGAAGCAAGCAAAAAAATATTAAGAACACAGACAAGATGGAAAGCAAAAAATGATTTGTTAAAAAACCCCACAGAACCCTTATGTACAGGTTTTCAATTTTTAATGTCAATGTAGAACTCTGAATGCCTCATTATAAAAGGGTTAAAGTATATAAAAAAGGTAAGGTGATGAGCAAACATTTATTTTCTCTGTATTCTTGTCATTTACCTTGGAATATAAGTAAATAAGCATGAATAAATAAAGTTCTGCAAACATTGGGTACAATCCAATGAATGTGAACCCCTCTGTATATTTGAAATTATTTTCCCATCTCATTGCTTTAAAAAAAACCCCGACATTACATTTTATAATAAGGAATAACAGAAGCATTATCAGTTCTGTTGCTAGTACATTAGCATTTATGTATTTTTTAAAATGTTAGCTAAAAATAACAAAATCATCAATAGTTCAATTATAGCTGCAGCTTTGGATAATTCATTCCAGTATTTTTGTTATGTTGACTTGAATGTTTATCCTTTTTTCTCCAGTGAAGAAGAAAATTCAGTTGAAATGTTTTCTCTCTGTGCAATCCTTATTCTTGTCCTGCCGTGGTTAGCTCTCTTCTTGTTATTAATAGCACCCAAGTGAAAATATGGGAGTTCTGTGGCTTGCCTTCTTAATAATGAATAAAGGTGATGCATTGTATGAAACTGCCTCAATAATTTAAGAGGTAATATCAAGCAAAGACTAAGTGTAGTGGTCTGCAGAAAATATATTGCATTGAAAAATGATTTATAAGTTGCATAGATGTAAAAATGCTAAATTTAAGTACCAAGTTTCTAGTCTATTAGAAATATTAAAGTTTTAACACCAAGCATGGCTATTTTCCTACTTGTTTTAAGTTGTAAATTATTTTCTATTCCTGTCCTTTTTCATGTATAGTTAGAGACAAAGTACACATTCTTCTGACAGGACGCCCTTTGACCTTCAATTCAAGACAAAAGAAAGAGACAGAAGATTCACTATAATCACTGATTCTGGTTTTAAAAGTAAAGGCTAATGCTATATGTCCCAGGAGGAAAGTGCCATGGTGCCATCTGTCTCCGTTTACTTCTGAAAAGCACAAAACTATGGTCACTAAAGTATTTCTAAGAGATTTTTCTCTCCAGTTCTTCATCACAATGGAAGACAACTGGTTTTCATCTGAACTAAAAGCCAACTGGTTTTAAATGTTTTGCTGCTTCTGCAGTCACTGCTCCCCTTGTGGCACAAAGAAAATGATATTGCCCATACTCACGGTGAGGAATTGTTCCCGGGGTAATACAGGAGTAACACGAATTGCTATGGGGAGGGTCACACAACAGAAATCTTCTGCTTTCTAAATACCACATGCGGGTTAGAGAATTAAGCAGTTTTAAATGGTTTCTATTCAGAGTGTGACCCTCGAAATTATTTCTAGTGCTTTTAGCCGGCCAAACCCAGATTTTAGAGACTAGGTATTTAGAATTCTCCTTTTCTTGTGATACCATCACACTGAAAATAAGCTGCCTGATATCCAGAAGATGGACAAGCAATCCACTTTAAATTGACTTCTCTTTGATACTCAAAGTCCAAGTTATGCAATAGAGCACTTTTGATTATTAGGATATAAGTATACATTTATGCTCAGGTTGAATTATGAAATTAACACATGCACACTAATATGAGATGTCTCATTCCTATTGTGTTTCATAAAAGCTTCTCCAAAACCAGTAACAAATAACACTTCCAGAGGCAATAGTAACTTGCACAACATAACTTAATCATCCAGTCAGAGAAAATTGGCAGATTTAGATCAATCACATAGTTTAAGTTCAGACTAAAGAAACAATACTCTAAAGAACCAGTTTCAAAGTTATACCTAGGCACAGACCTACTCAAACTTAGCCCTTTTATGAAGAGTGAGTAAAAAAATCAGCACTGCAGTATAAGCACAAGCCAAAAAAAAAAAAAAAAAAAAAAAAAAAAAAGGCTAAATACATTACTGGTTGTAAAACATTTGACCAGACATATTAAAAGTGTTTTTATTATGTGGAATCCCCCAGATTATAACAACTAACAGAAAAAGGATCTAAACACATTAATGTATGGCAAAAACATTTAAATCTGTGTTTTATTGCTCATCCTGTCCCTGCAGAAGCAGGCAATGCCCATAAGGGGACACAGGTACCTCACTCCCTTGCACACAGTACTGTCTCAACAGAGTAAAGCAGAAGGAAGACATTTTTAACAGGGACACAGCCACATACAGAAGAGGTAAAGATAAATCAGATGAGCACTGTAAACTGTTCAGTTTTACACCAGAAGTATCCCATTTCCCAGGACACAAGATGGGATATTTGAGAATGACACTGCTGGTATATTTACAGTCTGGCACGAGTGAGCAATTGTAATGGGCAGTAATCGCCAGGTTGTTCTGGGAAATAATAAAGTTGTAAGCTGTGCTTTTCATGCATTTGCATTTATAAACAAAGTTCCCATATAGGCCACAATGAATAAATAGTGGTACGTAGATATCATTCCTAATTTTGTAGAAATACAGATTTAGATGGCAGAGTCTAGAAGTAAAACCATGCGGTTTTGAATCTTGGAGAGTCTAAGATGCAAGATGCACACAGATGTAGACTGCAACTTATTGTACAAAGTCATCAACGCTGACTTTTTAGAATGATGCCAGTTCTACAAAACTCAATGGACTGGCAAGAAGGTTTTGTGACACTTTGTCCTGGTACTGATGACATATAATTTTTTGACTTTGAAAAGAGCAACAACGGCAACATTTTAGTGCTATACTGCGATTATTTTCTGTTAAAATAGACCAAACCAAACCAACAAAAACAAACAAAAGCAGTAATAACAGCAACATATAATATTTACATCTCTCAAGAGAATACTGCAGCACTGTTATAAACAGTGATTTACATTATGTATTCAATAGTTAGATATGAGTATATCCTGTATTTTGTAGCTAATTTTATCAAATGAATGGTTTTGAATATGTCAGCTTAACATATTTGTCTCAAAAGCTTTCTCTTTCTTTACTTGGAGTTAATAGTCTTTGCATAGAGTCCATACATAGGAATTTCAATGTAAATTCAGAGTAGCCATGTTATTGCAACAGTGGTCACCGTAAAAATGTCTTCATTTACATAAGAAACAGAATCATAGCACCATCCTTCTAACTAACTAATACGCCAATGCATCAAAAACCATATAAAATGCAAAATAGTTCAGAAATAAAATAAAATTGGATTTACTTAACTCTTTAGATGGAAGGAATAATTTGATAAAATTTCTTATTTTTGAGCTTTAATACTGAATTTAATCCTCCATTTCACACTTGGAAAGTTTAGCATTTAACCATAAAGTACATTTTAAAATGTTAAATCTGCTTCACTTTCCCCTTCATTCACCAAAACAATAATTGCAACCTTTGATGCCAGGTTTGTTTTATTAGCTCATTTAGATAAGGGAGCTTTTGGTCAGTGACTTGGAAGAATGTTATCTTAAAACTTTGTGAAAAACTGTGCTACTTGAAAAGTGCAGTGAAATACAAAGATGCTACTGAACATTTTATCCTCACTGGCATCCTGTACAAATCAATTCACACAGTTCCCCAGCCCTGCCAGCTATTACTAAACTGATTTTCTTTTTATGCAAAGGTGTCAGAGTTCAATACTCTCTGACTAGAATTTTTTGGCTATTCCATGCGTGGAGGGCTTTATACTTAATATAAAATTTACTTAATTAAAAATAATATGTATTTCAAAGGATTTCTGATTTAGAAGGTCACTAAATAGACTACAGTGTATATATAGCCACTTAGCAAAAAATTTGGAATAGTTCAATCCCAATACCGATGTGATTTCCAGTGCCAGTCCCTGGAGCATGCTGTCCCCACGCTGGGAAAGAGCAGGGAGGTTGTGGTCAGCTCAAACCCTTGCTCTATTTGAAAAGCTTTTGGCAGTTGTTTAGGGTTTATACCCTTGCTGGGCTGAGCCACCTGCTCAGTCTTGCCCGGCTGGCCTGGCCACCCCAGGGACACATGCACTCCTTTGCCGTGCTCCAGGAGGAACGCTCACAGCAGCGATTGGTGCCCTTGGTACCTGATGGCCTCAAACAAAGGCAGCCCCGCCCCGCTGGTCACACCCGCGCTTGGGCACACCTGCAGTCGTCCCTGGGCGTCAGACACACAGCCCCCTCCCCATCTGCTCTGAGCCTGCTGTCGTTTTGGGGGCTTACTGCTCAGTCCCAGGAGATCAAGTTTATGAAATACGTTGTCACAAACCCCACTGTTTTAAGACACACAGTCATAAAGCAAAAGAACTGATGTACTGATATCCCTCCTTCTCTTGAACTGCTATAGAAACCCAAAAGATACTCAAGTGGCTACTCATTCTTTTACTGTGATGCATTTGTAATTTTTCAGGTACCAAACCTGCATGGGGTGTTAAATGTCATGGATCCATTTAGGCTGCGGAAGCATGAAAAACTGCAAATGAAACATCTTCATGAAAAACGCTTATACAGATAAAAAACTGCAGCTCCATGAAGGAAACAGGGCAGTCCAGGTCCCCTGTTCAGCCAGTTTTGGTCTGTAAGCAACCTTTTAAGGGATTTCCCTGTACACATATAAAAGGCAATTCCCCAGCAATTGGGGGTATCAATTACTCGTTGTTACCTGCATCTTTCTTTGGGATTTTTGGCCAGCTGTAAAGCCATTCTGCAGTACTTCAGAGTCATTAACACTGGAAAAGCCATCTAAGATCATCAAGTTCAGCTGTTGACACACACTGCCATGGACTAAACCACATCCCCAAGTGCCACATTCACACAACTTTGAACACTTCCAGGGATGAGGATTTCACCACTTCCCTGAGTAGCCAGTTCCAACACCTGATCCCACTTTCAGTGGAAAAAGTTTTCCTAATGTCAAATCTAAACCTCCCCTGGTGATACTTCATGGGGAATGAAATAAATTCTTTATTCACTATAAACATTTGCATAAACAGAAGCCAGGATTTGCAGGTTTTAGTCTCAGGAAATTGTTTTTCAGTGGGAATAAACTACAAGATGGGTACCCTACAATGTTCAGAGCTTGCTATTTTGATTTGCTCTTTACACGGCCTCTTGTTTTAAGCTCAAGACCCACTAGTGCAGGTCTGCGCCAGCCACAGTAACTTAGAGATACTAAAGACAAGCTATATTACCAGCTCCTGGCAGCATTTCATGTTTGGATCCTTCTTTTAGATGCTTTCAAATAGTGTTTACAGTAATTACTACTAGAAAAAGTCAGTATTTGTCAAAGACCTCATTGCCAATTCCCAATACTACCCGTTCTTTCCAAACTAAGGTTGGATAAATCCATATGATTTCCAGATATTTTATGGGTCAGATTGTCCCTGATGTCTGATCTTCATCACATACCATTGAATCATACTGCTCAGGATTCAGCTCCTTGTTCTCCTTTTCTCTGTTAATTTTTCTGAACCAGATACTATCACTGCACAAATTTAACAGCAGTAACAACAGTAATCATACAGTGCTAGAGGATAATGATTTTGTTTTCCTGGCACACAATATAAAGTGTCTTAGAAGAGGAACCTTTTCAGGTATTTGACATCCGATTATTTAAATAGATTTATTGTTATTAAATGATGCTTCTGTAATTTTCTAAGGCAAAATAATAGGGGAGAGAGAGAAAGAGATCCAGAGAGATAAAGTGAAAAATCAGGTTTCTTTTACAGGTTCCTTCCATATTTCAGATAATTTATTTTCATTGTTTATCCTTGTTTAACTCAAGAAGAAAAAGGGGAGCTATCCAGACTGATAGGTCCTAGCTTTAGGATGTTCCTTTCAGAGCACAAGTTGCAGGCTCTCCACATTGTGAATGAAATCTGAAATGAGTTAATGTGGCAGAAATGCATCCTTGAGGCTACAGTTGTCACAATATATGTACAGATACACTAATATCATTCCATTAGATCTCCTTTCCCCGAGATGTTGTTATACAACCAAACTCAAATTTAGCCAGCTCTTATGCCATTATGCTGTTACGTGGTTAGAGGGACAGTAAAGGATAATTCCTTGACAATTCCTCTCCAGATCGACAAGTTAATAAAATTTTAAAAGTATTATAAGAACATATTTATATAAAATCGGTCTTTTTGACTCTGGGAAATAAGGTGTCTTCCTAAGCACTTATAAAACCTTGCATCTTTAGGCAGCAATAGTCTGCAATAATTTCTCAATGTTTTGTTAATTTTAACTTCTATTAATGAAGACTTTTGACTGGTATAGAAGTGTCAGCTCATGGGAATAATTGTTTCGTTGTAAAGATGTTAACTCATATTTGAAACTCTACTAAGATTATTGCCTGTGTGCTTGGAAAATTATTTAGAGTTATTAGCGTTATTAGCTGATAACATAATTGTTCTCTATGAAAATTGGATTGTATGTTTAAAGAAAAACAGATGAAGAAAGAAATGCAGAGCCAGGAAATAAAACTTGATCTTTTTATGTGTGTACCTAATTATTAAAGCTTTAATAAAAGTTACATATTTTTTAGCAATTTTCCTCACTGGTACTTTTAAGAAGTTTCTGATGGCTTCTTCAGTTCTTTGTGATATTGATACAGAAAATATGAGGAGAAATAGAATTCAGAGATGATGTGAAATACCTGGGATTTTCCTGTTTAAGACTCTATTTAGGCAGCAGCTGAACCAGCTCTGGGACAGACAACCCCTTATAGTTCCACAGATTTTTGAAGACATGAGGTAAGCATCACTGTTTTCCCAGACTGTCTCAGGACTAGGCAGGATGCTCAGGAATGAGCAACATTTAAAGTTCATGGCACTTTTCCAACACAGGATTCAAATATTTTATGTTTCTCAAATTTTGGTGGTCAGCCTTACTGAGAGAAGCTTCAGAGCTCCTAGAGCTGCCTTTGGATGCCTCATTTGGGATGACTGTGTTGGCCAAGATGAGCAGCCCCACTCAGAACTGCAGATTTGGTGTCTTTTCCACATTCAGCCCTGAAAGGTCTGAAAGAGAGCCAGCAGTGAATTCAAATAACACAGAGGTCCTGATGTAGCTTCATCAGCTTTTCACAAAACTAAGGGACCACACCTGCTACAGGGAATAATTACAGCTGTCACTTAAACTACTGCTTCCCTTCTTACTATTTTATAAATATGTCATTATGCTGTGGATCTTAAAAAGTTTTCTGAGTGCACAGGGAAAAATGTGCATAATTAATCTATTGACTATTAAGAAATGTTATCATCCAAGGTGCATTTGACTCCTTTTATGTCCTGAACTCATACATTTGTTCATAAAACTGGAGTTTTTCTTAGTCTTTGATGGTTGCTCTCAATGAAGAAAGAAAATACAAGTTATGTCACTTGGTACACTTTTTGAAATTAATTTTTAATATGAATAATGTGTTTATGTATTAAAAGACAAGAAGTTTTTACCATAATGGGTGGGGTAGCATAAACCCCTAGCAAACATGAAATAGTTTAGGCAAGTTTTATTGGGTATAAAAGTAAATAAAAATAATTTTACCTTCATTAGACAAGTATCATGCTTAGGATTGCACTGAGTAGTGAAATAATGATTTGTTACACTGTGCATTAATCAACTACAAAATGCTGCCACTCTCTTTCAAAGCTTATTACCATATTTCTAAGCACCCTCATTTATCTGCTAAAGAATAGTCCCTCACAGCTTTATTTGTTCCATTTTCTTGCTAATAGTCTATCTTTAATCTTCATGCCTGTGGAAATACAAGGCTTCTGCCTTCTGCACACATCTCTATAGGCATCTGCCTCCTATGTACATGCACATTAAGAATTGTCACGTGGGTCTTAGGTGCCTCTAATTTGCAAGTGCCAGATTGCTGACAGACTTCTGTAAGATATATCCTTTCTTTAAAATTAATCTCCAGCTCAAAAAGGTCACTTTACCTTATTTATGACTCTTTTTCTCCTTAACTGACCAGACAACTTTCCAACTTTTCCAACATTAATGTTCTATTAATAGTAATATACCCAGCATATAATTTTCAATATAAATAAAGAATCCCAATTATGATTTTCTGAGTTGATTTTCTTTCTGGCAATTTCCTTGTAAAATAAGAAATGTTATATATGCCATAGACTGCTGTGTCTATTTACCATGGAAATTTGAAGGGACTCTTACATCCATCAATATGAAGCAGAACTGTATTCATGCTCTTACAAGGTGAAGAGACCCTAGGAATACAGACTAATCTGTCCCTGCCCTTGTTCTCCTTTCCAAGGACCCTGTTCATAATTAATTATTAATATGTCTTACTTTCTGGTTAAATGTTATTATTGGCACCCTGGCCAGCTCAGTATTACACCCAGTTCTGTAGAAACTCCATATGCTTTGTGTATGAATGTCCACAAAGATTTGTCCCTGTCCTTTCCCCTCTACTTTCTTCCAGCTAGATATTCTTCTAAATCTTGTGGGAGATAAATTTATCTCAGGATTATATCTTTCTATCCAATTGAGCTAAACTTGAATAGCAACTTTAAAAATGATTGTAAAAAAAGAATGACAGGCAAATATACACACACAGAATAGAAGCAATTATGGAGGAAGTTGGGTTAAAAGTTAAATTACATCAGCACGAACATTTGATTGTAAACCATGCAGAGTGAAATTAATGCTAAAATGTAGAAAAACACTTGAATTTCTACTGCTGTTACACGCAGTGTTGATATTTTAAAATCTGATTCCTAACAGAAGTCAGTGATTCATCCTTTATTTCTTGTGAGAAAATGAGAGGTTTGCATCATGTGACATTTCTGAACTGGCAGACCAACTTGTACTGAAGCTCCATTTGGTGCCATTAAGGAATCAACTGTCTTGAAGTTGTTAGCTTCTGAAATTCCCTTCTGTCAGTGAATACTTACTATTTATACTGTTTGGAAACGAGGATAAGTTTTGTTGCAGCAGAAGAAATGCTGAGCTGCAGCTTGTTCATTTCTTTTTCCTTTTGATTGGCATGTAGTTTTCTTCAGAACTCCTGAACAGACAGCTTTGACCATGCTTTTTGTCATGTTTTTCACTTTGCATTTATTGCTACCCTTAGCAGGAGGGGTGACAAAGGCTGTGGATCTTCCTTTAGGTCCCTTCTCCCAGCAGAGTTCTAACATGCAACAAGACAATAAGCGAACAGCAAAAATGTTTTTTAATTTTTGTAAGAAATTATGAAATTGTCTTCTGCTTCCAGGGGGAAGAATTTAGTAATGAAAGTATGCTGCATGCTATTCCTCTAAAAATAAACTTGGCAAAACTGCTGCAAGAACAGTGTCTTCCCTCTAACATGTCTACTGCTTAAAATACAGGTTGGGCCATGTTTTACAAAGAGTGTTTGACATCTTCCTCTTTCCAATCCTAAGTCCATGGCACTCTATGGTCAGGCCCTCCAGCTGTAGCTATCAGCATATTTCAAATGCCTCATCTGAGAGCTGGAGTTCCACTTCAGCTAAAGGGAAAAGAGTGCCTAGATAGGTAATGCAGCCAAAAAATCTTGAGCACCAAGATGTAATAGGATGAGCTCTCTCTTTCCCTATCTCCATGGCTGTAGACAAAACATAAATGTCTGATGCAGACTGGTTTCACAGTCTTCTTCCATTTAGCTGGCATTAAGTGAGTTTAATCCAGGTCTTTGGCATTTTTCCACACTGAGGTGGTAGAAGTGCTAGTATTTTCTGGGAATTGCAAGGCTACATTTTCTATTCCAGATTCATGTAGCAGATGTGCTAACCTTCTACAGATATAGCAACTGCAGCATCACAGCTACATCCAGAAATGATGAGTGCAGACTATATCTGAATACAAAGGGTTTGTCTCTGTGATAGAACTAAACTAAATTACTCTGAGAAATTATTTCATGTATTTCATAGTTTCTTTCTCTTTTTTTCTTAATGTTTAATTGATAGAAAAATTTGTCTTTGATTAGAGAGAATGAAAATTTTCCAAAACAGTAGTTGATGTTGGATTCTGTGCTTGATGGCATGCTTTCCCCAATTAACTGCACTTTTTCAAATATGTAACCATAGTTCCATTGCAAAGTTCTTGGTTTTGGTGACACAGTAACAAAAGTGGACATGGTGAACTCAAAACAGCTGGAGATGTGTGAGGCAGATGTGAACAGCAGTGATGCAGGAGCTACATTGGTACCAGTGGGATCAGTACCAGCCCAGCCAGCTGGAAATATGATCTTGTGTTTCGTAAATATGTCTCAAAACCAGTCTTGCTGTTGACACTTTCTCTGACTAAGATAATTCAGGCAGTTCATTACTGGGAATATTTACCTGCAGCTGTTTGGAGGGTTCATGTGGTAAAATCTGCTCTTTAATTACTTTGCCACAAATACTTGTTCAAATGAAATACCCACTGGTAGTTAATAAAAACATGTTGTTACTGTTCAATCTTGCATGCATTCTGATGGAAACTGTGTAAATGCAAGCAAGAGAGTCAAGCAAATTGAATCCAAAATCCATATCAAATGAATTCAGCTCTTGATTACTTTTGAAGAAAAGATTAAATGGTAAACTTCAAGATCTCACTATATAACCCTCTAATAGATTCATGTGTAAGGAAGTAAAAAAAAAAAATCATCACATATTTTAAAGCCTTAAATATTAATTTTCTGAGTAAAGAGTGGTTACTATTAGAACATCTCTTAATTTTTTTTTGGTTTTTCATATGAAACACGATAGTTGGAGCAATGGCGCAAATTTTTCACCTCAACACAGTCAAATTCTAATGGGATTTCAGTTCTCACAATACAGACCCCACAGCTACTGGCACAGGAGTGCCACAGTAGCTCAGTTCCAGTGGCTGATAGAGGAAGTTTCATTGCGCAGCAATTGCTCCGGGGATCTGCTGTGGACCTGGACATAACATGGTGGAACAATCTTTTTATAGGAAGAAACAGGAACACTCTGATTTCAGCTACAGTGAGGCACAGTTTGCTTAGTCTACTTACTTTGTGTACGTCTGATATTTTTGAACTTTGTTTCGGAAGTTTATTCTCTACTTATCTTTCCCCATCCATAATTGCCTCTTAAATGAATCTTTTTCCATTATCAGATCCAGATGACTTTGCTTCCCTTGCTGAGGAGGCAAAGCCGCCATTACCTGTCCAAATAATTAACTCTGGGTAATCATTTGTGTTGCCTCTGCTGGGCAGCACCCTGGCTGTTATTGCAAAACGAGAAGACTCAGCACCACATTAGGCTAAAAATGATTTATGAGCAGATGTGAAAGCTACTGACGCTGCCAAGGAAAAAAGTAACAAATGTCAACCGAGCTTTGAAATGTTCCATGCTCCTTCAGCTGAGGTTCCGGTAGAGTAGCTAAATATACCACACTATGTATTGTATCCTTGTAACACTGCTAATTCCACAGGCTCGGGTTACTGAAGTTTAACCAAATGAACACTAAACGTGTTTATCAACGCCGCTGAATGCTGCTGTGTTCCTGAATAAACAGGATCAAGGGAAGGGTTGGAAGGGAGAAGAGAATTTGGCTGCTGGTGATAATTTCTAGTTGTGAAACAATTATTTAGATAGCAGAATTCAGTCTGAGAAGAAGGAGTTTAGTAAGTGCTGGATTTGCATAATAGTAATACACGTCACTTTAAATTTCCTCCTGGCGTTTTCATGCACTTTTAAAATGAATCCTAATTGTAAATGTTATACAAGTCTCACATAATGTGAATTTACTTGTATGTACATTTGCATTATCCTCATTTTTAAGTGTGCTGATGATTAATATTAGTAGCCAAGTTATTATGCTAACTGCAGGAGTATACTACAAACTATCTTTTAGAGATTAAATGTTATGCACATTAAATGTGCAGAGAACTCTAAAAATTTACCCCTAATCAACTGTACAAAAAAGAAAAAACCAAAAAAATCTTAAGGCAAGATCAGGATTAAAAGCGAAATCAGGATTAAATACTGTACTTGACATACTTAATTTAAATATGAAAAAAAAGACATTTAAAAAAGAGCCAAAACCCATCACATTGCTTTTTGATACTGGAAATAGAAGGAAGGTTTTTCAAAGAAGCCACTCAAAGAAAATTTACAGAAACTCACTTTCTCACATGAATTTTTAGGCTACAACATTCCATTTTTCAGGTATTGTGTGAAAAATATGAATGACATTAAATTTCTTTGAGCACTAGTATGGTTATTCTGAGCTAGACCATTCTCCAAAGTGAGTCACTGCTGCCATCTGGAAGCCAATAAATTGAATTAAGAGGTTCATATCTTATGTGAAGACTAATAAAAGCATTACAAAATTTGCAAATATAATCTGAGGTGAGAGAACATGAAAACATGGATCCCATCCGTGTAGAAACAGTGGATCTCACCTTGCAAAATTTACTAAACTGTTGTACAGAGTATACAATTCAGTATAATCAGGATATGTATTTATTTTAAAAATTGTGATCAATTTTTCTGGTTTTTGTTGTATTTCACCAGAGTGGTTTATTTTTATCCTGACCTAAACGCCTGAAATCTCTCCTTTAATATTAATAAACTTTCAATCCATCCAATAAGAACTTCATTATGTGAAGATTTCCTCATGGAGAAATCATTCTTTCCAATTTTCCATTTTCTGAGGATGGGAAGAACAAACACAAAAATTATATCTACTTACATGCAGACAATGCAGAAAAAAGTTGCATCTACTGGCATCTGTCAAACAAGAAATAATTTTTCCCACATTATGCAGCATTGAGTTTTCCTTGATAGATCCAATGATAGAGTGTTTTAGTCAGAAAACAGCCTCAGAAAAAATGCATTAGCATATGGTGAGCATTGTACTCACATATCCAGCTGCCTGATCCAATTATCCTAATTTAAAAGAAGAATAATTTATATTTTCTAGTGAATGCCATGTAGAAATTGTGACTACAATGTGTCTTATAATTTACAGAAAAAGTTTGGACAACCCAGCAGAATAAATCCTACGGGACAATAAATCTCACAGGCTTTTAAAAAACATTATCTTAATAGTGTCAGTTTAGAAACAGGTGAGCTCGAGGTGAACCTTGGAGAATTCTTCCATCAAAGACAAACCTCGCAGCAGTGTCTGAAGCCCTGCTTTGATCCGGCTTCTAAATCTGTCCCCAGGTTTGCAGGGAGCTCCTGCAGAGCCCTAGAGCCAGGCTGAGCCTTGGGCTCTGGACCTGCAACCCTTCCCAGTCCCTGGCTATAGAGGGGCTCCAGCTCTGCCCTCACCCCGAGTGTCTGCGACCTCCTGCAGATGAGCAGGTCCTGGCAACCTTTCTGACTGGGAGCTGCAGCAGCAGCTGTAGTATTACAGGCAGTTGTCATTTTTCTTTGTGGTTTTTTTCCCTTAATTAACATTTTTGCATGGCTAATTAAATTTATTAACGAAGTTATTTCATTGCTCAGTAAATAACAGTTCATTAAAAACACCTTTTTGAATGCTTAACAACAACAACACAATAAAAAATACAAAAAGGGTAAGGTAATGATCATATTTGTACTAATATCATTGTATGAGAAAGCTCATTACTATTATTTATTTTAGATTGCCTCAGTAAATATTATTATTTATAGCAGTGCTACACATCGCTAATATGTTTTAATGATCTTTTATTTATTCAGTGAACAATGAAAATTGATGATGTGTGAGCATTTGTTCAAGATTTTACAGCTTGTTATAAGGTTTCATTTGCACACAGGAGCAATTAACACACCAGCACATGAGAGATTTTATTGATAGAACAAAGACAATTTTAGGAAATTACCCATGAACAGCTCTGGAGCAGATAAAGACACAATCTGAACTCTGCCAAGAGAGTACCTGGGGCCTTGCTGACACTGAGGCTTAGGACTGAGCACTCAAGGAAAGTGTTTTCACAAAAACATACAGGCCAAGTATTGGTATGTGGAGACACACTGCGTGGCTTCCATAAGCAGTCTGATAAATTGATAATGTGCTTACATGGACCACTTTAAACAACCTTAAATGTCTGATTTTGAATATGAACCTGTTTTCCCTGGAGTTACAGGAAACTTGTCAGTTTTGGGAGAACAGATTTTCCCCTCAAGTTGGTATGCAATTTAACATTTCTCCACACACAACACCCAGGCAGCTCCAACTCAGTTCTCCAGCCTCTTTGTACCACTACCTTAATTAACTTCATTGATATTATTTATTCATCATGAGTTGTATGGAGATGAAAGCCTAGCAATTCTTTAGTCTCACAAGAAGGTTCATGTAAATGGTTTAGTTATCCAAAATCCAATTGCTGCCTTGTATAGTTCAGTCTCTCGGGGTTAGTGAAACAGTAGAAAAATCAGTGTATTTTGCATGTTGCTGACTGTTTCTTACAGAGGTATTTGTTTGTGTGCTGAAGAGAGTTGTGGGAACTGGTGAAGAATATGAATTATATTTACTGAGGAGACTGTTTTGTCTTCTGATTTGCTTCCAAAGTAACTACAGACTTCCTTACTGCACACAGAGAGGTGACATAGCACAGTGTGCTCTGTAAGTCACTTCCAATTCCCATCAACTCCAGAACTGCTTTATAAATTGCTGGGGTGAGTTAAGTTTCCAGCTACCACAGTCTTATGCAATTTCCTGAGACACTTGCACAGCTGCTCATGAGAAATCTGTTGTAACAAGAAATAACCTGAGTAAAAATAATATGAAGATTGTAAAAACAGGGGAAAAAAATAAAGTGAATTAAACAGTACGGTGAAGTCTCTCAATAGGAGGAGTGAGCAGGATTCAGTACCACTGAGCTCTGAAAGCTGCTACCTTAACAACAGTTTGGGATTAAACACGAGCACAAACTTCAGAAATATGACTTCAAGCTCTAACAGACTTTTATTTTCATACAGCAAAGAGAGGTTTGCTGTTTTTAATAAGAAGTAAGACCTTTTTCTCCACAAATATCTGTATTTTCAGGTGTCTCTGCTT
Source organism: Corvus moneduloides (assembly GCF_009650955.1). Taxonomy (NCBI): domain Eukaryota; kingdom Metazoa; phylum Chordata; class Aves; order Passeriformes; family Corvidae; genus Corvus; species Corvus moneduloides. The sequence goes on along the minus strand of NC_045483.1, from coordinate 25,880,613 downwards.
CACTGCCTGATAGAACACTTCTGATGCAGCACAAGTTCTGCCTCTTAGGGCTTGCTCTACAGGTTTTAGTTTATTCATAAGGAGTGAAACAATCCCTGGAGTGTTTGACTTCTGCATTGACAGAACACTTAAGGGTTTTGTTTGTTTGTAATTAACTTCAATATGGTTTCAAAATGAATGCGAACTTGGTACTTGTGTTTGTCAAACATGCAGGAAAAAAGTTGTGTTACCAAGACTCAGAAGCCTGAACTAGTGGATATGACATGCAGGAACACTGTGTAGCTCTCAATAAGCATCCATTTGCACAAGAAATGACACATTTGACAATACCCAGTAAGAAAGCAAAGTTATGAACATCAGTTATTTCCCTTCTTATGTCAGTGCAAACCATCTCACTCCTCCTGCTTGAGAGTTCTGTGGAACCCCATGTGCTTAGGCCTGCCTGTGTTGTAGCTGTGCCTTTGCCTCCCCCCACTCTGTATGCTCATGGGAAAAGCATTTCCTCCTGAGATCTTGAATTCCTTCTGTACTTACCCCCATCTTTACTCCAGGAAAAATATACTGATGACACTATTGCTGATACACAGGAATAGTACTTTGAAGACTTGCACAAATGACACCGTTAAAAATAAAACATGATCAAGAGGGACAATGTTATTCAGAGAACGAAACCTAAATGGGAACTTCAGGATGCCATTTGCACATCCAGCTTCATGGTGACTTATAAAAAAATCTTACATTACCAAAACAAGCAAATAAGTAAGGAATTCTTAATGCAGATAGTAGCCATAGCAAAAAGCTGAAAACAAACCCTAGATTAAACAAATACACAATTTCAAAATACAATAAAGAATGTCTTCACTGAAATGAAAATATATTTGAAGACTACTTGGCTACAGGAAGCAAGTTTATAACATTGACAGTATTGACTGTAAGGACTCAGCTCTTGACAGAAATAAAGGCATTTAATAATGTCCTTAAAGGAGTTTATTTCTTCCTGAGATTATCATGACCTAGAGTCAGGCAATGGGATTCTAGAAATTTCATAAGTACTGTGTTACGCTAAATTTTGGTGTTCTGGGATAAATATATGACACCAGAAGAACTCGCTTCCTAAAGAATGCCATATAACTATGTTTGGGTATGACAGAAGCAAGGCTGCAGCCAGGCTTCCTCACTATTGTGCCATGAGGCAGAGACAATGGACTGTAATACATTTATTTGTCAGGCCTCTTCAGAGAGCACTTGTCATTAAACCTCCAGAGAAACCAGTACTGCCCTTGCCCAAATCCATAAAGAATAATTGGACTTTTAACTGCAGGGAAATTTAATTATTCTTTTAAAACTCCTTATAGAAAAGTGGTGCCCAGCGGGAAGAAATTAGAGTATGTCACTATAGCTCCTTGAAATGTGGATTTATAAATAGGGACTGTGGAAGAATCAGGCATGTAAATCTCCAGAGTGTAGAAGGGATAGAGCAGAGAGGGGTTTGCAGTGTTTCTTTTCAATTAGTAAGGAAACTGAGTGGTAAATCCTCTTTAAAAGAAGCTGTCTCTTGGACAAAACAGAAGATGGGCATCATCATTTCCCAGAAGTTTCTGACATCTCTAATTTTTTTATTCCCAAGGCTGTCTAGAGAGATGTGAAGTCTGGGTTGCTACAGGAATTTACAGCGACCTAGGCGTTTGGCAGCACCCAAGACTCTTGTATTAAACCAGCATCTGACAAGTTTTCCCAGCACACAAGTAGTGGATCCCCTTCATTTTCCAGCCCAGTAACAGCTTCTGTTCTGTTCAGCACTATGCTGCTATTGCCTGGTGATGCTACAACAAGACTATGCCCTTGACAGATTTTAATTTAAACTTTATTAGGCTTGCACACCTGCATAAAGACAGGTTCTATTTACCTCTCTAACTGAAACTATGAACTGTTTGTATAGAATAGAGACTGAACCACTCTGGGTCAACTCAGTTCATTCACTGTTTGAAAAAGGCTGTTGGACTTCATTTTGCAGTATACAGCACTGTTATTTAACCCTCCAAATTGTCCTCATTTTTCTACCTCACATTCTTCTGTCTGGAAAACAACTTAATTCTGATTCCCACATTACTCTTAATTAACACTGATTTAATTATCAGTTAAGTATATATTTAAAGTTAAGCAGAAGATACATAAATTCCAGAACCAGGGCCAAGATTTGTGCCAGACAAATCATATAAACTATACAAACAAATAAATATTCAACAAAGAAGGTAATTTTAATGATTTAAATTAAAAATATATTTTAAAAGTATCATTGTCAAAAAAATATTATGCAGGTTAATTTTACTGGTGCCTTTGTTTAGGAAACTTCCACCAACTAAAAAGAATGGTAATTTCAACATAGGCAAAGGAGAACAGTCATTAAGTGAGTGCTAATGAATTTGTCCTTTATTAAAATATTTTCAAACTGGAAACTGTGATCTCAGCTCATTATAGCAGTAATTGTGTTTACTCACTTATTTACTCAGCAATAGCTAAGGTACTTACTGGAATTACTTCAATACACAGCTGAATGAAGTTGAATGGCAGCAAAGAGAACAGCTGAGAGCTTGCAAATTTAATTTGCTAACTACTTCCAAACTATTAAACAGCTGGTTTCTTCAATTTATTTTGATTTAAAGATGCAAATACAACCTGGCTCAGGACCTCTGCCCTCAGCCATTCTATGTTCTGAGACAGTGAGCACTTCTCACTGTGGCCCTTTCTCTACTGCCCAGGCAGCAGCAGCAGTACCCAGGCATCCACACAGTTCAAGTACTAATTCCTCCATCCTCTACTATTGTTCTTGAGGTCACATATTAACCAATAAGGTCATCATTCAACAGGAGGAAAAGATTGCTGAATCAATAGTGAAAGTTTTGGGAAATTTTTCAGACAGTAAAAAATAAAAAGAAAAGGTAACTCTCAGTAATCTTTTTTAGGTATTGTGGATATTTCAGAGAATTACTGCTGATAGTGTATTGAGCATCAGCAGTGTTCTCTATAAACCTGGCCCTGAAAGTAAGTGCAGAATTGTGCAACTGACTGTAAATGGATGTTGCTCTATGTGTGTGCCTGCAGAGTCACCTGTACAAAACACACAATACCTGTTGTGGAGTTTTTAATGCTGCATTAGCACTGAGATCCATGAGTTAACAACAGGGTGAATAAAAACCATAGTACTTGTCCTATGAGTCCTCTCCTAAAATTGAGCAGCAAAATTCATGTCCATGAGACTCAAGTGGGTCAACACAATATGATGAAGCTCAATTTTCAGAACATTTTACTCTGAAGAATTCTATTTTCAAGTAGAGCAAAAACTGGCTTGTTCAGCATCCAAAAGTACACTGTAACTGAAATCCTACTGTCATCTACGTGTTCTTAAAATTAGTATTGTATATACAAGGTAATTTTTGCATTAAAGAGCATTTTATAAGCTATTTGTACAAAGTTATCATAAAACAGACCCAACACAGACGATTCTATGGTCAGCTGCTTCTCAGGATCACTTCTGGGTGCAAATGTCACCATGTTTCATCAATATACAACTACAACTCACCAGAATACTCTAGATAAAATTCCTTATGTACTTAAAGCCAATATTTTCCAAATAAAAAAATTTAACAAAAGTCATGACCTAATTTAGGGAGGACCTTTAACACCCACTAGAGCATTAGGAACAGAAAGCAACAGTGTCTTTGAAAGGCTGCTCTGTACTTCCAATTACTGTTTCATATTTGTAGCACTTGTAGATGATGAAGGTATGTATTATTGATGAAGTGCGGGCAATTTTTTCTGAGCTCAGTTTTTCAGCTATCTTTGAATTCCTGCCTCCTTAGGAGTGCTGGCATGGAATCCACTGTGCAATGGAGATGAGGGCTTGAACAATATCTCAAAAGCAACTACATGCTTGAGGGTGCTTCCAGTACTGCATATCAGTTAGAAAGTTTTAAATAAAATTCCTTTGAGCCACATGTTATTATCGAGGATCACATTTTCTGCAAGCAGATCGTCAAAAATGCAAAATGTAAGTTCTTCACACTAACCTTTTACAGAGTCTTTCTAAAAATATAATTAGCTAAAAGGACAAGTTAGAAATCGTGTTAATATTAATTGTAGCAGATGGAATTTTGAGGGGAAGCAGAAAGGCTAATTTTAATTTCTTATTTAAAAATAGAGCTGTACCAGCTGCAAGTTATTCCCAGCCAACTTGTGTTCACTGAAACTGAAAAAAAAACTGTCAAGCTCATGGGTAGCCAACATCCTTGCTCACAAATCTAGAGGCAGCAGTATAGGACTTCTGAACTTGTGATGCTCTGCACACAAACCCTTCCCCCAGAACATGATGGCTGTGTTAAACTGTGTCAAATCTTAAAGAGATTTATTCTGAGGATAAGAATTTATAGCACTTGTTACCATAGGTGATGTTGCCAAAATTGTGCAGAATATTGGCAATTAGCCAATTCTGTAGTCATATCTGTGAGCAGAAAATGTGCCTGTTATCCGATACAGGTCTGCTTGGTTTAAATAATTCTAGCAGTTATAAGTGCTGATTTACTTTAGAAGCATGGAGACTGATCTGGCTTCAAAATCTTCAGATTTCTGAAGGATTTGAAGGTGCTCTTTGGTTCATCAGTTAACTGCTTTTACCAGATTAATTGATGTATTATCATTTTTCGGGGAAAATCCTCTTTTGCCTTTTAAATTTCCAGATATACACATATCAGCAGTAGCTGTCTTATCACAGACAAGCCTTTCCCGCTGAAGTACATTTCATTTCTAGGAGTGCTTCATGGTATCCATTCAAACTCAGTTGCTCCTTCTGAAGTTTGTCTAACTCTAAGCTATTCAGGAGTTAGTTTTGACATTTCTCCCACTAAATTATTGGGTGTCTCACCTCTATGAAGACACAAATGCCATTTTAGCAGATCAGGTGCCACCTCCAGTAGCTGACTAGCCCACTAATTTGACTCAATGTCGTTAAACTTCCCCCACATGGTGACTCAGTTCGTGCATTTCAGTGTAAAGCACCTTCAGTTAAAGAATCTCATATTGTACATCTGCTCATAAATTGATTAAAAATGCTTCAAAGAGACTCATTCAATGGATTAATGCATGCAGGTCATTACTGAATGTTAACTGAGATCTGAACTGATGGAAATTAATTGCTTCAGGATTAAATTAGCTTGTGGCAAGGGATTCTCACAACTTTTGAAGGAAAATGCAAGAGCACCACCATCTCCTCATCTCCAAAGTCTGCTTTGAACTTCTCTACTCTTTCTAGAAGACCTTGTAGACAAAATATGTTTCTAGTCTAAATCTTGTTGCATAAACTCTGGTGTTGGGCAGTTGCAGAGACTGCAACTTATCCTGGATCAGTTTCAGGCTTTATTTGTAGGTGAAACACATTCAATGTAGCCTGTGATTCCAAGAGACATGTCTTTTCTTCAGGAAGATGAGAAGTTAATGTCATTTCATCTGCATAACAAAATACACATTTCCCAGTTTATCTGGTTATATATATGATTCAACTAAGTAGAGAGACTTAACAGCAGTACCAGAAATTCTATTGTTACTAAGAGCTCTCATTTGAGTGTTGCTCACAGTATTCCAAGGGTTAAGCTTTGGTTTCTATGTACATTATAGAATTCCTTCCTATCTCATGTAGCAGCCTTAAAATCCAACTTTATTATCAACTATTTAACATTTCTTATCTAGGGTTATTTGAAGCCTGCTTTCTAAATAAAAAGATGGTTAAAGAGGTGGGCAAGATCAAGACAGGTATAATAGTGGTGTATTCTCATGTCTCAGCCCCAGCTGATATAATACATACCAGTCTTACATAATAGTGCTTTTTATCTATACTTGCAGTTTAACACTGGTTGAAGCAGAATTAACTAATTTAATAAGTATCTGATTATGTCCAAAATAACTGTTGGGAGGTGTGAAGGGAGAGAAGAAGATGAATAAATATGTATAAAATATCTGTGTATAGATATGTGTACAAATACACATATTTAAAATACTCTTTGCTGTGTTTTTCCTTTAAAAGTTTAACCTTATCAACTTTAAATTCCTTACTAATTCAAGATGAGATCAGAATAACTTAGAGCTCCTTAAAGTTTGAAGTAAAAAAAAAAATCTAACTTCAAAATGGCGCATGGAAAATTCAGGTTGACACTAATCACTATGGGCAGGCAACTTTCTTTTAGCTTTAGAATCATGTCCTTACTACAACATCAGGAGATGAGCTAAGAAAGCAGCCTATTCTTACTGCAAAACCCAGAAGAGCATAAATGTTCTGACAATAAAGCCCTTTTTAACACAGAAAATATAAACAGTGTTTCCCTAATCCCTGTCAAAGGAAAAATATGGCAAGTGCTTAGAGTGAACCTAATATTTGCATAACTTCATTAAATTGGCAGACACTTCTTTTAAAATTCCATTTAGCCGCCATTCATTGAAGGTGAAATACATTAAGCACTTGTGGAAAAAGGTTTAGCCACTAAATCTAAAAACTAGGTTAAAAATGCAGATTACCCACTTCTTGCACCACATGCTAGGGGTATGCAACAGCTTAAATGTGAGTCTTGAATCCTTAAATGACCACGAGGATTTAGTCTTGGAACCAGAAAGAATAAGAATTGTTTATTCATTTTTTTCTCTCCCTCTCCTGCAACATATACATATAAATATATATATTTCTCTCATTTTATATATATATTTATATATATATATATATATACATATATAGTAAGAATTTACACCTTTTCTCATCAGATAGGGAAAAATGTAATCCTCAACCTCAATTTACTATTTACAACTTTACCGGCAGCAACAACATAATCATTCCAATTGTAGGGAGATCAGCTTCACCGACTGCACTGCCATAAGGCTATCAGTGAGAAGCATGGAAGTGTGGGAGAGAGAATGAAGGCAAAAAGAGTTCTCCTTATGTGGTTTTTTTTTTGCTATCACCAAAAATTTGCACTAGCACCATCACCTTACAGTCTGCTAAAGGGTCTTCCCTTTAATGCTGCACAGCTCAGGCATTCTTGCAGTCATAACATGTTCTATGATGTGTGACCTTTCATTAGCTTTATTTAGAGATTTTTGTTCTTATTACCCTTAGAGAACAGCTCTTCAATGGCCAGAATGTATTGGTTAGTAGAAATTTATTATCACAATTATGCTGTGTTAATGTAGCTTGGATGATTTTCCATTTCACTTTTTATTCCTGATGTGCATATCTTACTCCTAATCAGGGAAATTTAGCTGGCTATGGCTGTCTTCTGGACCATAAACTAATTTCTCGCAAGACAAACAAATCACAACACAATTCATTTAACGTTTCATTAGAACTTCGGCTCTTTTTGTTAGAAAAGTCTATTTGGGTTATTTAAAAAGTGAAACAGAGATGCACAATCATGTTAGTAACAAAATTCCTGTTACTGAAGAGTGCAATTCACCTCTCAACACTGGCTTCTAAAATTTCAGCATCTGGCAAATCTAATCAATGCCTTTTTTCTTCTGTAGAAAGAAATGAAGTACTTCCAGAGGGTGAATTCACACATGTTATGGAAGACATTTAAAACAGCTGGGATTGATATTCCACAAAAAGCACCATCTCACTCCACTGTCTAGGAAAAATCCTGACTGCTAGATTAGCCATGTGCTTCTAAAACATCAAAATAAACAACAAGTTCCTCATCTACTTTGTCAATATGGCTAAATTAACACCACAGCATAACCTTAAAACTAATGAGATAAAATGCTCATTAACATATATAAAAATATATGCTAATAGCGCATGCAGAAAATTTGACAATCAAACAATTTGAAGACGATTTTTAGTCCATTTTAGTTTTGTTATGAAAAGTGTGTGCTATAATTTCTTTTGCCTAGTTTGGCAAATATATAAATGATTTAATCTTCTCTCTGTGAAAATTATATAGAGAATTTCAAAATCTGACATTTGACCTAGTGTCTGCAAAATAGGGCAAGAAAATTTTTCATGGCATCCTGTAACTCCTGTGATGGCTCTAATGCCTTTGCCCTAAATTTTAATCTGCAACAGACTGAGCCAATCCACAGTGTTATTTAAAAAGTAGTTTTCTGCACAGCTCAAGAGAAGGCTACATCATAAATAAAAAAAATGTCCGTGGTGACTGCACTGAGCAGTATTGCCTAATTTGAGGAGAAGGTGTGCAAGGCAAAATCTGATTATGACACAAGAAATGCAATTATAAAAATACTCCAAACAAATGTGGTATATTCTAGACTTATCAGGAGACAAACTTGAGGTGGGAACAATAAAACAGTGCTATGGAACTTTGCATGAAACTTGCTATCACAAGATATCACTGAGACAAGAGGTTTAGGAGAGGTCAAAGGAAAGATGAGAACCTTTGCAGTTGAGCATTTCCCAGAGAGTACAGAACTATTAAACACTTTACCTTTGGGGTTAGGTCATAACACAGCTTTTACCTCAGGTCAGGAAGTGTTATTTGTCTCAAATAATAAACTTGTGCTGTTCAAGACTTTATAAGGGCTTCCCATTTTTTCCTGAGAGATGCATTTCCCACTGCCAGACATCAGGCAGGATGCTTGACTCCATTGACAATTTCTCTGATCTAATCCCGTTGTGTCTCTAGCATGATTAGTAATAAGATCTGTTTCATTTCCTCTGTTACAGTGACATCATGCATTATGGCCATCCATTTACAGCTCCTGAACATGCTTGGCATCTTGCTGACTAATCTCATCAATATTTTCATCTTGCAGTGTGTATATTATATTCTAATCAGCAGCACCTTGTGGGTTTTTTTTTATTCTTTTAGTCTCAACTTCTATTTAATTTTACAAAGTCTTGACTTCTTCAAAGCTGCTTTGGTTTTTTCTAGAAACTGTAAAAGTCCAACCCTGGGGCAGATACATTTTTTTAGCATTTCCTTTAAGTGTTATAGCAGGTAACATCTGCCCTAACTCATTGGATTATGAAATGATGTGGTCTAAGGAGCATCTGACAAGTTACAATGGATGCCATAAGGTAATTTCCATAAGTTAAAAAAATGTGCAGTGCTTTTCAAGAATGACTATCTCCTACCTGCCCTGTTTCCTAAGCAAGTAACCAACTGTATCAACCAGTTCCTGTTCTTTTAAAAATAACTTTTATTCTCATTGCTTTTCCCTGCAAGACACCTGCCTTGGGCCCAAGGTAGTGAGACAATAGAGAGTGCAGGGAAATGGCAGTAGAACATTATACTTTGAATGTTGCTCTCTAAAATTCCCCTAAGAGGCACAAATTTAAAGAACAAGTAAAATTAGCCAAAGTTTCCAAATTGCTTATCTATAATTAATCTTGTTAAAATCTGTATTATTCCAGCCACCTATAGATCTCTTAAGGTTTTTGATTGTATGAAAATACACTGATTTTATTCCAGCATATCTGCGAGGAGCTGCTTTGTCTAAGGTATGCTGAAACAGAAATGCCCTCATAAATACTGTTCAGAAAGACATTTGTATGAACACTGCTTCTACACAGGCACACCTTTGCTCTTTAAACATCAGAGAAACAACCAAATACCATGCAGAAATGGAATTCACATTGGCAAGCCAAGTACTACCTCAATCCAGTGATAAGAATGTTTTCTTTGTTCAATTTGTTGCATGGGACTCAAACATATTTCAAATCTTTATAAAGCTGGAATTTAAAGCATCTATTATGACTGGCATTCAGTTTTCTCTTCAAGTGTGACATTAAATGATTGAAGATTAAGTGGGGAGAGTTCAGCTTGAAATAGTAGGAGCTCCTAGCACGCTAAAAATAAACATTTCCTAAAAATTCCCGAGTTAATGTCAAAGGAATCCTTTAGAAAGTAGAATTATTATATTTAAATACTGAATTTGATACTTTTATTTGCTGTTATTAGTTTAAATGACACATTAATAAAAACTGATATGACACTGTAAACCTACAGAAAAACACACATACCTCTCCTTTGACCTTCTCACCCTAAAAATGGGATTTCAGTGAAACCAGGACCTATGAAGATACTGAGATGCAGCATTTGAAGAGCAGCTGGGGAGGGCAAAATGTCCTCTCTACCCTTCTGCATCTCTGTCTCCTCATCACTCACACAGCACTGTGAGATCCATCTTGCCTTCCACTGAGAGGCTTTGGAGACAGGGGAGGAAGTTTATCCTGGAGCTTCTGGAAATTTTTAGCTAGCAGGCACTCTTTGGTGAGGTGACTCACAGGAAGCACACAATGAATGTAATGATCATTGCTCTCAGCTGTCTCTTGTAGGTTCAGCCCCCCCCCCCCCCCCCCATTCCAAGTCCATAAGAGGCCTCAGGTGTCTGGTTTAGCATCTAATAAGAACTCTAAATCAGACTCTATGGACATTAAAAATGTTAGAATATAAAGTACTAACAAGAGGAGATTTGGATCTGTTTCTCATGATCGAGCTGCTGGATGCCATATTCTAACAAATGCAGCTGGCTTTGGTTAGATTTTTCTTTGAGAGTGTTATATTGAAAACAGCAGTTATATTAAAAACAGGGTTATATTAAACAGCGTGTATTGTACAGAATATTATATATGTAGCGTTGTGAATTTCTGCAAGGTTTTCTCAGCCTTCATCAAGCACGCAGCATTCCAGTTTACAGGAGAGGAAGGGAAGTTAATTTAGTTGTTAATTTTGAAGGTCATGTAGATAGATCATTTGTATACTTTATTGCAGCCTGCATTATATGGCATTTCTTTTTCACAGCTGTATCCTTCAAAACTCTACAAATCACTCCTCAAAGAGAAATCCCTTCAACATGGGAAAACGTGTGACTTACCACAGCAGTTCAAAATAGAAATATAGTGACATATTATGTCACCAGTCCCCCAGTGAATATTATCAATAGCTACCACACACACTAAATAAACTCTACATGCAATACAAGTAATTACACCCACAGCTGCGTGAGATTCAATTGGGTCTTTGATTTTGCCATTTGGGAGACCACGTTCCTGTGTAGTTGTTTGTTTCCTAGTGCTGTTCCTTGGCAATGTAAGGTCAGGAACTTCTTTTGTTTTGTTCATGACAGCTGATTACCTCATTTTATACTTTCTATGAATTCCCAGGTCTTAAGCAGAACTAATTCCCTTTGTCCAGTTACAGATTTTACTACCTTTGCCTCAGACAGACAACCTTCATATCACCTCCATCCCACTTGCTGTGGTCGTCAAATTGCCTCCATACAGTTCACACTGAACTGAAGCTTAGCTTGAAAGCATCACTTGCATTTCATCTTTGTTACAGCACCCATTTTTAAACTCAGTTTCTCAGTTGCTAAAATGTGTTATTGGGCTGTTCTTTGGGCCTCTGGTGCTATCAGAATAATGGTGCTTTCCATGAACTATGCAAACCTTATTTGTAACCTAACAATGATAACATTGTGAAAGTCAATTTCCAAGGAGAAAATCGAATCCATGACAGATGGAACTTTGTACCAGACCCTCAAGGCAAGAACAGGACCAGCAAAACCAGCTCCCTTAGCCCCTTTCTATGGCCATTGGCAACACACATCTAAAGACCATTACATATTGCCTGAAGGTCTACATTCATGTTTCAAGCCTAGTTGCAAATCTGAATATACTCATCCTACCCCTTCACAAGCAACTCTAAGGCTGACAATTCCTGTTTTATGCTTCATTTCCTTGACAATGTCTCAGTTGTGAGAAAACGAAGTCTCTGTTTTGATCAATTGATATTTTGTTTATTCCTTTTCTAAACGTTAATAGAGATTCAACTACTTTAAAAGTTTAAATTTATAAGAAAGAGGGCAAAACATAGCAATCATAAGACAATAGATGTTATCTCCCCTTCTCACTGCCTACAGATAAACAGCAAATCATTAATATTGACAGATGTGTGATAAGGAATGAATCATCCTAGGTCACTTTCAGTCATTTCTCTTCAAACCTTAAATCTGTGTTTCAACTCTCAGAGCCTATTGTCAGCATTGCAAATTGCCTCAAATGTCCATGGGGGCAGAATGATGCACTTCAGTCCTGTTCCTAGTGGGGATTGTTCCAGGTTTCATTCAGCTCATTATTAACTGGATTATAAATAGCATTCTGAATGTCTTGTCCTAAGGCCTGGCAGACCAGCCTGAAAGAAAGGATCCAAAAGGTAGTAGGAATATTTTCCTTTCTTTTTTTTACTCTCATTTCTACAGCATGTTAATTGATAGTGTGACCCAAAGTATGCAAGAATCAAGCAAAGAGACTAGCTTAGCCCAGAAACATCAGTGATTTTTCATCTCTCTCTCTCTCTCTCTCTGCAGAAAGTAATGAATTAGATGGTTAGAACATTTTTTCTCCTTCTGATCTTTTAACTGGATTATCAATGTCCTCCTTTGATTTTTTCAATGGCTTATTTTAGGAGGAAGGGATAACATGAATTCTAAGGCTGCTGTCTCCTTTGAAACAGAATTTTAAAAGCTGTCATGTAAGAGGGGAAAAGAAGGATTCCATTGAAAAAGCAGCCAGAGGAGTGGGTTGGTATCAAGACAAGCAGAGTAGAGAAAATCAAATAGTTGTGGACAGTCTTAGTTCAACTGATGAAACAAGCAGTTATAAGATGCTGATTTGGATAGAAAGAAGCTAGCAATTATTTTAATATCTGAGGAATAAAATGTAAAAACCAGACAGGAAGAAAGGAATGAGAAAGGAGAGAAAACACAAACTCATGAAACTGGGAAAAAATAAACTGAAACACTTTTCCAGCATGTTTTTTTATTGAGTATCTGTACTTAGCTCATACACAAGGCTACATCCCATTCTTAAAAAAACTGGTTAGCTCAACTATATTTGGCATGCATCACATCAAGCAGAAATTTTATATTTATTTGGACAAAATTTTCCTCTGTTCTAAACAAGGTGGAGCCACCCTGACATTACAAAAGCCTTTGTGAGTAGACATAAAATGGTAGAGGATTCATTCTGTTTGTCCCACTTGGTAATTGCATTAAAAATAAAATAAAAAAACACGGTTCTTCAATATTGTAAGTATGAGATCAAAATTGTGCCAATTAAAACAACTTCAAATATAAGCTCAGAAAACCTCAAATATGTAACTATTAAAATATAGAGAGTATTTATAATACATGAAGTCTTGCTAAAGAATATGAGGGAGGCTCAAAGATGTGCAGTTTTTAAGCTCAGTTGTTCACACTGTCACACTGAAAGGGTAAATAACAGTTTGGATAACACCTGCAAAGTAATCCTCTATTACACCTCTTTATGAAACATATTTTCTTACTCAGTATATCGAAATAAGTTACTGTGGAAACATCCACTTTCCCTTTAATAACCTAACATTTATAGAAATGAGGTTTAGGTCAGAAAGAAGACAGAGAATAAGAAAACACAAGGTGTTTCATCTTTTAGCCACCTGATTAACCGCAGGACCAATCTACAGATAGCCTACGCTGGTGTCCCACTGCAGAAAGGAATTAATTTTTAAAGGTGGTTGAATATTTATCTGTAAAAAATATACTGCTATGCAAAATTTTGCCATAAATATTTCAAATAGATCTTGAACTCAGTTCTGAAACATACATCATAACCCCTGTTCTGACACTTTAGGAAACCAGCAAGTTTTTTAATCATAAAACTTCACGTTGGACTGCCTGCTTTTTGAACAATGTAAAAATTAAATGGAAGTAACTTGGGATCTAATATGTTGCACGTGGACTGGAGACTTCAGCATCTTTCAATTCTGTGTTCTAAATGTTCCAACATTGAGAAAATCCTATTTCGAAAATTTAGGATTACTAGTACCATAAGCCTGCATAAACTTAGGAGAAAACATTACCTACACGTAGATAAGAACCAGAAAACAGTTTAACATCTCTTGCCTTCTGGCTCTCTAAGAGTTTAGAACAGATACTTTAGTCAGAACATTTTCACTATAAATCTTTGTTATAGATCTCTGGAGAATAGTAAGGTCTATTTTATTTTCAATATAGTCTTCTTGCAAGCTTACAGAGCACATTGTAAAAATCAGAGAAATGTCACAGATCACATCACACGTACCCAGAGACCCCCAAACAAAATCATGATTTGAAATAAACAAGCACTGTCTTTAAAGGACATAGATGAGATTTTAAAAACATCTCAGGGACTGATTTTAATGTTTTCAAGTGAATTATCCATCTGATGAAATTTTCAACTATGCTAATACACAGAGAATTTGATAATTATTGCTCTACTTAATGGTTTTAGAAAGTGACTTGGGAGCTGTGGCCCCAGTGAAAGCAAGTGAGACTGAGGTTCTAAGCACGTGAACTAGAAAATCATTATGCTCTTTTCAACATGCTCATTCTCACGCTTTCTTTCATATTATATGGAAATAGAAAGCAAGTCTGGATCCACCAGTATGTGAAAGCATCTGATCAGCTCCCTTCACATTAATTAACTGTTGCTCCTGAAGCTGAGCATTTGTTCAGTCTAGATTAGGGCCCTCATATCTATCCCCCCAAAATTTTAAAGATCTCTATAGTAGCAGTATAGGCCTTTTGTAATCAGTTTGAATTATTATTAATCATCTGTCTCCTCAAACACCTGCACATTTTTTTCAAAATTCTTCCTTATTTTTGTTGTTTTGTGCTTGTTCAGAGTCATCTGCACAGGTTCTGCACATGTGGCAATGTTTCATTTCCAGCAAGCAATGTAAAACTATTTCTGGATTTAAACATTATTGTCACAAGTTTTTCACAGTCTCACAGTAGCAAGAAATATTAAAAGTGCTTGATTCTCTACCAGAAGTTGATCCCGGTAGGACTCTTCCAGTAATCTGCAATCTCAAGGCAGAATTTAGTAGAGGTGGATTCACTTTTTGTTATTGTGAATAACCAAAAAACCCAGGCTTCGTTTGCATTCAGAAGATGGTCAGTATCTAATTGACCTAAAACGAAGAAAAGCTGGAATGATACAAGATGATTATTTTCCCTTTCTTCATCATCATAACAGATTGTTACCTATTGTTGCTAGCAATTTCTTTACACTTCAGTTCTGCTTTGATTTAGAGCCTTGAAAATATTGCAGTCATTCTAAAAATTATTCTGAAAGCTGCCAAATATCTCTTCTTTCTAAGTTTAGAATATCCCCTGGTCCAGTCAAAAGAAAAAACATTTTAAAACTCATGAAAACTGGTCTGTTAGGAGCAGGGCATGTTATTCTGCGCATGCAGACTCTTGACTCTGAGGGAATTACAGAGGAGATCCTATCTCCTCACCAAACGTGCTTCTGAAACATGAATATGGAATACAGGGAGAGAACTCAGTCCAGGCACCACGAAACAATTACTGCTAGGAGGCCCCCAGAGAACCACATCACCTCCCATTAATTATGAAGTATTAGCTCTAATCTCCTGTAGAGTGAGAATATTGTCGTACACTGCTAATAGGCCCTAAAGGAGTGGTTCATTCTTTCTTCCTCCACTGTTTAGTTTCCAAGCCAAAACACTGTAAAGCTACAGAATCTCACCTCATCCAATGCTGTTTCCTGGCTGAAAAGAATCCCAGTTAAACCACAGATGGTGTTTCTGTAAGGAAGCCTCAAGAAGAAACTTTGCAGAGAAAATAAACACACAGCAATAAACCAAAGAGCCATGTTATTTATCCTCAGGATTCTATCAGCTGCTACTCAAATGATTGATTCATGATGAATCTGTAATTTCATTCCTTTGCTGAATGGATTCATAATGCTTTTTTAATTTTAGCTAATAGTAGTTTGGCTTTTTCTAATATCTTTTTTTTTTTTTTTAAGCTAATTATTAGATGCTGGTTTTGGCTTTGTTTAATGAAAAACTGTGACTAGGGGGCAGATTCCAAAAAAAAGGAACTGACTCTGGAGTTTAAAGGAAAAACCATGAAAATAGTACATCTCAAAAGCCCCAAATATTTTTAGAAATTGGTAGTGTGAATATTCTCTTTAGCTGATGAATCTCAAGAAATAAAAATTAAGTGAGCAGACATAATCACTTCTTCGCAAATTTTTTCACCCACAGGTATCAAGAGAGACTCACTGAAAAAATACATTCCTCATTTGATTGATTTCTGCTCAAAAACTGTTTTAATATAGAGTTGCAGAGAAATGGAGGGGAAAAAATGCTCAGTCAATCTAGCAGAGGTCATGGATGAATGCATGCCAATAATTTAATACATAATGCAAATAGTAAATAAAGAAGCACAGCTTAGAGAACATGAAGGCTCCCTACTTGCAGCCAAGCACAGTCAAATGTCACCTGATTTCTTGCAGAAGAGCTGAGCAACTGTGGAAAGAAGTATTTTGCAAAATGATTGATGTTTATACTGATGAAAACTGGAAACCATTAGCTGTTGCTTTCTAGCTTCCACATGCAGTCACCAACAAATAAGAAGTAGACTGACAGCCAACGTTATTTAAAAATACCAGTGAATGAGATATTGCACTAAAAAAAGAGATGACCACATGGACCACAACCACCCAGACTAGCTGGATTCATCTGAGTTCCCCAGAGTGAGTAGTACTGCACATTCTGTGTGACAGAGGATAAACAGAGCAAGGGAAATAAGGGGATTCATGGCTCTGATGTGATTTGATATTGCCAGGCAACAAACACACCAAACGCCTTAGGACTGAGAGAAGGAAAAAAAAAAAGGAGATGGTTTCTTAGCATATGCAGTCCACAGTAAGCAACTGTTAATAAAGTTGTGTTCTGTGGATAGTGAATAAATGATTTTGATTTTGCTCACATTAGTTCAAGAGCAGCTTAGCAGCATTAAAACCTACCTGAGACACCAGTTAAGTTTAAACATAACTTTAAGTATCTGAGTATTTCTACTGACTGCAACAATCTTATGTAGTTATGAGGGCTGGTGCAGAATCTAGTCTGAGAATGCTGCTCTTTACAGAATACTTCAAAGAGAAAGTATTGTGGTAAGCAGTTGTTTTCTTTATTAGAATTTTCTAGAAAGAAGCTGGTACTTAGAGTGGGTTAATATTCAGATGAGAATTACTATGCACATTCTTCCATTTATTGAGATAGTATTTTAATTTGATTTTAATGACTGTAAAGCGGTCCAAGACATTTGTAGTAATACTGCTATATAGTGGCTGATTACATTATGAATTTTTAGTATGTCGCTTTTAGTACAGAGGAAAAGGAGTCAGAGAAACGCAGGTACCAGCAAACTGGATTTTTCAGCAACAAAGTGACCATAAGGCCATAAGTGCTAATACTCTGTGCAACCCCAACTCCTTCTTCTCCCTTGTATTTGCACAATGGTTTGACATTCTTTTGTGCTATACTCTATGCTTTAAGTTTACAGGCTGGAGATGCAGAAGAACCTCCTTATTGTGTTTGAATTATTTTTAAAGAAAATATTTGACACAGAGGCTGCTGCTCTTGAAAGCAAGAGGCTGGAGTCCTTGCGTTAACTCCATAAAATATAAAAATCAGTCATGCAAGCTACTAAATAGAGCCACTGCTCCTCTTAGCTTATTTCCAACATTTCATAAACTGGACGTCTATTTAGCAGTTCAAACTGTAAGCTTACTGTTTTGACTGCTCACTGTAATAAATCTACTCAATATATGTGAGCTAGCCACTGCATCAGTGTTTTAACTTGGGGAGATGGTAGAAGTCTGCTAGGCTCTGTTACACATGAAGCATTTAATTTAATATTATTTTATGTCACTGTTGGAATATGGCTAAAACAAACAGGCTTTAGAAATTCACTTATTCATACTGCAGCTTAAAATCAGTTTATCGACATCAAGTGAATAATGGAAGTGAGGAAATGGCTTTGCCTGTGCTGGACTGGTGGAGGCTGTGACGGTGGCAACATAATTTATTAAAATCTTCACCCCACACTTCTCACAAACTACTTTCCTATCACTATCCAGCCTTTCCCACTACATGATAAAAGCAAACATGAAGTGAGTCTCACATAAAAGGTCTCTGTAGCAGGAATGCACAAATTCAGGTCACCAGCAGGGATGAACACAGTATCCCATCCACTTTGGTTATGCTGATTTATGACAGATGAGGCTCTAGTACTTTACCTAACCTGTTGTCTCGTGCATGTGGATCTCACAGGCACATGAATCTAAACACCACAACTGCACGGTCAATATTGAAAGAGTGACAATCAAAGTAAAAAAACCAAGGAGATTTCTTATATGCTGCTGTATGTTCTGTCAATCAAATATGGAAAAGCCCAGTCTAGAGCCTTTCAGCAAAGTTGCTTTTCAAAGACTGATACAAATTTTCTAGCTATCCAAACATACTACATGTGTATCATTTTCATTAAGAGCCCTGCAGAGCTGGAAGTATCACACATTGTTTTTCTTGCCTGGTATAGTGCTATAAATTATTATCATATTTTAGGTCAGTCAGACATAGCCTAACATATCTCTCCATCATTGACTCTGCTAATAATTACCTGGAAGGATGCTAGGGGACAGTATAATATCTGTTCTTAATATCACTACTCCAAATAAAAACAACTTTCTTCCTGTATTTCACATGAGACAAGAGAAATCCTTGACAAGTATTTCTTTCTCTTATTTATGCCAAAAATCTTTGTTACTGGGATATCCAGAAAACAATTTTCACAATGTAAAGTTCTGTAGCTCTTCAGAACACCAATGACAATTATCATGTTGATTCAATTTTTAGTGTTATATACACACCTCATTGTGATCTCATTGTATTGTCTTGTGTTTCAGGCTGTTTCGACATCAGCTAGGATGTCCTTACCTATAAATTTATTAGGATCCTATCTATTTCTTACAATCTGAGGGAAAATATTCACCTTGATACCTCTTTATAGCAGAGTATGCATATATGTATAAACATAGGCACGTGTGTATGTGTCCACATGGGTGCAAGTTCAAGCAGAAGAATACATACCATTCATCTGATATCTTATAATTTTTATTAGAGAAAGCCATTGTCTGTTGAAAATAATTATGTAGAATTCTGGTTAGTTTCTTTCATTTCATGTAAGAATTCATCAATGTCTTTTCCTAGAGATTATTGGGTATGCAGGAGAGTGATGAACAACCCACGGTGTAACTGTGATTGGCTCCAGGGCAAGAACATTCCCATCACTCTCTAATCCAGACTACCAGGTAATTTCAACATACTCTCCATAAGTGATCTGATTAATATCCTTATTTCCCCTCTTCAAAATGGAAAATTGTATTTTAGTTGTTTTATAGAGGAAAAACTGAGGCATAGGAATTTGAAGATTTGCCTAAGCTCAGACCCTGATGCAGTGCCTACACGTGAAGCAGAATAGGTTGGAGTTCCTGCCAATTTAGCCCCTAATTACCACAGTAATTAAATAAAACTGGCTTCTTGTGAAGCTGAAACCAGAAGGAGTGATGTATTATCCTCTTCCTTAAGCAGTACCTGTGGTTCATATCGTTTTGCTTCAGTATGAAAACTCCTTTTCCCCCTCAAAATAGGGCTTCCCCCTGAAGAGAACCCACCTTATTTTGCTGGTTTACATGTCAGGAGATGACTTTTGTTTGTGTTTGTTAATCGTGGTTTGATTGACTGGTTCCTCTACTGGGAAAATCTTATAATTTGTATCCTTTCAGTTTCCCTTCCCTTTTTGGGAAATCTTGTTATATCTAAGCAGTCATATGTTGGTGGCTGTTCTTTTCCCCTCCTTACGCAAAGATTGAAGCAAAACACCTCTGCCCTGTGTTCAATTTTAGTTTTTTTGTGTTTTCTGTATATCAAAAACAATCAAAATACACCATGAAGTAGAGCATATCATTCATTCAACTGAGATAAGAATAGACACAGAACCAAGTCACAGAATCATTGGCATACATCCTAGAATGATACACATTGACTCATACTTCAATATGTAATTAATTTAAATCAGGGTTTATAGTTTTTCACAGTGAAAGTCTGTCCAATTACTCAAAACTCCTCAAATCACACTATATTGACAGATTAGTAAGATATCAGTTAAGTGACTTAGGTTTTAAAAGAATCCTAAGAAAAATCCTTTTAACAATTCTGAAATTCACTTCTGCAGAAGAACTTCAAGCCTGCTTTCTCTTTCTTTTTCTTTCTTCTTCTTTTTTTTTTTTTTTTTTAATTATTTAAACTTGTGGTATGAAACCTAGATGGCTTGGCTAAACTTACATAAAGTTCTTAAGTTAAAAAAAGGCATAACTTTCTGATCTAACTTTTGTTGTTGTCAGAAGATGGTAGCAGCAGTAGCCAGCCCCACTGTTCCATGGCTTTCATAGCACCACTGATTTAAGTAATATTTTTCTACATCTCCACTCTGTAAGCCAGACCCACACATATCAAGCTATCTGAATTGCAGGTTACAATTGCTCCCTGACATCCTATTATTCCTATAAAAAGGAGACCACTGCTGCCATTCTTCCACTGCTGTACAAGCCAGAAAGCCTTCTGAGGTGAGAAGGGACGGCTAAACTTTTCCTTACATTTTTCATTAGCAGGTATTTAGTGAAAATTTGTTAATTGTTTTATATTTTACTGAGCTGTGAGTCTTAAAATTTGCTGAACATACATCTAAAGTCCAGGACCATTGGAATATCTTTGTACAGCATGATACATACCACTGTTGTATTTAGGCAATCATGTGGGCTTGCACTTGGAACCATACTCTCACACTTTTTACTTATTTCCAGGAGATGAAGAGTTTACTAATGTTTTTAGCTCTCAACATGACAGAGCTTAGTTCTCCCATAGAGAGTTCTGGTAACTCTCTGAGAACAAAGCAAAGAGAAACAATTCGGAGAATTTCGGTTCCTGCCTCTTCACCATATCCACAAGAAGTTGGCAGACTGAAGATGTGTGCCATATCAAGCTAGGGGCACATTCATTCTCTGCATGAGATTTATCTTTCAGGGTGTAACGTTGTCAGACTGAACAACCTGCTCTGCTGAGAATGACTGAACTGAGCTCTGTGTTCGCAATGTGCCTGGAAAGAAGACAATCCTTTCTGAGGTGAAAAAAAGAAAATTCTGTCTCACATGACCAGCTACATTATTCTCATAGGTCCTCTAGAAAAAGAAATAAAATCAACTTATTCAGGTTTTCTTAACAGCAAAATACCTTCAATCGGAATAGAAAGAGAAAAGCCAAAACCCCCAGAAAGACAGATAAGCCATGCAGAAGAGTTACAAAGGGAAAGATTAAAATCATGCACATTAAGGTAAAAATACAGGTTTTTAAAAATTTTTTAACTCCACAGAAATATTTTCTGAGTCATTGTATTTGATTTGAATTTTTATCTAGAAAACAAGCTTTGACAAATACAGCTAATTTCTTTTCTTGCATACTCTCAGGTCAGGAACTAGCTCACCTTCAGACTACTTTGAGCCTGATAGACTGAGAGCAATCAATCCTACCTAGTTCTGGATTTTCCATTTCAGTGCTGGATTCTGGATCATACAAGCCAACCTTAGGTCACCTGATGTAATTCTTGCCCAGGTGGTAAAAAAATCCCTTTCATAGGTCAAACTCAAAATTCAGAATCAGATTTTGTGTTAGCATTTGTTTTTTTGGTATTTTTTTCTTTTTTCTATATATTTTGTCTTTTTGTATTTTGATTTTTGCACAGTACCTAATCTCTTATGCTAGCAGGGTTCCATGGCTGAAATTCTGAAGAGCGTTACTGAGACCAGTATTTGTTTCTGTGAGCTATTCCATCACTGACAGTCACCCATATCCTCAGCTGCTTCAAAGAAATGGGAACAAAATCCTAATTACTTGGAGAACCAGTAATTTATATAATTCCACTTCTTTTGGAGGGTGAGGGTGGTGTTTTTTGGTTTTGGTTTTCTCTGAAAACTTCAGAATTTCATACATATATTGAAAATAAAACAAAGCAGAAATAAAGTGATAGGCTCTATACTCAGTTTATACTCAGGCAAGGGGATAAAGTGAGAAATGTTTGTACTATGGCATACACCATAAATTTAAACCACAGATATTTTGAATTTTTTTTTTTGCTAATATTCACTCTACTCTAAAATATACACTATCTGAAAGCATGCAGAATGTAAAACATATGCTTTAATTTTGGTAATGACAGTAGTGCTACACAAAAGTTGAGGACTAGATGGAATCATACTTTCTAGAAATGAGGATCTTGTCTTAAGCCCAGGTTGACTAGAGAATGTTTCATACCAGTGTTAGGGATACTCACCGTGGGGATTTTGTGAACTGGGCCTAGGAGTATTCATCTCTGAGGTGTAGTTATCCCAGATAATCCAGCCTATACCAAAGGCTCCTGTAGCTACTAGTGGGTTTCCTCTCATTTTTTTTTTTTTTTACTATTTTCATAATTCCATAATCCAGCTATCCATCAGCCCATTGACAAAAGGTTAATATATATATTCTATCAGAACTCCTGTACCACAACACTGTTTCCTTGCTGGTCACTTGTCTGCTGATTTGCTTCTCTGTCCCCTTTATCAGTGCTCACACACCCCTGAGTGGAGCAGGAGTTAGGAGTTAGACCTTGGCCAGGACAGAAAATTTAAGAAGCACAGATCTATGTCTCTATCTGTAACATAGTGAAGAAAGACTCCATACTGCCTGTGGCAGGGATGAAATCTATTAACAAACATGCTGCTGTCTTAGTCTTCATCTTCCCTGGCCAAGCACACTAAACCAATTATTTATACTCCATTACATCTGGCAGTATTTGGGGAGGACAGTCTCAAAATACAGGAAGACTGTCTCAGGATACCTGGATAGCTTTTGTGCTTTATTATACTTCACCCCTTCATTAATTCCATCCTGAGGTTGATGAAATGTATGTGCTAATGTGGATTTTCCCAGATAATATATTGCTTGTCATTTTACTTTCACTGCTGCCACATGGCATGTGTGACTCATGCGTTCTGGGGAACCTCCCAGTTAATTTTCCTAATGCTGTAGTGTGGGTGTTCCCTGATAATATTAGCCTTCATTTTTCTATTAATCAGTGGACAGAATAACCATAATACAATCTTTACAGAGAACTACATCGATAGTGAATGTAAATCACATGTAAGTGCTCTACAGGGAAAATGCAATCTTATAGTATTATGACTTAGAGTGAATTAACTGGTTTTTTTAGAATATGTTTACAAGTAATTAGGAAGGGTGAAAATAAATACAGTTCAGGTGTTTCCTTACTTACATTCAACTGAAATATCACTCGACTGAAAACAGAACCTATATGCTTGACACTTATCTGTGTCTTATCTGCCATCACTTTTTATATATATCTATATATGTATTTTTATGTATATATATGAAGTAAATGGTGAAAAGTCACATGTACATGAATTTTAATTTGCATGTATGGTGACCATTGTGTTAGCTGCTAGAGCAAACTGTAGCTGTCCTGTTCCTCCAATAACATCTGCAGATTATTATGCAGAGAAATACAATTATGTCTACTGTATTTTTGGCATGAATGGCAGGCAGGATCTCATCAGAGCCTTCTTTCATTGCAGTGACCTGGTCTGTCCTTCATAGAAATGAACAATATTTTTGCCCTCTACGCAAAAGCAAAGATTAGCTTTGAAAGCTAAGTGCTCATCACAGTGACAGCCATTATAAAGTGAAATATTTTAAATGCACTAATTCTAGATATTCATAGCTCTCATGTAAATTAAATAGTATTGCAAATTTTGTGAATAGCAAATGACAATAAGACATACATATTTATCTGCTTTACTACTGTTCTCTGCCATTCTTGCTCTGGTTTCATGCTGTACCATGAGCCCATCTATGTTCTACAATGACTGTTTCAATATATATCTCTTTTGCAGATGAAAAAGTGATCACTCTTTCAAAATAGAGCACACAGTAAAAAACAAAGTCAGAGGAAAAGACTGGATTAGTATCAGAAACCTAATGAACTGTTCTCAATATTGGAAATTCAAATGGTATCTTTTTTGTTCTAAGTGGGGAATAAGCTTTGCTGAAAACACATTCAATGATAAAAATGATCTTATACTCAACAAATATCTACCACTGCAAGGATTCCAAAGCCATTTTCAGAATCAAAGACAAGCTGAACTGGTCAGATGCAGTCCTTCTTTCTGACATTGTCCTCCTTGAACTGGAGAGAAATGCAGATAATACAAAGAGTTTCACCTACTGAAGGAGAACAATTAATTCTCGAATTATGAAGGGGGTAAAGAAAAAGTAAGAAGTCCAGAGAGCATGTGAATGTGTGGAAAAAGCATCAAGTGGGAGCTCCCATCCCAATGTGCCATGGTGACTGTCCTTGCATGGCTGCCGGTTCCACGGTGCTCCACGGAAGAGCACAGAGAAGAGCAGTGAGGAAAAAACTCACTGAGATATAGACTCATTGGAAAACAGAACATGCTGAAAAGAAACTCAGGGTGACCTTCTCACACAAAATAACACAAGGATGAATTTGTCAGTCTCAAAATCACTGAGAGCATTTCATAATATGCCACAAGAAACTCATTATGAAGCAAAGTGGACAGTGCAGACATTTGGGTTGGGGTCTCTGTTAGTTCAGTCTCCTTAGCATAATATTGTGAAAAGCACTCAGATCTCTTGTTGTTTGGAACAGATCCATATTCTTATACAGACCATAACTCTTGCTTCCTGCTGTTTGCTTATCAACAAGTGCTTTCTTGCAATAGTATTCCAGTTTAGGAGCATTATATGGGAATGAATCTTATTTTACTCGCCGATACATTCTGTTTAAATTCTGAGGGTTTTTTAATGGCTGTGCGATATATATATTCTTTTCAGAACACAAAACAAGTAGCATGGATATACTTAGCCTCACCTTTTTTTTATGAAGGTTTAAGGATTTTTTCCACTTTAGCAGAGTAAACCTACCTTTAAGTACTGGGGGTGTGTAGGTAATCACCTCAGAGTCTGCATGGCAGCTATATCACCCCTGTGTGCATCGCAAGCCTTCTGCTGATGAAAGATGTGGAAATCCTTTGCTCCCTTTAGAGCATGACTCCTATGCACTCAAGCTCCTGGTTTGTGCTCCTTTGCACTCCTCAGCACATCTCCTCCCATTCATAAATAGGGTGCAAGATAAATCACTCCTATTTACACAGAAATTCACTGGTTTAGTTCCAGGGTAGTGTGACCTTCCTGCAAGCACCTGCTGGTGCTCTCCATTGCTTTTAAAGCAGTGCCACCACACGTCAGCTGGTCTGGCCACCCTGCAATCAGAACACAACTCACATCCCTCCTAGGTGTGAAGGAGAGGGAAAATCTTGGACTGAAAAATGACAGTCTGTGACCAACTTAAAAATATACCTCTTTTGCCTCTTGCAATTATATTCCTTCATGAAGCCACCATGACCTGGTGGTATTTAGAGGATAGGTTACGTATCTTTGCTTTTACACATAAACATTCAGAACAAGAAAAAAATTAAAAACCTTCAGGGAAAAAATTCCTTCCTTAGTCTTTTCCCATTTTAAAGCTTTTGGAAAAGTAGTTTCCTTACAGTCATCCTTGAAAGCAGTCTACTACCACTTCAGGAATGTTTTCCAAATCCTTTCTCTTAAATTTCAGAACTTAACTTGTACTATCAGTGCATAAATCTCTTTCAGCTCCTGTGTTGTGCATGTGCCTGAAAAAGCATGGCACATTCCCAGAATCATCCCCATCATGGAGCATGTAAGGCAGACAATACACTGAGCATCCCAGTAATAGCACCAGTAAAAGCCCCAGCTACCCCGACCTGCGCAATATTGCTCGTTTTGCAGCACATCATTTCAGTAACCTTGCTCTGCTGAACCCTTTGTGATTGATTGCCACCATAGGCATCAGTGCTCAACGTGTCACTCACACACTTGCATTTATATTCTGTTCTCATCCATCTAACAAAAAGAAACGCTTGCATATTTTTGACAATGATAAATTACAAGCTATTGAAGAGAGCAAAGACTTAGTTACTCTTTCAGAAAATCACATCCTGGACAAACATCTTCACGACACAGAGGATTTGATGGGGAACAGAGACAGTAGCAAATGAACGACAGCAAAGCTGGCGAGTAACCTCATTTCACTTTCCTTCCCAGCCACACAGAAGGTTATCACAGGTCTAATGTTCTCTCACAGGACACCAGGAACAGCAAAGTCGCCTACAGAAAATAAGATGAGGATAGGCAGTAAATGAACTTCAGGACTCATGCAAAACATTTAGTCTTCTTAATTTCTGGTTACTCTTTTACAACTGGAATTAAATGGCTCAGTTATGGATATGAGAAGCAGTTTGGCAATCTGTGATAATAAACTAATAACCTTATGAAATAGTGTCAGCTGGAAATTTTCCAATCAAGATGTCCATGTCTTGATTTTGGCGGTTTTTTCCCAGAATATCTCAGTTTGATAACCCTTCCTAAAAGGTAAGAAAAAAATAATACACAAAACTAGACCCAAATTGCTCAGTCTATTCCATTTAATTCATTGGTCCCAAAAGCGGTAACTTCACTTGAAGATTAAAATAGAAAGAAAAAACTTTTGTCAAAAGAAATCCATAACACCCTGGGGGTTCAGCATTGGTACTTATGATCCCAGATAATTAAAGAAAAACATTAAAAAGGAATTCTGGAGAAATAGGCAGCTGCATTAGAGGCTATATTTACAAACAGCTTGATTCCCCATAATTGGATTATGTCTTTTAGCTCATCAGTTCTAGAGAGGCCCTTAACATATTTTTCTTGTTATTTTGTGTATTGCGTACCCAGTATACAGAACATACAGATGTTACAGAATACACCAACCACCTAGAAAGAAGTGACAAATCTCTTCAGTGCAGCCAATTCCCCTCTCAGGAGGACTCTGATTCTTGGGTACGTCTCTTTGTGTTTGCACTGCTAAGGATAAAACACGATGTGCACCAGAAAAACAAATATTTACATAAGCCTATATGTCCCCGTGGTTATACACAGGAGCTTGTAAATGTAGGTTCCACAACAGGAATACCTTCAATCAGCTTTTTGACAGCCATATCTCCATGAAGAAATGTTCAGGCATTAAGACCTTTGGTAGCAGGTGATAAGCAGCAGTTTTACTTCATTGCAAGGGAAACCAGGCAATTTGGGGTAGTCTCAGGATAAAACTCCTATTATGAATATTTGCTAACAGGAGCATTTTCAAACCATTCCAGCCGATATTCCTTCCCTGACTCCTCTCTGGTACCCACCACATTAACATGAGGTCAGTGGATTTACTCACAAAATAATATGGTTACAAATAAGAAGAGAATGAGTTTAAAGTTCTTCTCTATCTCATTATGTGACGCAGACATTTAGTCACATAGCTGAAAATGAAGCAAAATTCTCCATCTGGCTACTAAGATAGGGGCTTTTTGAAGCTCATTCTGTCTATGATCATCTTATGTTCAAGAAATTCCATCAGAACAAAGTATCTACATTAATATGTGAACAAAAGAATAGAAAATATCTTCTATATGGTATAGAATGTTTGTAACATATACTTCTATCATCTCTTGTGACTTTCAAAGACTGTCATCTTTACTGGAAAACTCAAAAAGTAAGGGTGACATTTGCAACGTATGCATATAAGCTACTTTATACCATGGTAGAACATAGGCCTAACCTTTCTTTTCTGTGAATGTGGACATGGAATTTCTGAAACTCTGATAAGGCCTGTAAAGTGTCATGCTTTGGCAATTTTGGAAAATTCAAA
Organism: Corvus moneduloides; assembly: GCF_009650955.1. Lineage (NCBI taxonomy): Eukaryota > Metazoa > Chordata > Aves > Passeriformes > Corvidae > Corvus > Corvus moneduloides. The sequence continues at coordinate 25,852,833 of NC_045483.1, read as the reverse complement.
ATGATGTCTGAGGTCTGAAATAAACAAAAAACCAACCTAACAAGGAGATATAAAAAACTATGTTCTAACTTTTCCACATTAAAAAACCTCAACACCAAAACCCCAGAGAGTGTAAATCGCATCTAGGCCAAGAAGATGCCATTTCATGAGCCAGAGAAGAGCAATCAATTTTGGCTATGGACAGCTAAAGGCAGGCAGCTAAATCTACTTGTAGACAAGTCTTGCCTGTATCAATAAAAATATTTTCTGAACACAAAATCATCCAAAGTAATGGTGTTAGTCATACAAAATCAAGATGGGTACATAAATAAATCATGGATGGACCAGAGCCATAAATATTTGAGTGGGTGTTTCTGTGTTTAAACACTTACTGAAAACTACTGCAAAAATCTGACCTGAACATGATACAACTTCCATTTTGGAAATAATGACAATACCTTCATGTTCTGCAGGAAGATTAAAAAAAAAGTTTCTTTAGTTTTTTTTTTAATACCTAACTCCTCTAGTCCCCAAAATAATCAGAAAGCTATTCTACATCTGATTAAAGTAGTTATCATGGTCAAATCTTGCTTTATCTTCTTTATAAACCTTTTCCAAAACTCTTCCATTAAAAAGAAAGTAGTTAAGGAACTTGAGAAAAAAAAAGATCACTCTTTCAAAGCTCCACACTGTCTATCATCTGCAGTCTATATGCTACAAGAAATATATATGAAGCCAACTTTCAGCTTCAACAACCTCAGGTTTCCAAAAGTGTCACTCTCATCATCAAAACAGTGACTATTGGTTGTTTTTCAGGAGCGTTACTGGCCCATTTTGTATGACACAAAATATAAGGCACCATCTAACATTTTTCATTGTCTTTTTCCTTCAAATTGTCACATTTGGCATAATGGTCACAGTGACCAGATCACATAGTAACAAGGGTAGTTCAATGTCCTCCTTCTAAACACTCTTAAAGGTTCCCAAAATAATCTGGAATTTAGGGCGAGCTAAAATTTTGTTAAAGTTATGAAATCTATCTGAAAACACGTATGTATATTATATAGGAAATTCAATTTCCTGATCAGCTCTGGCAAACTAAGTGCATCCAGAGCTTTTAAAGTCTAAAGTTTAACTGTGACTGATAGCATTCAATCCACTGAAGGATATATCCTACAGAAACACAAAACAGTAGTTTTCCCATATGATTTAAAACAAGGTAGGATCTATTTCCAGTTCTTAAAATTATTACAATTTATGGCTTAGAGCAAGAGAGAAAGGGAAGAGAGAATTCAGAAAAGAAATTGCAACAAGTGAAGTGGTAAAATAGTAAATACTGTATCTTTTTTTCTCCTTCACTACACACTTCCTCTACTTTACCAGCTTGGAATTCAGTGCTACAATCTTGCTTTAGGAATTGGATCTAATTGCAATAGCAGCTGGTAACAATTTCTCAGCTCTACTGTATGCACAGGATATAAGTGCATAAAATTAAAGATCACTGCTTTTGGCAAGCAGACACAGCAGCAGTTTTATTGCTGGGCTGGGGTCAGGATTGTGTTAGCCCAAGAGCACATCCAGAGCTGCTGGGAAACTGCCATTCAAATTCCTGACAGGTACGAGCACTGAGGGTAGACCTTGGCACAGACAGTGTGGTAGAATGGAGAGCTGGAGTCCCTGGATGAAACCACAGACAGGGGACAAAGCTGCACAGGAAGAAACATTGAATAATGCTCTCATCAAATGTATCAATGGCTGCAAGGGGTGGGAACAACATTTTTTTAAAACACACTATTTAGCTAACAGACACTGATAGTTTGAACTAAGCAGATACCACTTTTCATATTGACAGAGAGATCTTGTATAAGGTACATGGTTAATTCCACTTTATGGCACACTGCTGAGGCCAGAACAGAGCAGCACCCCTCAGCATGGGCAAATCAGATTTTACAGTACTGAATTAGGAAAAGTTATAACCCCTCCAGAATAAGAAAACCAACTAAATATCCCTCCAAAAATAAACTATTGAGTCAGTGAAGGAAACTATGAAGTGACTGTGAAAAATAACACCAGCTTTGACTGGCATTTTGATAGTGTTTTTAGGTTTTAAAAATGCAAACATGTAAGCACTGGAGTTTTAAAATCATGTTTTCCCCAAATCTGGAGTCCCTGTGCCAGACCTATGACATCCCAGACATTCTGCTTCAGTAAAATTGGCTTTATATTTTAGTAAATTAAGAGATATAAGAACAGAACTGATGGACAAAACAACTAAAATGCAACCTGTAAAACAGGCAGTACTCTGCATGCGTGAACCAAGAGACAGTCAAGCAAAGGGGTACCACCAAGAACTTTAGGCAGGCCACAGATACTGATGATGTCTAATTTACTCTCCAGTTCAGGATCTATTGTACCAATAGGTCAGAGTTTTCTAAAGAAAATGATCTTGTGAGGTTACATCACATTGTGTCAGATACCAGAAAGGCAGCATCGAAATTTCTGCTAGAGGCAAATGGCTGTGAAAAATGTAAAGAAGGCAACACCTTCTATTAGACCAGGAAGAAGGTCCACTAGAACTGTGGTCCAATGACAGACAAAGAGAACAGACCCTGAGCCAGCTGGGGGCTGCTGGGCACCGTCTCCTTTCCCAAAATCTATTCTTCAAGGCATGCTGGGCAAACTGATTACAAAATTCACCTAAGATGACAGAATTTTTTACAATAGGCTGCAGTGCTGTTGATGGAGCTGAAAACATGGCAATTTTTCATACTTCAGGTTTTTCACAAAGTAAAATGCAGCTAATTCTGGAACTGATCTCCAAAACCCAAGTGAGTGTAAGGCAGATGTCAGCTTTTCCTAGGAGAAGAGAGACAGCTCTGTGAAAGAATTTAGCAGAGTCAATGTTTCTGAAAAGCAGACAAAGCTGAGGGATGGAAAGAAATATGTGTGCAGTCTCTAACAGGGACCTGCTGTGGGAAAAATAGTTTAGGGGACAGATTTTGGGACTGTGTGTAAAGACACCTGGGCTTAATTTTGGTTATGGCACAGATTACCTCCTTGCCAGGAAGATATCCTGCTTTGCTGTGTTTCTTGAAATGTAATTCAGACGAAACGAATATTATGATACATACCAACTACCCCACTGGAGGCAAGAGATATATGCCTAGCAAGAGATTTTTCATTCACCCCTAATGGGACACTTAGACCACTGTAAGTTCGCTTATTTGGGCCTCAGCCAAAGGACTGCTTCATGGGAAAATGGTGCTAAGAATCTGCTTCTGATTACACAGTTCTATTTCCTGTCTACTCAATTGAGATTTATGCATGGAAAACCAGATGCCTATTCTATTTCAATCTTAAAAGCCAACTGCTTTCCAGATTTTATTCCAGCAGTATATTTATTTTTTTGCTTTGAAGCTCAATATTAAATATAGGTGTATTGTTTAAATTCAGAGCACAGAGTAGGTTTCTGAAAGAAAAGGAGAATTTTTTCAAAGGTAGGAAAAAATTATATTGCAGTAAGTTTGAAAATTTTGTTTGAATAGAGTCTGTTGGGCTCCCTCTCTTATAACGTTAACATTTGTACAAAATGCATTTTGCCGCTGCATTTATCCTGATTTTGTCTAGGATAAATTGCTTTGAGTGTGCCAAGGGTATAACGTTTCAAAAAGTCCCTACCAGATCATGACAAAAGGCTTGGTGTCCCAAGGCTTACTGAACTCTGAGCTTGGTGTCTGTGGTTTCCTGGGACAGAACCTTTTCATGGTACCAGAGTATGCTCTGATACAGGAGCACCACACAGATCTTTATTTTGGGAGTACAGGCTTTAAGACTCTTTTTGCACTAAAAGTCAACTTTCATATTTCTACTCACATTGAAGTCTGTTGCCTTCCTAGTGAGTGTGGGCAAATGGTTTGTAGGAAAGGAACACCTCCCATATGTTCTGAATTTCAATTCAGTGAGAGCACAATTTGTTTACCTTTGGTAAGGTCTCAGCTGGAATAACACATCCAGCTTGGGAAGAGATGATAATGATGAATGACCAAACAAATTAGAGCTGATTGGTCTACAGAAAGGAGACGAAATGTCTAACAGTCCTAAAAATTCTAAAAAGAATGCAGAGAGGAATGGAAGTGCCTGCTCTATATTTAGAATTAGACAAGAAGCTTTAGGTTTAAAGCACATGAAGGAAGATCCAAAATAGATGGTAAACAAGAAAGATTTTAATAATGAAGTCTTGTTTCATTTACAGTTCTTGAAACCTTCAATGGAAGAACAAGGTTGAAAAATTGTCTGCCAGGAGCAACACAGGTGGGCCCAAAGAGGGACCAGCCCATTGTTATCTGCATCTCCCTCTCACGTTTCCTGGAGTGGAATTGTCCACCCTTACACAATCTCCCAGTATGAAACTCTGATTCTGATATTAGCTTTCTTCTGAATAATCTGATTCAATTTTCTGAATATTTTGTTTCCATAGTATGAATGAGACTAAAATATGCATAAAGTACAGAAATATAAAAAATATTAAATATCACCTGCAGTAAAAAATACATACCTTTCACCACACAGCTATGAACTTCAGTTACTGCTTTTAGTTTAGCAGGTGCAAAAAGTCATGCACACAAATGCTTCAAAAGCTTTTGATGAAAGCCTCTTCATCAATTTATAGAAGATACTGAGCTGTATCTGTATTAAACTTCCTTTGTTTGTGTTTGGTATTATTCTACCAACACTATAATATTTGCATTATAGTATTGGTATACTATACTACCAATATTGTAAGTATTGTATTGTAAAAAAAAAAAAAAAAAAAAAAAAGAATTGTGGAAAAACTATGTCAGTAAAAGACTGTACATTTCCTGTAGGTTATAATCAGATATTTATTCTTTTTCCTCTGAAAGTTGAGATTTTATATTCAGTAATTCCAAATTCCAGCACCTTAATCTAATATAAATGTTTACAAATCACCACAAGATCTACAAAATATTAAAAAATGGTTCTATTTTTATAACGATAACTTTTTGCATTTTTCTACCCTAACATAGCAGAGTTACATTTCTGAAAAACAGACACGAGATCCAACATAAACTGCTAGGAGCATTTTTGCTAAATTAACTAAAGAACACCAATAACTAATCAATGTGAGAGTAAATCTAAGGGAAAGGTTGATAACTTATTTGAAATATAACACTTTATCTTCAGGAGGGAAACAATACATAAAGCTTAAGAGTAATTCAAACCAGCAGTCCCAGAATAGGGTTTAAATCAATAACTGTAAACTTCCTGCAGGTAAATTACAAAACACAATAAAGCACCATAAGTGTATGTAATATAGGAGTTTGTTTATCTAACTCCACAGTCGCCAAAAAGGGTTCAGCTTCTTTTTTCCACTTTTATTTAAAACTCATGAATACAACGAATGTGCTGATGGCAATTTTTAGATGACGAATTAAACTTTAATTTTCAATATTTTGTTGGCTTTTACTGAGAATTGTTCTGCAGTTTATCCACCTTTGTATCCACCCAACTGAAGAGGAAGGGTGTTTTACAGACAGTGAGTGCAAACCTCAAACTTCACACTTCTTACATGCGGGGATTCAAGAAACACCTCTAAGTTACTCACTTAGCAGGCATTAGAAGCTTCCTGCCTGTCCCTAAAGCCACTATGGGGACTATACTTCCATCTGCAGAAGAATAAAATTATCTGAAGAAGTAATAAGTGGTCAGCAGCAGATCCAGAATTCTAAAGGCAGTTATGTTGTCAGTGGTGTCAAGGAAACCTTCACAACATTTTAGCTGAAACAAATAATGAAAGGACAATGCCTTTCCACCAATGCCACCAACTGCCTACAGTGCTTCCTTATAAAATTCACTTCTCCACTAATGGCATCATTTGCATTTCTCATTGGTCCTTAACCTAATTCCTAATCCCAAATGCTTTTAAAAATTTAATTAATTACCTAATTTAATTGAAGCTGTTTATCAATACTATAAAAATATATGTGTAAATTCTTCCTTCCATTTTTCTAGATATTTTTGTAATATCTTCTTTAAGTTACAAAGTTTCCTCATAATGTTTGACCTAATCCACCAAAATGTCTTGAACTCCTTTGAAAGTTTTAGATTTACTTCACTGATAAATATTTCCTAGCAGGGAATCTTTAAAATACCCATGCCTTAAATATTTTCAAATTGCAGAGTCCCTTCCTGAGTATAGTAGATAAATAGAAACTATAGCTTTGTGTGTGTGTGTATATATATATGCAAAATTTCCTCCTCTTTGTTTGCAGTTTTCACCCTCCAAAACAGCTGAATACCACACAATAAATTTAGACTTCAGTTGGACTACCTCACTTGTTTTTATACTGGCTTAAGTGTTTTCTCTCTTCAGACAGTCTCTTAAAAATCTCTTCCATAAATTCATGCTGCTTCTTTAGTTTTATGTAAATGAGAGACATTTTTCATTAAGTAAATGTTAGCTGTGAAAAGGAATGAGTTGAGAAGTAGGAAGAGATTTGGTGAAGGGAATGATATAAATATTTTCGTCATTGATATTTCTCTTCATATTTTATGCAATATTTGCTACTCCTGTATAGATCAGTATTTAACGCTCTCATATTGCTTGAACTGCTTCATGGTTGATATTAATTTCTTCAGTGCTTGTTCCATTGATTTAGAAAACAGTTCTAGGGATTAAAAAGCCATTTAAAAATTAGTGAAAATACATCTAGAAATTATTCTATTGACATATTCTGTTTTCAACAGAGCTGGTGTGGGTTTGGGCTGATGCTCTTTTCTTCCTCTTCTTTTGGAAACCATTGTGAGACAAAATAATTAAAAAGGTGCTTGCTCTTGCTACTTAATCCCACATGAAAATCATAATGATGTGCTAGGGACACCGTAATCACCATAAGTAACTAGAAATGATGTTGAATAATCAGCACCAGGTTTGTCATAACTATTCATTAAGGGTGTAAAAAGATGGGATTAGGCATTCTGATCCGTTCCACTGAGAAGAGGGCTGGAGAAAACATCTTGCTGTGTATTGAGTTCAACTCAGAAAGTAGCACAACTCCTGGCAGGGGAAAATCATGGCTGCTGACTCTTCCTTATAGAGTGAATGAGAAAACAATAATCAAAGTATGATTGAACTCCTCATGTTCAAGAATCTCTTCCAGCGTTGGAGGGAAGACATGATCTCATAAGAGCACAGGGTCTCTTCCCTCTGCCCTGCCCCTTAACTGAGCTTCTTGCATGTCAGGACTGGCCTTGGTCAGAGCCTCCTTGCACTTGGTAATTCTTAAGTAGAAAAAACACATGGGAAAACATCACAGTATGAGCCGTGAGAATTCAATGAATATATTCAGTCTGCTGCAGTACTGTCTAACCTTTAACCACTGCTAAATTCCCAGAATGAAATAAAAAACAATAAAAAAAATCATTATCTACATGATTCCTGTATCTTGTACAAAAGAAAACAAACCATATTTAATGCACAGAAAAATGCCACTAAATGCTTACAGGCATAAGGAGATAAACATTTTTTTCCTAAATTAAAATATAAGCAAGCTCCTTGAACTTTAAATTAACCTGTGTTCAACATGTTCTGTCAGAATTTAGTACAGCTATATGAGTTACATGCCTGCTTTTTAACAGGCAGGAACTTTGTAACTTAGCACTAGATTTTGAGTGGGGTTAATAGATAATAAGCAGAAGAGAATCTCAAAGCCTCGAATTAAATGTAATAAAGCCTGTCTTCAGAGATTGAGGCAATTTGATGAGAATGAAAGATATCTTTCATATAACGCAAGACAGGTTTGTGCCACAAAAGCTAAAATAACATAAAAAGAATTTATTTCCACTAAAGACACCTCTGCTTCCTAAAGAATCACTGATTCCTTAGACAGCCTAGTCAACTTTATTTCTCTCCCAGTTCATTTCTTTTTTTTATATCCTGTGGGGTGCAGTAGTTCAGTACAGCCAAGCACTTTTATATTTCCCTAATGCCTGGGTTCCCTACATTAATATCCCAATGGGATATAGTGTTACCGAACTGCTTCTGCTACACTTTACTGGTGAAAAAGAAAAATTACTCTATTTTCTGCTAAGGGAGAAGAAAGAACTTTGGGTATTTCAGTTACTAAACATTTGAAAATTTATTCTCATGGTCTGAAAAGTTGAAAGAGTTATCCATTTCTATCAGTTTTAAGGTGAGATTTCATCCTCTAAATCCAGTAAACAAACGAGGCTTTTAAAGTGAGCCTTAGGCATCCAAATTTCATCTACATGCTTCTGAAAAGACCCACCTAGTTCCAACTCTGAAAATGCTTCTCTTCTTTTTTCCTAAAATTTCCAAAAAGCTTTTTTGATGCATCTTCACAACTGTTCAGCCTTGAAAGGCTCTCTCACAGTTCTCCATCAGGAGCCATTAACCTAATATTACTATAGCTTGAGCTTCTGTAGCCTGGTTTGGTAAATATTTGCAGGCTATGCCCAAACCAAACCAGCAAGGATTGGGATTTTTATGAATTCTAGTTTCACTCCAGAGTAATTTTTAATTTGAAGTGCTGATACGCGGTATACATAGAACCCATACTTAGAACACTTGGCCACGACAAAAAGCAGAGCTGAAAATCACTTGTACTGCATTTTCCACCATTTGGGGTGTGCTGCTTTTGGCTAGGGTAGAGTTCATTTCCTCAGCAGTAACTGGTCTAGGCTATGTTTTGGATCTGTACCGAACACAGCAGTGATAATACAGAGATGTTTTTGTTATTGCTGAGCAGGGCTTGCACAGAGCCAAGGCCTTTTCTGCTTCTCACCCTACGAGTGAGGAGACTGGAGGTGCACAAGGAATTGGGAGAGGGACACAGCTGGAACAGCTGACTCAAGAGATATTCCATACCATATGCTGCCATGCTCAGCATATAAAACTGGGAGAAGAAGAAAAAGAAGGACAAGGAGACATTCACAGAGGTGGTGAATGTCTAAGCAACCATCACTCATGATGAAGCTCACCTTTCCTGGGGATGGCTGAACTCCTGCTTGCCCATGAGAAGTGGTGAATGAATTCCTTGTTTTGCTTTGCTTGCGTACAAGGCTTTTTCTCCTTTTATATAACTCCCTTTATACCAGCCAATGAGTTTTCTCACTTTTACCCTTTGTTTTTCCTTTTCCTCTCCTGGAAAGTAGATGTGCATTTGAATTGCTTATGGGCCCTTAAACCAGGCCTCTCAGTCAAGCTTTTTAAGTGCTGAGCTCTCAACACTGCAAGCAAAGGAAGTTATGGAATTCCATACTTCAATCTTTGTAGCCTCTTTTTTGCCTTGTGTCATTCTTCCAAGCTGTCACATGTGGAAATTACTCTAGTGGAAATGTATAGCACCATATAGCTGAAGGGGACTACCTGCACAGAGGGTCTAAATCCCTACATATTCCACCCATATGGATGGGTTTTACTAATACATGTCTTTTTGTTCAATTTTTCAGCTGGATTACTTTATTATAAATTAAACCTCCAGTGTTTCTTTATGTGGAATTATTTCTCCTGTCATGCTTCCTGTAGCTGTTGCACTTAAATAGGAATTTAATGAAAGGAAATGCACAGCAAGCCAACCATGAACTCCTTCAGTGCCTCGCACTAGAAGGAGGCCCAGGTTTCTGATGACTACTTCTATCTCAGAACACCCTGAAGATCAACTGTACTGACTACCTGTCACAGCAATCCTCTGAAATACCTCTGAAGGCCCACTTCTCCATCAGACTGTAAAGTAATATGATGAAGCAGAAATGGATGGATTATCTTGAACTATTAACTGTAATCTGGGACACACAGCGTTGTAAACCTTTTACTAAATCAGACATCAAGAGCTATATAGAAAGGATAAACCAAAAAGGGAAGAAGTAACTAATTGTGAACATTTTTTTTTGTAAAAGTATTTTATATATTAATTTATATACATATATAAATTAAACAAAAGTGAAACTCAGAGTGTGGATTAAAACTATACATCTGTGAATGCACGAAGTTTTACTTATAAGGACGGACTGACTTCCTGTACTGCTGATTAGCTGCAACTCTTGAGTGTTTCAGTAGATCTGCTAGAAACCTCTGACATGGCAGGCTCATTACTTTACTGCCTCTGCAATCTCTCATGAACTTAAAAGCAATTGATACCAATAATATTCAACAACACTGCTGACTAAAAGATTCTGCCCTTACAAAGCTGGGCGAGGAATAAGCGAATCACTAAGAGACGTTCAACTGGAAACCGTTCACAAACAGAAGGGAATAAGTCTGACCCTGCTGTTAGAAAGGGAACATTTTTGTAGCAAAAAGACTTCCTGAAATCTGCAGCTCCTAAGGCCCCAGCACCTCTTCCTGTGCCTTTAGTGCAAGGCTCAATCACTCCACATGGTCCTGGACAAGAACAGCCCAGCTCTGGAGGCGCTGTGGGGACACACGGTTCATTGAGAGCAATTGTTCGACAGCTGGATCAGGTCCCAGCAATCATAAAACATTTACACTCTCTGTTCCTGCAGAGTTCACAGTACATTTACACTCTGTATATTCAGCCCCCATGGGTCATAAACCAACATAGTATGACAACTTTAAGGCCCACAAGAAAGGCAAGCTACAATGCACCATTGGAAGACAACAGAAAGAAATCCTAAACACAAGACTATTACCAAAATCCTAAAACAATACAGGAAGGAGAAACTTGGTGTGTCTGCTAGGACAAATTTCACAAACCAGATATATATTTCACAAACCAAGGTTTATTGCTTAGCAGTAGTTCATGCTAAGCAAACCACGCTAATTTGCAATAAAGTATTTCTGACTGTAACATTTTCTCAAGAATTAATTTAACTCAGCCAATTTTTCAGCCTTTAATATTTTCTATAGTTACAACTGAAACAGAATTAAGTTAATTCTTGAAAGTAACTCACAATTCCTCATGACGGACTACTATCTCTAAAAACGAGATATGGAAAAATACAGGGGGGGATTTCATATAATCCATGTAATTCAAATAAACTAAATAATTAATATAATAAAAGATACATCCAACTCCCATGGAAGGATTTACTATCTCCCTTGTAATTTACATCCCTTAATAGAAGAAAATTTTGCAGAGCATTTTAAAATTCCTGAGGATTTCACAATAGCTGTTGCAAACCCAGGGTAATATAAATTCAGAGATAATGGACAAACTGTACTGCAAGTCAAATAAGGACAGATGAACAGTTTTGGAAAAAGAGGACCTTGCCATCATCCTTCCAAAAGACAGGATAAATACGTTCCATGTCTTACCAGACTTATCAGAATCTATGAAATATTGAAATCCTATGGGAAACATTTACCTTTTTTCTGACCAGCTCTATTTTTAACCTGTAATTTTCTAACAGGATAAAATTATACTGTAGGCTTCCCTAAATTCCCTAGATTACATCTTTTGATAAAAATTTTTGACTTGTTTTACAGATACTTGAGTAACTGGATCCACTGATTTTGAGTGGTTGACACACACTTTACATTCCCCCCCTTCCCCATCTGCTTGTATGTTTTACAGAAACTTGTATTCAGGAAGAACAAGAATATATTTTGTAAATATTCTTATTAAATATCATTTCCACATTTCCTAAAAAAAAAATGTGTTAAAAAGACATTATTTGCAATGGTTTTTTATATTTACAAAAATACACTACTATGTAATGTCTACATTATTTCACACAACAGAGTAGTTTTAGCATTGCCAGAGATGAATGCAAGATTCCCCACACCACCCACAGAAAAGTGACTCAGTATAATTACAGAGACACCACTAGTAGTGTTGGGAAGATAGACACTTGTTATGCCTCTCTAATTACTGGGTTGCATTAATATGATTACCAGCAGTGCTGCCAGTTGGTGCCATTATGACAAAATGACAACATCATAGTGTGGACAACTGGCCTCAAATGGCTTCTTTTATATACACTGGGGAATAGCCATCAGTAATGGCAATTTCTGTTAATTTAGTCTAGATTTGAATTTTTACATAAAAAAGCAATAACATCGGTTATTATTATGCTACACTCTGACATCTCTAAAATGTATATTCCTCCCTAACAAGTGGGCAGGTTGAAAATCCACACTGTACTATGTGCTTAATACCACAAGAAGTTTGAGTGTTTTTCCTGCGTTTTCCTTGCTTATTCTACACATCCATGCAGCAATTACTCTCTGTATGAAAGCACATTCCTGGCTTTCTAAGTATTTTTCCACCATTTTAGTCTCTCTCCATGAAACAAGAGTCTGTGATTTACAGGTTAGGTCTACAATACAGCCTCGGTGGCTTTTGGAGAAATAATCCTGTCTTTGAGTCCTGTGTTGCTATTCCCAGTGCTTGAGATAATAATTTCAAAACTCCCTCCAAACCATTGAGTGTCCACATTTCTTATTGGACTCCAGTATCTCTTGCTGTAAAACATCATCTGAAGGAATTTCCTACTCTGCAAGAGACCACACAGATGTGCCTTGGAGCTGGATATATATTCAGTGCTATGATTCTATGAATCTGTTAATAACCAAGCAATGGGTTAGGAAAGTCTGCATGGCTGAGAATTGATAGAAAGGATTTAGCAGCTGAAAACTGACTGAAATTCAATTCTCTGGCTAGAAAAGCAGGGGATAAATTAATTTAAAAAAATAATTGACTTAGTAAATAAATTGCTTTAGCTCATTAGTAATATAGAACAAGGGAGCTCACTGGCATTCTTAATTGAATAGGAGTAGAGTCACATATGAAAGAAAATCACCCCTCACAAGCAGTACCCTTATGAGCAGGCCTCAGTCCCAGACTCGAGAATGATAACTGTCTTTGCCCACAGAAAAAATGCAAATAAAGGCTTCAAAAATCAGCGCAAAAATTATATCATAATAGACTGCTTAAAATATCTTTTCTCCTCTTCTTCTCAACAAAGAAATATGCATTTTTTTTCTACTGACCACTGCTCACAAGTATAAACTATGGTGCCATTTAAAGTTTACAAAAGTATTTTCTTCCTGGTCCTGAAATTCAGTGTGCTTTCCCTTTCCTAGTTCAATCCAGCAGAATCTATCAAACATTTTTTCATGTTTTCAGAGGTAGCACAGAATTTCAGTTTTCTGACTGCTTCTCTGATGCATGTGGAGAATAAGACAGCTTTTGATTAAAGCCAATTGTAGTGTGAAGCCCGACCTGCAGGGCCACCACAGCAGATACATCACTCATACATTGTGCCATGGCAGTAATGCTTCCATATATGTACAACTTTTATGAAGCTCTGTTTTGTAATGGTATTGGACATAGTAAATATTTGGAGACAAAAATTAGAAGTAGCTGCAGCCGACTATAAATACTTCTTTCTGAATCATGAGATGCATATCCAAGAAGGAATGACACACGCAGTGTTTGGAGTTGTGGGATGGCAGAGCTCCCAGGCATGGGTGAGTATTAGGTGGGATGTGTGTGAAATTCTCACCTCCCACCATCCTGTCTTACACATTCACTCCAATCCCTACAGGAAAAGCAAGAGTCTAAGTATGGCAATAGTGAAATGATCAGAGCACAAAACAGTCTATAAACATTTTTCAGGACAGAGGATTAACAAATAGAAAAGCCATAACACCAAATAAGGTTTCTCAAGTTCTGTAAAAACCTAGCACTGGGAAGATCTGTATCTGCAACAATTTCCTTCCTCCAGCACAAACTTTGGAACCTCACAAGTAATCTAAGTTTAAATAAACCAGTTACAATGATGGAGGATGGAAGCGGGAAAAATGAAAAAGAATCTTGCTCTTATTATGCACAAGGTAATCTATAGTTACTCACATACAAAACAAATTAGTTCATCTTTTAGTCCAGGTTTTTCTGAAAACAATATGAGTGTGGAACCTTGGGGTACTTCTGAGAGAAACAGTTGCACTGGAGTTCCCCTTCCCTGGGATACTGAAGAGGGTTGAGTCTTTGCACTGGTCGGTTATGAGATACCACTAAACTCATTTCACTCTTCTCTTTCCCTTCTTTGTCTTGACTTGTTTATAGAGAGATGGAGTGCCTCAGTTATTCATCCATCCTGTCCCTTCCAGTATAATCCATAGAGGTCCTATTCAGTCCTATAGGGGGTGAATTTGGTAAGGCTGCCCAGTTGTGGGGACACAAATATTCCTCACTACTCACTCCCTCATGTTGCCTACCACAAGAATTTCGGAGAAGCAGAAGGAGTTTCTCTAATACTAACTAATGCAAATACGTGTGAGCAGCATTTGGCTTTGTGTTTTCTTTGTGATATAAACTCAGCTCTGTGTCTCTTTAAATGCCTCCTATGAGATGCCGCAAATTCCCTAACTTATATGTTAAAAGAGTGCACTGGTGTCCTAATAAAAAATTAGCATATGAGTTAGATGATAAGGGATTAACATAAAAATGAATTGCAAAAATCTGGATTCCAAAAAAATTTGCATTGTACTGTCAAACCTCCAGTTTACATTAAAATGTAATCCTAAAATTAAAACAGCACACAGCATCTTTGTATGTCAACTTTCTTTTTACCCTGCAGTGTATTAAAAGTGTCCAGACTCTGGGGATAGAGAGTCGGAAGTTCACACATGAATTTAACTCAAACTGCTGTGAGAAATTGGTGTTTTTCTTCTTTTGCAAAAGCAAGCAGAAATGAAGAATAAAAGAAAGGGAATGCCCTGTCGTAGCAAGAAGATAACTTATTCACTTTCTATCACACTTTAATGTGCAAATCAATCCTCATGGTGTTCTTTGCCAGTTTCCACCGTGCTAGTCACCCTGGAACAGCTGGGAGCTCTCCTGCTGCTCCACCTGGCATTGGCTTAGGATCAAATGGGGTCATCTGTTAAATAATATATGAGAAATAAATGGATGGAGGTCTTCCAAGGGGTGGAACCACCCCTGTTAGTTGTGTAGGTAACTTACGAAGAAACAACATAAGGCTCATTAGTTTGTTAATTAAAGATTATTAAATAAATTGTCTACACACTAAAGATTTTTTTTCCTAGATGCCTGCTCCAAATCTCATAAAAGGTATACTTTTAGAAATAAAAATGTTTGTTTTCAGGTGGTTGAAACTCTCTGAGGTAATTTTGGTTTAAGAATTCTTTCTATACATCTCACATTTCATCTAAACCAAAATAGTTTTGAATTTTAAATTATTTCTAAGGAAGATTTTTTTTTTTTCTCCTTCACCATTAAACATAACACTTGGGTTTTCAAAATAATTTCAGTGTCTTTTTGGCTTCCTCAGAAATCTTATCTGTACTCTAAAGAGAGGCATGTGCAGATACCTGTAACAAAACCTCAACACAAAGCACACGTCGCCCTATTCCAAGCATCTTTTAAAATTGTGCTCCATCTTGATTCAATTGGATAGCTCTCCTGATAGGCTTTATCTTTACCAGGAGCTCTTTTTTACTATTCTGTTGCTTTTCATTAAAGCGTTATCTTTCCCAAAGCAAACAGCCACTCACCATCACTGACACTCTGGGGTATTTGTACAGGAATCCTGCATGCAGGCTGCACACAGTGAACCAAGTGCAATTCAGTACATGTGCACTGATGTCAAACATTTTGCTCCAATATTCCAACTCTATCAGCTAGGGTCTTGTCCAAAATTTTAAATATGTGCACAGTATTATTTCAGTGATTTATCACAATAATCTGGACATTTTAGTGCATGTCTCATCCAGAACACCAGTTTTGTCATGCTGAACACTAATTTGCTTAGAAATTCTGTCATGCTTAATCAAATTAAGCATAATATCAAATAACCTCACTGAATTCAATGACTCAACCACTTCTCCTGTGGGAAACAATCAAAGCAACTTCCCATGTCATATAATTCCTTAGCAGCTTTGAAGGCTACTCCCATTTTCAGAGGGGAATAAATTTAGATTCTTCAAAAGATCTTCACAGATACTGGATCCTTATATGTGATCTACATGTGTAATCTATCTCTAGGGCTAATTTAATAGCTGTTTGATTGAAATAATGAACAATTTACTGTAATTACGCATGTAGCATTGTTGTAAGTGCAATAAGGCTGGCAAAATCATGAAAACCATATTGTGTAAAACAGTCACTAAAGGAATTAATGGCCAGAGTTCAGCGTCACAGAACTGATACAAACACCTGTGGTTCAAGATTATATGATAGCATTCTGTGCAGGCAATGAGCACCCCGAACTTATTCCACAGGTTTAGTTTTGCTGAGTGCTAAAGGAGTTCCAAAGTTTCCCAAAGAAAAGTTTTGACTCCATACAGAACACAACACTAAATTACATGAAGGACATACTTATAGTCAGAACAGATGTGTGTGTGTCATAATTGTTCATTTTTGCAGGCAAAAAATAAGCAAATATTAATGGCCTCGTGGGTGAGGTTTTCTTATAAATTTCACGTTATTCTTTTTTTGTGCAACATAACTTTCCATAGGAAACAGCCTGGATAATAGGAAAAAGCTTCATAGTATTCAGCTTCCTTGTTTTTTGGTATATGTTTTATGATAATACAGCAAGAAAAAATGCCATATACATTTGCTTTGTCAAAAGCACATAAACCCAAGATGGGTGTGTTTGCATAGGTTTGACTTGACTTCTGTGAACATTATGCCTAAGTAGAGACTAAAAAATAATGGAGCTTGAAGGTGCCCCCATTTCTCAGTGGCCCCTACTTCTTCCCAGTGATATACCTAAGACCAGATAAGGTTTCCTCCATAATTATCTTATCATGTACATCTCACTTTCACTTCAGAATTCTTATCTCTATAAATCTAAAGTAATCCTAATGTATGAGTTTATTATTCAATTGTTTCAGCTTATGATGCCACAGCTGTTCTTTTCTTTGTCCTTTACATAAGCAGCGGTGGAAATTCAGTCACGTAACACAACCAGCCTTGGGGAACAGTCAATGAGAAGTGGTGCTTTCATCATTAGGTCATCAATTAGGTTCTAATTTGGCTCGATACTCTTGATTACACATTCACTGCAGCATTACTACTATTGGTTTTGTTTGACAAGTCAGATGCAAAGCTGCTCGGGATTTACCTGCAGGTCCTGACCTTACATGCATTGAAGTAAATTAAATAAGTTGTGCTAAAAAGCTGGCAACAAATGAGGAAAGTCCAAACAGCAAAATCGGTAAGGCCATCTCTCTGTGTGTCTCTCTCTGAAGATCCAGAAAAAGAGAGAGTAAAAAAAGTGCTTTTAATTACTTACTGATGTCTGTCTGTATGTAAAGAGTTTTATACTTCTGATTATACTCTTAAGGCAAGGGAAGGAAGAAAGTAACTCTACTAATATCATTAGTGTCCTCATCAGGATTTAAACTACAGGATCCTGAAGAAACATAAAACTACATTCATTGTGAGAAAAAAAAAAAAAAAAATCTAAAGGAACTATAGCAGCAGTCTTGCTGACAAGGTAAAGTCACAATACTTTAGATCATTTTATCTCTTGATGCATTGTTTTCTGCTGCAAGCCCTACATATCCTGTCACAGATAACAGAAACTAGGAAAAATGAAATAAGACTGAGGAAGTAAGTTAAATAACACAATAAACTTGCTGATAATGGGATCTGCTGTGCCTGTGAGATAACTTCCTAAAGAAAGTCACAATGACCTAGTTATTCAAAGAATGGAAAGCAGATGACCCTTGAAAAGACAACCATTTTTCTTCAAGCAGAGCGTGCTGGGCTGCCTGGTATTTCTTAATCCTGAACATGACATCTGCAAAACCAATTGGACAATTTTTTGTCTTTATCTTTTCTAACTAACACTTTTTCTGTCATTGAAAAATAGTGAGATTGCAGATGCCTTCAAAAGTTGCTTGAGAAATTCTGAGAGAACCATTGCTCTTCAGTGTGATAAAGCAGTTTCAGAGATAAAACATCATCCAGGGAACATTTCTTATTGAGATCAGCTTTCATATTTGAGAACTGCAAAATCTCTATCTTTTCTCCTGTGGCTTATTCACCAGAGTGTTTATTATTAATACTCTAGCACTTACGAACAAGAAAATATCTTCTGAGCTCAATATGCTTCTGAAGAGGACACACACTTATAAATGCCTATCTCCCTGCCACTGATTGTTTTATTCCTTAAAGAACAAGCAACTTACTTGTGGCTTTAATTTTCATTATCCTTCCCGAATGTGTCAAGTCTCTACTGTAATTATTTTTCCACCATACTATGTAGGCAGTAGAAAATGGAAGAGGGCAAAGAAAAGGAGGACTGCATTTTTCAAAACATAGTAAACTAAATTTTACTCAAAGAAAATTTTTGGGTTTAACCATGAGACATCTTTAAATGTTTGAAAGATTCTAGTTTAACACAAAAGCACAGGAAGTTTGCTTGACATATTATTTCATGTTCTTACCATCTGTTACTAAAATGTTGGCATTGGTATTTTTTCCCACATTTTTACTAAAGGCTATTTACAATGTTTGATTTTATTGTAATAAAATACTTTCTAATATTCCTCCCAAATTAAAAAAATCTAAAGTTAAAATATGCAGAAGAATATTTAAAAATATTTCTTAAATGCACATTTTAATGAAATTTATATTTGATGTTGGCACTGATCTCTTTGTTACTGTAGATATCCTTATCCAGCAGCTTTTTAAAATAGGACTTACTTTTCCCTCTAACAAGAGTTAAAATAATATCTGCCAAAATAGCAGGAGTAATATTTGGACTCTGTTTCATGAAAATTACCTAAGAATCTTTGATGAATATATATTTTCTTTGTTCATTCCAGCAAAGAAAAACCTCTAAGTGAAAGCAGGAAGCTACAACCACCCACCAGGAAACAAAGATTCCAGAATTTATTATTATTGTGGTTTTTTAAGTGCTTGGTGTCTATCCTGCTGAACACACCCACATTTTACAGCTCCAGACTTCAGTTTTTTGAAAAGGCAGGATTAAATGACAGCGTTGAGAGCAAACCTGTACCCTGTATAGAATTACAATTTAGTTTCAGGTAAGCAACTTTCAGTTTTTCACAGACTTTGTACTACTTCAGTGTCTCTAAGGCACTCTTCATTTAAAGCATTTGCTCCTCCTCTTAGTGCAGTAGGTGCCCAGTTGCCATGGACTTAACTTTTCTCTATCACTCTACAGAAAATTAAACTTCATTATGAATTATGAAGCTCTAAAATGTATACACACATAGGTACTTTAAATCACTGTGTCTTTGCTGATGATTTAATCTATTATATCTGTTTAGTAACAGCACCAAAAGCTTGGTACTGGTTGTGACAGTCAAGTCACATGATGTTAGAGGGCTGTCAGCGTTATCAGGAGGCCAGGTTCTTAATCCCCTTTTTGGAGACTGAAATCCCGTCATTTCAGACTGCACATGGCTTCAAAGGGCAGATCAATTTTTATAAAGGCACTGGGGATGCTTCTACGTAGTGGCTGCGAGAGAACACTTTGTTTATGTATCTTGCTTGTAAAGCAAATATGCGGTGATGCATTCCTTTTATCACTTTCAGCACCCCTCACAATTTGTCCAGTAAAGCCCTCTGATGGAGAGGAAATATATCACAGTGGCACCTCCAGTACAGGATCGTGCACATGGCTGGTTCCTTGGGAAACAAGATTGCCATCTCTCTCCCAGTTCTCCCATATGTCATTCTAAAATCAAAACAGGTTGTCAGGAAAAAAAGCTGCCTTCAACAGCTGCTTTTTAGGCACTAAATGCTTTAGGCCAGTCTCTTGAAAGAAAGGATTCCATGGGACTGAATTTGCAAGTGTAGGATTGATTGTTACCGTGAAACACACATGAAGTAGCTACCTGCATTTAGAGAGGTATAGCTTCCTCCTACTGTCGTTGAAAAGCAGTGACCTTGGCATACCATTTAAAAGAATCATTAATGGGCAGCTGATGACACTTATTCGTGGTTTCAGTTTGGCTGAGCTTTTGGGGACAGATTAGAGGTTTGAACACTCTCATTCCCCAAGTTGTGAGGCATTCATGGGAAAGCTCCAAGTCATGCAGCCCTAATAGCTTGTATAAAATACATTTAGATAAGGAGATTTCATACAAGTAATTATTTGGTATTTACAAAAACATCCAGAAGGTGTTTGATTGCTTCCCCCTCACTCCCAACTTCACATCAATTTTTTCTTCATGGCCAGAGCATGCTGAACCTTTGCTATGCATTGAAGGATTACAAGTATTCCTCTTAGACTGTTTTCTAAAAAAAGTCAAATTTGCTAAAATGTAGAAATGAGTTTCAAAAGTGGCAGAGGTGAAAACTGTCACCCTTGGCCATTTCCAGAAGTGCCTTTCTTTGGCACCCTATACTCCAGAGGAGGAAGGTGGCTTCCAGTAGAGTGTGTCTCCTGCTGCTTTTGGGCAGACTGCCATGGGCATCGTGAGCCCATGCACACACTCTCTGAGGCAATGGATCATTTTGGTGATGCCAGTGCACTTTGTGAGGTGTAATGCTATCAGAAATCCTACATATGGTGCATATATTCCCTCCTGAATGTACACTTCATCAGTGATAAAAGTAGAATAGAAATGCACGAATTATGTAGGAGAGATTTCAAAATAGGAAACAGGTTTCAAAGTTGCACTACTTTTAACATTTAAAATCTCTTTTTCTTATGATATATTCACTTTTAACAAGCTCCAACTATGAAACACTAAAACAGCATTTTGAAAGTGAAAATTCATTTTTTGCTTGCTTTGTCAGTTTTCTAATAACCTGATATATACATTAAATTCCTTGCAGAATTAATTAAGATACAGGATTTAAGCCTGATTAACAAATACCAATTTTATTCATGAAATCCTTGGTTTTAATTTTTAAATAGGAAAAAAATTAAAACTAAAACACGTAGAGCAGGAAATACAATCTCCTTTAATGTTCCAACCCATTCATTTATTGCATTAATTTTAAAGTAATTGTGCTTAACTTTTGCTCGGCTAGGTACCCTGGAAGTTGAAGAAATTAGTGTATTCATACTACTAAGACAGAGCACAGTGATTCTGTCTTTTTATTTGCTTATTCATAAATTAAACTCTTTGCTCATGCCTTAATTCTTTTATTCCTTTATCCAACTGTAGACTTTTTCTTTCCATGAGTAAAAATTATAAATTCTAGGGACAGGTCAAGGAATAAATGTCACACAAAATCTTCCAAGAATAAACTTAAATACAGCTTAAAGAACACATGTAATTTCCCTACTCCAAGAAAAAAGATTACTCAATGCATATAATTACATTTGCATTCAATATATATAGATGAAGAGTTGCATATAACTGGAAAAGAAATTAATTACTAGTAAAAAATGCATCCTTCATATTAAAAATAGCTTTCTTCATTGTTGAGGCAAAACACAGAATTCCCTGGACAATTCTCACGCATGGTTTTCCTTTGTGTGAATGATACATTTATTCCTAGCAGGCATTCATTTAGTTTGGATGCAGAGAGGGCATGGGAGATAGCTTTACCTGCTGTGCCTGTGGAATTGCCTTCTTAGATCATTGGGATTCAGAAATGCAGGCAGGCACCAGAGCCAAGCACAGCCTAAGTGGGCATGACTGTGTGCAGAGGGCTCTCAGCACTGAGCTGCCACCCTTGGACCAGAGAAGTGCAGTCCAACAGCATTTGGCCAACGTGAGACATTGTGTGAGCACTCTGGAGCTGATGTTTTACCTCATATCTTGGCTCTACAGTACCTGGAATAGGTGGGTGCTGGCTGGGCACAGAACAGGAGCCCCACCATGCTCCAGGAGAACTTGTCCTGGTGTGACTTGGGATTTTCCCTTCCAAGGACCCCAACCTGCACTTGTAGCTGGCAGACAGGGAAGGTTCACCCTAAGCTACTGTGTAGCTGAAACATGGTGGAGAGCACATGCATCCAAGACTTGAGTGAGTGGCTAGGAGGGAAAACTAGACCCTGATGATTTTGCATCTCTGCTTTTGCATCTCCAGGTCCAGCAGAGTGACCAACCAATGTACTCTGCTTGGTGCCTTACAGTCAGGCCCACTAACAAGGCAGAATAATTTGCCCCTGGTAAAAATTTACATATGCCAAAGAACCACCAAGAATAGAGCTTCTCTTAGAGCTGCATAAAACATGAAGACAAATAAAATCTATGCAAAATGAAGTCCTGATATGATTATTGAACCATCCTGATGTACTCTTCTGAGGAAAATCAGCAGTTTTTTCTCAGACTTTTCTGTCATCTGATTTCCTCTCATTTCTCTCAAGGACTTCGGCATGTGAGAATGGCTTGCTTCTCTTTCAGAGAGAGAGGGCATTGTTTTCCCTGAAGTTTTAGTACAAGTTTTCTCTCCCACCTCAGGTAAAATTTATGTTCTTGCTTGATTACAAATGCAACAGAACACATCAATTTTCTCATTAGTAGTTTTAGGTTAAAAGCCAGTAAGTTCTCATCTTTGCCATGCAATATCCAAGGGTTAACAAACCAAAAAGGCAAAAAATAATTGCTAATGACACACAGAAATCACATTAACACATTTTGATTTGCAATAGTTCTGATTCAACCATGTAAAATTTTATAGGGGTCTTCACTGAGTAGAATGAAGCATATATTGTATTAAAACTCAATACTATCAAACTCCTTTCAGATGCATAATCAGTTTGTACTTAACAGGACCCCAGTTTGTTCTATATCCCTTTTGCACAGGGGATATATTCAATTAATAGGCTTTCTTTAGATCTGAATTCTATGACCTAGTAGTTATGAATTTGCTGCTTTTCACCTTTTTAACCCCCCTCTGTTCTTTTTTAAACCAACAAAACCTAGTAATTACTCCAAATGCTATTCTGTATGCTTCATCAAACGGATAAGGAAGCACCAGGTTGCCATTTATATTTGTTAAAATGAAAAATATCTCCTGGTTATCCTTTTGATGAATCCAGCTGTCAGAGAAATTAGCATGAAAGGCTAACTCATGCAAAGAAGAATACATAAATGAACAATAAATTATACAATAAATAAAATACATCATTTATATTTATTAGGAGCCTAACTCTGGATGCTCTTACTCATCACAGCATCCCTACTCAATTTAAATACTAAACAGAAATATAGGTATTTTCATACTGGATCAGGATATGTTATTCCATCTCTGAAAATGGTAGAATCATATAGTAATTTTAGATGAAAATGGCAAGGGAATAGGCCTTAAAAAAACCCTGCAATGTATAAACATAGAATTTATTCTGCTCTCTAAAGACGCTGGTCTTACCCCAACACTAAGATATATTGTCACTTCTATGAAAATTCTAGATGTTCCTTACAGTCAAAAAAATACATAGATCTTTTTTGACCCTTTAGCTCATCCCAAAAGTCAATGAAAAGTCTTCCAAATTCCTTTTGCAGTGAGCTGCCAGTCTGTGCCACAAGGCACATCAGGCTTCCAGTCTTCTGCTGGCTCACTACAGCTTTTTTCCAGATCCTTGTTCTAGGTTTTCTTCCTCTAAAATTAAAATCATACATATGCAGGGCAAAGAACTGGTGTGCACTCAGGACTTGCCACATAAATGGCTGGGGGAGAGCAATAACACACACCTAGACCAAAGCAAACCTGGCAGTGCTTTCGATGTCATCAGTTTCGAGGTAGTTACCCTAATTTCGCCTTCTTTAATTTGCAAACTTGTGTTGGATTAAGTTTCAGTTACTTCCCTGGGTAGCTATAACACAGTAGTGTTCTGGTTCAATATTCTCCAAGGACATCAGCTACCTTTTATGTGAGCAAGTACCATGTACTTATTCCTACACCATCCTCACCTTGTTACTCAAGACTTGATTCTGTCCCTTGTCCTGTTGCAACAGAGATAACTTTGAAAATCCAGGGACTGTTGTACCTCCACCTTCCTTGTGGTACCATCAGCTGTCTTTTGATCCCATCCTCATTAGTATGCAGGATGCAGCTACAAAATGTGCTAACAGTTTGTCTAGGTAAATGGGTTATGGAAATATGATGATCTTCAATCAAAAGCAGCATCTAAAATGAACCTGATGGAGGCAGGAGCAAAAGCCTAATCAGGTGAAGAACATAAGCTAAATTGTGGAATGGAGCCATCTGAAAACTCAGTAAAATCAGTTTTTCATGGTGAGAAGAATGAGAAAAGCACCTTGGTGGCTACCACTGTAAATGTTGGACAGGAGCCGATGTCCAGATTCCAGGGGTATTATATCATTGTCGGGAGCCAGATTAATATTAATGTCTCCAGCCTGTACAATTTTGTACCAGGAAAGCAGCGAGTATCACTGGATGGACTGACTTACATTTGGTATTATCTACTAGGCTGTGCCAAGGATTCTTCATTCAGTGTACTCAGGTAATTGCTGTATACGTGCTGAAACTCTACAGATTTTGGCTTTATCAACTCTTCACTAAGTAATTAATCACACCGTGGTCTAGTACCAGTTGCCAAGCCTTCAGAGAATTCCCAATCTACTTGTTAACTAACATCCATCACTGTGATACCAAATTAAACAAAAATAAATTTTTCCTTCAATTATTTGGTTATTTTTACAATTTGTTAATAACTAAGAAGATACTTTTTAAAAAAACCCAAAAGCCTAACTATTCTGCCCATGAGCTAATCTTTATCTTCTGATCATTCCATGTGCATATATTTGAAGATCTTGTTTTTAATTCTTAAAGAATTCTGTGGTGTTTCACTCAGGCTGCAGTTGGCTTACTCGGAGGACTAAACTCAGAAATGTATTATTCTGACAGCAGGAGCAAACAAGCTGACGAGTCTTCTGTTGGCATGGCAACACAACACTGAAACTAATTCAGATCTTTGGTAATGACAACAAAATATTCTCTTCAAAAAGCGTAGTAGTGAAGCATTATTTCATTCCACAATTTCTTATTTTGGGATTAGAATTTTGTTGGCTTTTTTTGGTTTTGTTTTGACAAATCCTATTAAACTAGCCTGTTTCTAAGCAGTCTGGTTTATTTGGATCAATGTTGATACAATCTCCCTTCACTCTTTCCTTTCGTAGTTTGACTGTGTTCGCACCTTGATGTTTACCATTGCTCCCGAAAACTGCAATTACAGACACCTCTCAGCATGCAAACTAATTAATTAACACCCTCAGCTTCTATTCAGAAGCCGTCAGTGCTGTAATGGATGGCTTCTGGAAACAGATATAGAAGCACTAGGGATTATGAGCTCTTTTTCTTTCAGTATGTAGCCGTGGCAGAAGAAAAAAAAAAAAAACCACAAAAAAACCCCCAATCAAACAAAACAAAACAAAACAAAACACCCAGCAAAAACACCCCAGATAAGGATGATATTTTTGAAATCTTCATGTAACAGTACAGATGTGGAACTGACAGAGTCAAAGCTGCAGTTAAAACTCATGAAGTCCATGATTTCAGTGAAACTGTATAGAAGAAAGGTAGTCTACCCTAAGTTATATTTGATACATACTCAGCAAAAATATTTATATAAAAAAAAAAAAAAAAAAACCACTGAAAAGCCCTTACAACATTGTGGACAAGCAACAAGAAAACCCTTTACAAAAGCATTATGGAATATAATACCACTTCCCTGTACACCTGCATTCTTCTTTTAATATCAACCTCCTTTCCTGATTCGATCTGATCAGTTCTGCCATTAATTTTATAGAAAACAGACCTGTCCTCCAGCCTGCCTTCTGCTGTCCCAGATTCAAAGAACTCACTGAACATGGCGCACAAAAAAAGGAGAGGAAAAAACAAAATGCAGAAGATCAGTTTAATTTATCCAAATTCAAACAGGTAATGGGATAAGTTGAAACAGATGCTAGAACACCCAAGGAAAGAGATCAAGGTTTCAGATCTCATTCTTTCCTGTGACTCAAGACATCTTGCAATTAAAAACAAACAGCCTGAACAAGAAAAACCACCATTATTCTGCCCATTTAATAGCAAATCATGGAAGTGTAACAAACTTTTCCAGTGTCTGAAAGTGTTTCCAACAGACCCTTAAAATAGACTACAAAAACCACTGATAGCCTTACTTTTGGTTACAAGTCATGGAACTGGGGAATTATTTGCATGCCTAAGCAGGAAACTGATGTTGGTCAGTTCAAAATCCATGACATGAGTAGACTATTCCAATTCAAGCACTCACTACTGAAAACTCCTGACACATTACAATTGTTTTGCTGATCTCTTTAATTTTCATCGTTGCCTCCATCAGAAGTAAAACTCTATGAGGCTAACATTGTGTTCTTTTCGTTAGGAGTATGCTGGTTTTCTGTGAATAATTTTTATCCATCGTTTTGTGGTTTTGTCAATCACAGCACCACAGACCGCAATACTGACAATTTTTTTTCCTCATGCACACACCATTTTAGCAATGACTTTAGTAGGAGTTTTGGCAATTTAAGCACTGCAATTTGGAGACCAAGTCATGCTGGGCGTACTGACATCTAGTTTAAGAAATGAGTTCTTTAACTACTGGTCTGGTTTTGAGGTGATTTTTCTGATGCCATTTTTTACTTTAATGCTTTTAGGAATGCACTTTCATATAGCTAACTTTTCATCATTTGTATTTGTCCTGTGTTCCAGTGTTACTAAATGAGATTCAGTTCAGAACTGAGGTTAGAAACAACACACACAGTGAAAGGCAGGCTGCAATAAAGAAAGGGTGAAAAAAACGCATTCCCCTGGACTTCTAATCTCTCTCCTTCAAAGGCAGAACCATATCCTTTTAAAAATGTTATGTTATATAGGAAGCTACTGCACTTTGAAAACTGGATGCAATATGCTATATATACTTAATTAGCTCTGTGTTTCATCTTTTTATTTTACAGGTCCTTTGTTGGTCTGTGTAAGTGCAAGCAAAATTCTGCTTAAGGGTTTGTGATCCCTGATATTATTATTTTAAGAAATACCTGTGTGATCTATCCCATTATGATATTCCATTGTGCTTTTGACTTGGACTGAATTACATTATCGGGTTCCACTCAGACCTCCCATCACACCTGCACTGTTAAAGTAAACAGAAATTCCCACAATAAAGGACAAGAAGGAAGAAATACAGAATTATCCTTCTATTTCTTGCAGCCATTTCCTTTCCTATCCATCACCACCTAGATATATCACACAATTTTAAATCATTTACACCAATGCTAGTAGGAATCCAGAAGAAAAATGCAGGTACTGGACAATTTAAAAAGCAAGGCTTTATAAGAACTAAAGAAGTACTAAAGAAAAGAAAGTCTTCAGCTCCCTCTGAAAGATACTTGAAAAGTTTTGCAGTTTATATTTTCTTACACTCTGTTTCATTTGCATTTAATTCTAAAAACCAAGCCTTTGGTGGAAAAAGCCAGTGAGAAATCCTATACTTGTCAAAGAGTGAATATATTCATATAGCCATAAAAAATAACAAGAGTTATTAACAGTCAGAGTTACCATGACTATTTACAGATATACATTTTTCACTTCTTCAAATATACAATACAGAAAATACAGAAAGTATTTTTAAAAAAGCTTTGAAATATATAATCTGTTAACATTAACATTAGCATTAAGGTTATCTACCTGGTAGATATGAAGTAATATTTTTCATTGGAGGACAGAGATGAGCACATAATTTCAACCTCTGAAAGAGCTGCTGCTACTCAGTAGCAGAGATGCAATGCTAGAGCAAATGAACTACCATTTTAATCTTTCTGCCTGCAATTACCTTGTCTAATTTGGTTTAATGATTTGCAGCTCTGGTTTTTATGTATTGATAAAACGTGGTGAGGATTCTGTGTGAATATAACATCTTTTTTTTTTTTTTTTTAAACTTGAAATGGTTTCTGCACTGCTGGGAGTTTGGCCATTTTTAAACAGCCATCAGAGTGCATGCCTATCACCTTCCTTGACTGTACACTTGTAAGAGACAGGCAGCATGCAACAATATCCAAAATTACACAATTGATGATTCTGTAGGAGTTGTTTGTCTACGAAACATGGACCTGATCAACTCCTTCAGCTCAGCTCAGTCAGAGGCAGAGAATGACACTGATCACCACAAAGAGAGAAAACCAGATGGGAAACCTTAAGGGATGAGCCATACTGGAGCAGCTCAGGCAAAGAGAGGCAAACAGTGGATTCATGATGAATGAGACATTGAAAATTGCACAGGGAATGAGGGACAAAAGGATCACTCCTAGCAGGTATGGAAACTCCATCTGCAGCAATGAGAGACATACAGAGGCAGAAAGTACCCTAACAATATAAGAGGACAAAAGAACACTGGAAGGGGTTTGCGAATGAACTAAGAATAACCTAAGGCAAGAGGGACACAAAGTCTTTATTATACTTTCTTAACATCCATTTCTTACCACTCACCCATGAGCTCATTTTCTGAGCTTGTAGGCTTCCTTTAAAGATCACATTTTAACAGTACAAAGTTACTCCAGGCCACTGAGAAACATTTTTCTCTTAACCCTTGCTAAGTCATACATAAAGCAGGACCCAAACCTAGACATTATTCTGAGGAGTCTGGTGTGAGAATTGCAGATAAACTGTATCAGCTTACAGTATCTCACACATACTAAGGCTTACTGCTTTTGTAAGTGATTGTTGCTAACAGAGAACTGATGCCCACAAGGAGTTTGAGCACATCTTCGAGGTATAATGAAAGAAAGTGATCTCTGTCAAAGCAACCTGCTAGGAACTGCAGTTTTTGAACTTCATGAAAAGCAGCAATAATTTGAGAGCTAATGGGATACCATCAGGGAGTCTTCAAACTCTCAGGTAAGGCAATTCTTTCTTCTCAGCATGTTCTACAGCTAGAAGAGAATTATTACATTAGCTTGGACCCAAATCCTGAAAGGAACTCGCCATTAACATCGATCTCTTTTCCCTGGAACAGCCAACAGTAACTATTCAGACATCAGGAACACCAAACACCTCTTTGAAAACATTCTATGCAGGAATTTGCACATTCAAGTCATGGTAGAACTACAGCAACACCAAATACACTTAAGCTCTTAAAGTGCCAGTGCCTGTTTCCTTGGCTAGCATCCCCAAAGATTGGTTTTGTCATTAAACATTCAATAAAAGTATTATGTAGCATCTTTCAATTTCATTTATGCTTATGCCTTCTAACAGTTCTCTCTCTTCTTTCCAGGAAACTTCATTGTTCTTTCCTAGGAATTTTTCAAATGATTTCTAGCAATGCTCCTGCTGCTTTCTGAGAATTTTTTATGGCAGGGTTTCAGAAATAGCTCCTATGCTTTATAGGAAATTTTCAATTGCTTTCTTATGCCCACTACTTTTTGAAATTATTTTCTCAGCACTTTCGTCCAGGAATCTTCCCAAAGCTTTCCAGGTCTTTTTCTATTGCTTTCTAGGAATTTTCTATGTGCTGTCTTGAATCCTCCCTGTTGCTTTCCCAGAATATTGTCTACATGGTTGCTAGGAATTTTACAGGCTTCCGAGGAAATTTCCAGCTGCTTCCTAAAATTCTTTACAAATACTTCCTGCTGTTTTCCACTAATACTCTTGTTATTCCCTCAATTTCCTCTAGAATTTTCTGAAAATATTACTCTAGGAATTTATTAATGCTGCTCCCTAGGAATTTCTTTTCTACTTACAGGTCTTTTCCACTACTTTCTAGAAAACCACTTAATAGATCCCAGGAATACCACCCCCCTCCTACTCATAAATGCCTTTTAAGAATCCTCCAGATGTTTTTTTAAGAATTTCCCCATGGCTTCTGGCTGATGCTGTTGTAAATTTCCCTTCTACTACATAAATAGACACACTAGGAATAACTGATACTCAAATACATTCTCACAAAAAGAAGGGAAAATGCCCCTGGGCTAAAAATATTGCCAAATCATTTCACAGCTCATGCAGGTGGCAGGTCAAGTTGATTTTCTGTGAATCCTTTAGAGTTACACTCCATTAACAAAGGGTGCACTGACACAATGACAGTGAACCACAGAGCTACAGCTGTCTACACTCTCTCACTATCCTGGACCTCAATAACCACAATGTACCTTCCTTTCATCTTAGTCAATATAATTTGATCAGCTGACATTCTGAATCTTGGTGCAAATATCCTTTTCTTGGTAAATTGATTACAAGTCATAGCAATCTTCTGCCAGATTGCTTTTTCCATCATACAGAAATATTATTTATATGTCTTCTTGTCCAGAACTTCAATCCTCATCCTATCCTAATTCCATGTCAGGAGATTCAGCTCTTATCAGAGCAACCTGGTAAAGGCAGTACCCACCACCTGTTCATTCAATTTTCAAATAAATGTATTGCTGTTCCTTCCAGGCTGCACCTCTGGCTAGGAAAAATCTTTTTATCACCAGTCACAGAGTTAGCTCATGGCTTTCACTCAAACACTTCAGATTTCTCTTTCCACAATACTTGTACAAGTATTGACAACAAATGGGCTCCTTGAGACAATAAGACCACAGACTTTCATGACAACTTCACCACCTGTGCTTTTCTGTGTTTCCTGAACATGTTTATGTTGCTCTGATCTCCATCTCTTTTTCTGTTTTAGTCTCTAGGGCAGAAAGAATGATTCAGTTTTGGATTGCACATCACCTAATCTGAGTTTGACATTCACAGTTACAGCTGGGAAGGAAATAGCTGCTTATTTCAAATAGCACCGGATAGTTTTGAGCAAGTTATTTACGTAATTTTAGAAAATTGGCAAAATTATAAACAGTTATATTAGCATCATAGAAAATCACTACATTGTCAGTATTGTTTTATTATACATCCATGCTCCCATTTTCTAACTAGGACTCAGGTGAAAGATTGTTTTGCAAACCAATTAACACTGTGCTACCATTTTTAACCTGAAAACTTCAGACCTCTATGTCGTGGTCATAGATTGCCTAAATAAATATCAGAAGGATTCACATATATTGATACTAATTAAAAATCTATGCTGTTTTATTGATGGAAAACACCTTTAAGTGCTTTTTAAATAGATTATGTCAAATTCCTTTAAAAATTGCAGATGGTTTGATTCAGATATTCATTGACAGAAAAAAAAAATGCAGAGGATTATATGATCTGCTGAAACCTACGATGGTCAGAGGATGTGACAAAAGTAAGACTTCCATAACTTAATGAACAGCTGGTCACTGTTAAAAACGTGCAATTGTAAAAGAGGAAAGAACTCAAGGTCTTTTGTTCACTGACTTTTACTGACAAGATCAGAGCACACAATGGCAAATCTACTTTAAGGTTTAAAACCAGAACAAACCTTTACTGTTTCGAAATAAAGTAGTTTCATGTCTTCAGGGTTTAGTGTGCTATTTTCTTCTTAAGCCAGTTTGTTAATAAGAAATCTGTTTTCAGCATCCTTCAAGGAATGTCATTAATCTGAAATACAGGGTTCTGTTTGAAGGGACAGAAATGTGTGGGGAAGTGTTGCATTTTGTAATTCTCATAATGGTTCTTGAACTTCAGTCTGGTGGGGTATGTAACTGGAACGGAGGGCATTAAAAAACTAACACTGAAGCATACTACAGGTCTTCTAATGGATATTTTCTGGAGATCTCAACCAAGGAAATAAATTACAAGGAATGAGGGATATTATTCTCTCACAGTACCAGTTTGTGAGTAACTCACAAGTGCTCTACTGTGGCTGTGTTTTCTTCATATTTTTCCTCTCATACAACCAGGTGCTACATAACAGCAGTTGTTATTCTTGCTTAGTTGAAGAAAATTTTAGTAGAGAGTACTTCTCAAGTCAGTTTGGGTCTGAAATGCATGCAGGCTTATTACCAAAAAAAAAATTCCTCAATTAGAATTTTCTAAGAAGTGTTTATTAAAAAGCCATATTTATTATTCAGAGAAACCTATAATTGGCGAGATTTCACCAGCATTTTACTAAAAGTCTGTGAGAAAATTCTAGAAATACCTATTTTCTACATTGCATTTTACTGACTCATTCTACTTTTTTCCGCACTGATCCTATTTGAAGGATCAGTACAAGTCTCTTGCTCTATTCCAAGTGCTGAACAGTGACAAAACTTTTCAGCTATCTACAAGAACTTTTTAAAATATATTTACTTCTCATTCATTAATGTGTCTACCGTGCTTTAGCTGAAAATATTTTTGTAACTGGAGAGCTTGGCTATTGTGTACAAGAGCCCCAAGAACAACAAGGGGGTTGATTAATGCTATATGCACACATCAAGAATTTTCATG
This sequence comes from Corvus moneduloides, assembly GCF_009650955.1. NCBI lineage: Eukaryota > Metazoa > Chordata > Aves > Passeriformes > Corvidae > Corvus > Corvus moneduloides. The sequence continues at coordinate 25,820,632 of NC_045483.1, read as the reverse complement.
ATGAATCTCAATGGATTTGAACATTACCTGAAGAATACATTTCTAAAGTAATTTCTCCTTCTATTTCTTTATTAGTCAAGAACAAGTAAATTGCGTTTTCTGAGTTACAACACTTGAAATTGGTTGTTAAGTCCAAAGGGATGGGAAGGAGTTTGGAGCTAGCATATTAAGTACATTTTACTCTGGACATGATCTTAATTTACACTGTATTGCATTAATAGTTTCTTTAATGTTATATTTCTCCACTGTCTTGGATGAAAGACCTGAAAATAAGGGAATAATTCTTTCAATTGTTTTGCTGTAAAAAGGCAACTGTTCTCTACTGATCTGAACTAAAAATGTAATTCTTATTTTAATGACATTTTAGACACATAGTCACTAAAAATAAGTAATTCAGTAAGGAATTTAGCAGCATTCAGAAGACAATGTTAAGAACAGGTTGAAAGTTTCATGATCCACTAGCAATATAACTGACAGCAGAGTCTGATTTTCAGTAGAATTAAGTACTCTTTACTGTTTTTTCTCTGATTAAAGGGCATGCAAATACATTTTTAGACATATTCAGGCCCCTTTTTGGTCATTTGAGTATCAATAAAGGGTCTCACATCTAAGGAATAATGCTGATGCTTTTAGGCAAACACAGATCATCCCATTGCACTGAGATGCTCAGACGCTCGAAGCAGGAGTGAAGCACCTCTGCAGGTCAATTCATGGAATTGATTCAGGGCTGACGCAAAACTTTGCTGTGACCCTTGATCATGGTTGACAGCAAAGCCTGATTAATTCTCTAATTCAAAAATTCACTAATTCCCAGACAATTGCTTCAGGCTTACTAATTACCCAAATATTTCAGAATATCTCTCTTCAGACCCAGAAGCAGCAGAGGATCTTCAAGGAACATATTTCCTTTTCTCTCTTTTCAACCAAAGAGATCAAGTAAATTCAATTAAAGCTCATTGTAAGTGTGCAGCACTTCCAGACTAACAAAAATATAGTATATGTTATGTGAAGAGATACTTCATTAAAATCTTGGATAATAATCAAACCTCGAACACTATCTCCAAATAAAGTTCTGGGAAAGCCACATTGGCAACAGGCTGGAAGCCTTACCAGTCTTTACTAGTGAAGGCACATTGGGGAATACTTTGTTTGTAAACACCACCCTGGCAACACTCGTTAGGGATCATCACTGATTCTGTAAAGTGTCAATATACTCTGTTTGGATAGGTATTGTTATTTAGGTGACAAACCAAGATGGTTATTGGCTAAATATTTGTATAGATAAAGGCATAGATATATTAAGATTCAGTCTTAGCTAGACTTCTCAGTTCCATATTAATGACAGGACAAATGCATTTCTTGCAGACCCTACAAACTGAAATTTTTCTTCTGCATTGACAAACAGAAGGGAAAGTGATCAGCTTTGGAAGCACTTTTTGACACTACTTACTGTTGGAGAGACAGAAGTCTTATCTCATTATCCCAGTTCTTCTGCTCTCTTACAAGCAGTGGTCAGAGATTCCCAGGGGAACAGAAGCTGCCATTTAGTGATGTTTTCAGTTCCTACCTAGCTATACTTACTTTTTCAGATGAATGTTTTTGGGGTTGAGGTAGTCACGGCATTTGGTTGGTTGTTGTTTTTCCAAATGAAATTTTTGAAATTGCAGGGAATAAAGGCAAAGTGGGCAGAATGTCAAAACAAGGGGGAGCAGAATGACAACCATGACAACTAACTTGTAAACACAGCAAAATCATTTATTTGTCCATAATCTGTTATAGCTTTAGCATTTCTTTGATGAGTGACTCATATATGATATATCACTACTTCTGTTGGCTGGGGATTTATCTAAGCTATGGTTTGACAATAGAGCGAGTGTGACTTGCAGAATCCTAGCACCAGATTGAAGATCCAGTCACAGAATAGTAAGTGCCCATCTGCTGTAAACTCCTTCTATTCTTTTGAGGGAGGTTTTTTGAGCGCTTGCAGGGATTTTTGTGTCTACTGTGACACTCAGTGGGTGAGTCAGGCCCAGTGCTGTTAGTCAACACCACTCTAACCCTATGTGGGTTAGTTGGTCTTCTTTCAGTAAAAGCACAGGCTGCATGAGCTCTCTAACAGCGTCCTGGGCTGCTCCCACAGAAAATAACTCCAGGCATAGGATGTATCTGGGTCATACCTGTCCTATTTTAAGATGTGAAAGCACACAGAAGCACCACTTGGAGCCCAAAGTGCGTGGTGCTGTGCCTGTTTCCTGCTCTCTCTACCTGCAGAATCCTGAACAGTGAGCAAGGGTAAGTGTACTCCCAACACAGAGCTTTGCAGCACTGCACGTGAGTTCCTTGCATAGGTCACCTAGTTCACAGACAACTGCAATTCTCATCAATATGCAGCTATCCAAATCCTCTGGAGGAACAATACCTAAAGATACTAAAAGCAAACTGGGTGGTTTTCTCTCCTTCCAAAACAGTTGCTTGGCTTCCATCTTTATTTATGCTATTATATATATACACTCTTTTTTTAAATTTTGAAATTTCCCTATTTTTCCCTATATTTAGGAATGAATGCAGCTGTTATGACTAAAATAAGACTAAGAAGTTATGGTTAGAGAATAGTTTTTGAACAAAAATAAAAAAAAATGAAGAAGAGATAGAAGAGCAGGCTCAAGAAAGAAACAGGCAAGGATGAAAAAAAAGCAGAGATACAAGAAAAAGGACAAAGTAGTGCAAAGAAGAGCCAGAGGGAAGGAAAGTAAGTTGATAAAAGGCAAGTGGCAGAAAGGAAGAATGAAGGTGACAGAAGAAAAATCGTTATAGGAATTAAAAACAACTCCCTTAAGACTCAGCTTTTAAAAAAAGACCCTTCCAGATAATGTTCTCAAAATTGTTTCAATTTTTTTCCTTCCTTCACTAGGTTAGGTGGTTTCCATACAATATTGTTAACAGTGAGAGGAAACATTTTTATTTTAAATTTAGAGTCCAAGTCCTTTATTGCTTTTGTTACTACTCAGGTGGCTGTTCTTCCAGGCTAGCATGACAGAGCAAGAATTAATTGATAATTTAAATTCATCTTGAATATTCAGCAGGACTGAGGAGACCTATGCACGTTAGTTCCACTGAATATGCTGTTAGGCTTATACTCATTACATGGGTCCTTTCTTATCTACATGATATTTCTAAATTGAGAATTTACGCCAGCATTTGGTCAATCACCCCTATTTAGACTCCTTTAAATTTTCTTCTTTAGTAGAGACAGATTTAAGTCCTAGACTTATCACTTCTCAATTACTTTTGAAGATACTTCTGTCCTATAAAATGCTGCACGTAAAGAGTTAGCAGACAAAGGCATCACATATGTGTGAGGTTTGCCTTAAGGCCAGACAGAATGGATACTCACATGAGAGATTCAAAAAACATGATATTGTGCCTTACAAATGCATTTCATTTGAGTGCTTCCTAAAATAGACATGTAAAATAGTGTGTAAACATAATATGCATTATATACACACAGAACTTATCTATCATATTATATAAAGGCTAAAAGACTTCTAAATACATTGGTATTTGCAAAACCACTTAGTTAATGATGAAGTCCCAGATCCTTTTAGCCTGGTTTTCTTCAGCATGGTTTTGTATGGATAAAAGTATTCATTATATCAAAAGAATTACAATAATCTTTAGTCAACATAAAAAAATGTCCGAAGAATGATAGCCATCTAGACCATTGTACATAGCTTGCTTTTCTGATTTCTCCAGTGAACAGAAATAAACTTTCTTACTGCCACCCAGACTTCTGTCTGAACTGTGTTGCTTTCAGTTATTTTAACTTTGGTTTTCAACATATACATTTGAATGAATGTCTTTTAAAGGACGTTTCATCTTGTTAGGTAAAATGTTCCAATAAATCTTTCACTTTTAAAAGAGAAACACAATTAATATCCTCTCATGGCAGCATCTACCCACCTGTTTTCCCCAATGTCACAGTAGAAAATTAAGAATCATCTTTCTGAGAATGGCTTTCCAGTGCCTAACACAGCCATTTTTACTGATACTGTTTATTTAGGGGCAGAGCAATCTCTATGGAATTCTTATCTGATCAAGTGGGAAAATGCACAATCTAGATCAAAAGAAAATTAACACTTTCCCCACTGAGCAGTATTTACATTGATTCACCCCGTTGTGATGTGTCCTCTCAGCCACCACTCTAGAACTTGCTCATTGCTCGTTTGCAAACCTGCTGAGAGCCAACGTGGATCTGCTTTCAGAACGTGGCTGCTTTGTGCAGTCTCCAGCACAGAGGGGAAACAGCAATCAGTTTGGGGGCAAACACAGAGGCTTTCAGCTATTCTAACTCAGAAAGATTTTGTGTTCCTGCACCCAGCCACCACTCTTCTGATACTCAAAACACAATCACAGAAATTAACTTCTGCAGCTTGTCATGGCATAGATACTTTGAAATTATTTTGACTTTCAATGCAAGCACTCTCCCAAGACAACCTACGTTTCAAGGCCCCAGATGTATATCCCAGGAGAATTCTCTGCTGTGATATTCTCTAACACAGTAAAACTGCTCTGTTCAAGTCTCCTGGGCATATATCTTTTTACCAGAAAAAGGAAGACTATGACAGAAAATCCCAAGCCTGCATGATACTAGTTGAAATCAAAGTGGAATTACAATCTTTTTGATCATGCAGTGCCAATGGAGGGGAAGTGCCATTATATACAAGCATATTCTTCCCTATTTTCATATGCCAGGAATCTATTAGAAAATCTTGGTATACATTCTGTTATTTCTATGAACTTATAAAAAAATTTTAAAAAGAAACCCAAACATGAAATGAGTGATAGTTATATTAAAACACAAAAAATCCAAAGAAATAAACAAATACCAACATTTCCCTGTAGCTAATTTGCAGCTGTTACAAAATTTAACCAAGAGAATTATGTATCATGAGGAATTGCTGCTGTTTTTCTGTAGTACATGGCATGGCAGACACAACAGTAAGGCCTGACTTGAAACAGAGGTCCCCCAGCTGTATCAGCATTGACACCTGGTCTAGCTAAACCTGTAAGTCATAGATGAGTTTGATCTCCCAAAGATACAGTTGCACTTGAATAAGTAAGTAACCTTCAAGATGGAAAAAAAAAAAAAACCTACTGTGGATTGAAAAAATTACAGCAAACTTGTAGGCACAACAGTAGTTACTGCTGGATAGGAACTGTCATCATTACAGTACCCAAGGCAACTGCAGTAAATTAAAACACTTTATGGATTTATGGAAAAGTTGATCTGAAAAGAGCAAAGAAGCAGCTGTGGCTTGGACTCACTGAAATAATTTGGAGAATGAGGTTTTCATGACTAGCATCTTAAGAGATAAGAGTTAACCAGTTTTTGCAGACAGCCTTATTACAGTGACAATTTATAAAGAGGTATAATTTGTTGGGGTTTTGGGGTTTTTCTTTTTGGCTTTGTGTTTTCTTTGGCTAAGGTTCATTGCAGCCCCATTCTGGAGCAAAGATTTCAGTGAAAGATCCTACATTTGCAACTGAGATGAAAAGATACAGAAAGTGGATTGTAGATAGATACAGCCAGTGAAATAGTTAACAAAAATCAGTTGCCATTCCTAGTCAGAATAATAATCACAATTTTTCAGATGCATCATTGCATCATAAATTAATGTTCTACAGCTGATTTACGCTTCTTTTAATGAAAAATAAAATTAGTTAAAGCAACCTATTGTACTGTTCTATACTATCATTAACACCTATGTACATCATAAATTACAGAATTTTACCTCCCTAATGTTCAGGATTTATTCTTAAATAAGGCAAATTTTATTATGTATACATTAATCAAAACAGTTCAGCAGCATTATTCATGATTAAATTTCTCATTCATGGCAGTTAATTGGTATTTTAAATTTGGGCTATGCTCATTAGGCTCTGTGGCTACATGGCATGCCTTGATTTTCTTTTGGGGCAAGATCAAGTTCCTACATCTAGGATTTCTTTGCAGAAATACTTGTCATTTTCCTTTAAGATGTAAGGAGCTTTCCAGATTTTTCTAACAATGAAGTCATTAGGTATATGTTTTCCAGGCAGAACCTCCAAAGAGATGTCAACTCATTAGGAATAAATTCACTTAATATTTCAGCTGGGTATATATGAAATACCCTGACTGAACATTCTAGTAAATATTCATCTCTGCTAAACATAAATGATAGCCTGTGTATCTCTAATTCTTTTTGCAGAAATAAAAGAAACAGAAAAGTCCCATAAATTTCAGCAAAACCTGAATTTAAATGAACAGAAACTGGCAATTTCTAACTACGCAAGTATCTGAAGGCTATCATTTATTTATTTATTTAATATGCTGAAGGGCTCTGCAGTCCACTGGTACCTCACTTCACGGAGTATAAAAGGGACTGGTTTAAATTTGTCATGGCAAATAAATGTGTGAAATCTAATCTCTTAGTCAGACAATGAAACCTAAGAACCAGTCTTAGATTTAATGCTGAAAATATAAGAAAAATATACTGCAGGTTGTTTAGATCTGCCTGATTTTACCTTACTGGCTGTGTTCCATTCCTTATGAAATACCTCCGGCTTAGAATCATGGGCTTTTTAATAGCACTCTAAATTAAACTTAATTCCACCTTCATATCCTTTGTACTAAAAAGAATGTTCTAAGGTTAGAAGCCATTATGAAGTTTAAATCTGTTTGAATTACTGATCACATTTCAGACCTATTTTAAATAACTTTTATAATATACACATGGAAGTTTCTGGTGAGGGTACTGTAAGATCTGTGAAACGTTATCATGATATAGTAATATTATTATTAATAAACTAATAATAGATGTTGAAATTGAAATGCAATTCTTTCTCCTCTGTAACAAAATTCTTTTTCATATTCTATTTATGACACATCACAATGATTCAACAGTAGAGTTGAAGTCACCTGTCCTTAAAGGCAGTAAAGTGTCAGGCTAAAGAGCTTTCCTTAACCACTAAGATTAGAGGTGGTTACATGTCCTTCTTTGCCCAAATTGCAAATGTATGACATGTCACATTTTGTTGATAAAAGAAAGCTACTTGAGAGGATTTATTCTGATTATTACATGGTGTAATCAAATGACTCTTGCAGTGATTATAACAACTATGACAAACTATTTTTTTGTGGAGAAATCTTCTTTGCACTTTAAACATAGTCAGTTGTGTCCCTTCTGGTTCACTGCAGGTTTTGCCCCGACAGTGTGCATATGCATAGTCTGTTATCCCATTAGCACCATAAAATCAAAGTTTTAAATGCCTGGACTCTGATGGAAAGTGCATCTCTCTTATAAAGACAGATTGGGGTCAGGCATAGCCATGGCTCAGAAACAAGAGTATGTGGAGATAAAAAAACTACTCATGGGTGAGAAACTCTCTTCATCTCCCTCCTTCCCAAGTCAAAAGAATACACCCATTCCTCAGTACTAAACCTTATTCTACCTATTTCCAGGAAAGACATGAATGTTAGGAATTGTATTTTAGGCTGCTGTTTTACTTTACAGTATAGATGAAGTGAGATTCAAAATGAGGCAAATGCTATCTAGATAAAATCTTAACTCTCATGCAAAAAAAGGCATTTGCTAGCAGAACATGACATGAGGCACATCCTCTTCTCAGAAAGCAATAAAATGTGATATACCCAAGGTCATAGTGACTGTTCTTCCACTGTCATTTCCAAGAAGCCATAAGCCATTTATATTTCTCAAATTTGAAGGATTTAAAAAAAATTAATTTATAGAAGCACCAACTATTTTTCAATGAAACTGTTGCTCCTTAAAATACATATTTTATATTTTGTCTGTACCTCACAGCTACTGTCTAGAACAATTAATTTAAAAATTTATTTATATAAGTGCATACACTAGCACTGTATATAGACCTATTGAAATAGAGCAGATAATAGGATAACTCTCCGTTCTTTGCTACATACAGAAAATTAATTACCAAGAAAATACATCCTTATTTTACTGCATCAATGCTATACAAGTCAGTTCAGAAAGCTAAATTTCATGCTCCTCTAGTTCCCCCTCAAAGTGTGGTTTTCCAGCTCATTAAGGAAAAAGGAAGAAAAGATGAGCAGTTTATGGCCACAGGTTAACACTGTCAACTGGTGCAAAGAAAAAAACCTGAAAAGTTACTCTGTGCTTGATGGAATAACAGCTGGTAAGGTATACAGCAGCTTTCATTCACTGTAAACTATTAAACTACAGTAGGCAGAAGGCTGAAAATGAAATTAAACTCGGCCATACATCACCAGTGATTTTCCTTTCAGCGGCTTTGAACTCTGCAATGGTTTATGCAGTGAATGTGTGTACATTGCGTTATGCTGGAAGTATTTGTAGAACTGGAAGCTGCCTGCTCTGCAGATCTAAGCTGAAGCAATTTCAACCAGGCAGGAAAACTTTGAAAACATTAACTATATTGTGTATTACAAGAAAAAAGTAGTAAATCCAAAACAAAAGCAAATAAAACTTGGACAGAATTCAATATAGAAGAATGTCTTTTATAAATGTTTTATGTAGATATCCAGCGTCTTTCAAACAAATGGTATCTTCTCACTACTTCTCTTAACAAAAGACTGAGTTAGTGTTACCCTTGTTTAGTGGAAGAAATAGAAAATTAAGAAAAGATAGATTATTTAAAAGAAAAAAATTTTCTTGTTATTTGAAGCTATTTGTTTTAGAACTGTTTTCCCAGTGGAACAGTAACAAAAATATCACGTCACAAGGGAACCAACATTCCCCACTAATGAAACATCACTCCAGAAGAAAACATTTTCATACTTGCACGATTTGCAGTGAATTCTACAACACTTCAATATTTTATGTTCATTTTCTAAGCTACTGTTTTGATCATATTAAAAAATCAGGCTTGAAGAAATCCAAGGATCTGAAAGCACAACCAGCTGAACCCAAAACTCCAGTGACTTTCATTTTTACAGCTCACATAAAAGTGTGACACACATATCCCAAACTGAAGATGCAAAGCAAACCTTAAAATGAATTTAGAACGGGTTCATGCAACTGACATCACATCAGCACTGTACAGATGTCCATAGCTGCACATGCACCATTTACAGATAGAATGCATTCCTGTTATAGTTTCAATACAAAATCTCTAAGCTCACTTACTAAAACTAGTTCATGGTCCAAACAATGCATTAGCATTCAATACGATACAGGAAACAGAATCCTAGAAACATTGCATTCAACAACTTAAAAAAAAAAAAAAAAAAAAAAAAAAATCAGCATTATCTGCACTTCCCATTTTACCCCATCGTCTTTTTTTTGTTACGCCTTTTAATTTATTTTAAGGTCATAAAGCATTTTAAGACACAAGAAGGGGACATTCAAAAATACTTATTGTCTTATTAATCCAGACCGCATTCTTAAACACACAAAAAAATTCAAAACATCTGTTTATAAATTACTAAATTAGTTCTTTTTAAAACTGGATATTTGTAAAGAACTCTAATAGTTTTCACTTTAAGGATTGATTCACATTTAATTTGGTTGCTATAGAAACCTTGGGACTCAATAATTGGACATCGCACTATAAAAAAATTAGGGAATCCACAGGTGGACAGTGAGACATCCAGATTCCTTGTGTAGCTTTGAAAATCTTGACCTAAAAACATAGTTACTTGTTGTACCAGGTTTAAGAAAGCTAAAGTTGAAATTATTTTTATTAGTGTATTTCAAGACCGGAGTGAATAACCCGAATTACCAGCTGGAATTATTCTGTGCCTTTTTAGAAATAGCTCCTGAATTCACCTGCTGAAAGATTTGCACACTGGTAGTTTAAGTAGAGCTGAATACAGTGTTCCACAGTAACAAAGCAGATTACAACCCACACTGGATCAGAAGGTAAACCTCTCTCTTGAAAAAACCACACCCTGCTGCTGTTAAAATGAAGGAATCTATGAAGCCGAGCTACAGGACCCAAGAGACCTACACCAAGTTTATTTTAAAATTTTAAATATTCTGACAGACAATTATGCAGATATTTGCCTACTCTGTCAAGTTTCTGATTTTAGAAAATAATGCATTAAGTTTTCCCCTGGCATGTATCCATGTGCAAAGGGTAAGATTTTATGAGGAATTTACCTTCTCAGAACTGCAAAAGAATGCACATCTACCCTCGCTAAGTCAGTGTAAATAAAAAAGTGAAGAATAATTAAAATGCCTGGCTTACCTTAATTGACAGCAGAGTTTGGTTCAGCCACAAGGTCAGTACAACACAGTAAATATCACAGCTTTTTGATCTTTCATTAAACTATGACCATGAACTAGAGCAGTGTCTATACATTTTTTTAAGACGATCAGGACTGTCTCTTAACCTAAAACGATTCTGAAAAGTCCAGCTGAGAGAAGGTATGACACCACATGGTCTTGAGCTGTGGTTTCATGGACTGTGGATATAGCCGGAGAGAGCCAGACCAGTAACAGTAAGTGGATATATGATAACAAATGTCTGATTTCTAAGTAGAAATTGAAAGGTGGATAACGAGAGTACTATTAATAGAAGATATTCCAAGCCCTTTTGTCAATTTAATTTCCACAAGTTATACAGAAGTCCAAAATTTTCAATTTTAAGAAACTCCTGCTAGCTCACACAAAGTTCATGTAGCCTTTTTTAAGTAACCAGAGTTCCAGCCTGTACTAAACTGTTTCCAGTGCCTTGAGTTCTCACTGTGACGTGTTGCAATGGCAGAGCTAAGAACCAAGTTCCTCATTGTTACTACTTCCATGGACCTTATCCTCACAAATGAAAGACATGGAGTGTTAACTCAAGCTCTGCTTCAGTTTCTTAATGAACTTCAACCTCCAGCAGCCACAGCCACACCAATTCCCCTTTTACCTTATGTTCTTTTTCCCTTTAAGTACTAATTAATACTGTATGTAATGGAAGCTGTTTTTCCGAGCATGTGCCAAGACCTTAATACAAGCAATTGGGCAGATCTTCAATATAGCTTCATTGACTTTTAATGATTTACAACAGATGAGAATCTGTCTTCAAAAAGTGTACTGCTAATTAACTTATGAAGAGTTGGCTGCTTGCAGTATTTAATATAATTCTTGAATGTTCCTAGGCATGCATCTGCATTTCAATGAAACTTCTACCAATAGATATTGACATTCTCATGAATACCAGATGAGTTCCTTAGCACTTGCCCTGCAATGGTGAATACCTGCTGAATTTATAATTAAGTGGCCTTCAAATGAAACTGCTGGCCACATATCTTAGGTTCCAACTGCTTTTCATCAAGTCTCAAACTTTTTCACCTTTTCCATTTTCTGTTTGTGAAATGGTCTTAGAGAATAGGAGGGTAGAAAGGAATTAGTGGAGAGATGAGAGGCAAGAACGTCATACACCACAGACATGCTTACTGCACTGAGATTTTGACATTTCAATACAGCACACCTAGGGATGTGATTCCAGTCTGTAAAGGGTCTATCAAGAAAGATTAATCTTTTATGCTTTTCCAAATAAAGCCATTTGCTTAATAATTAAGAGAGAACTGGAATGCCTTTTGGCAAAGGGCAAAGGTTAGAAGTACACTTCTGTCTTTCAAAAGTGTTTTTCATGTAGCAGCGACTCTGTAGGCTCTGGCAATATACCTTAAGCTCTTGGCCGCTTATTATCTCATAGCACCCCCTCACAGCATCCTTTCTTCACAGTTAGGCAGTTGGTTTACATCCATTTCCCACACATACAGTTTCCCCCTAGATTAAAATGGGTCATAGCCAGGTCTTCTTCAATACAGTTGCTAACACTTACATTGCTTGCAAAATGGCAGAGAGGAAAAATGAAAGGTAATATGGAGGCCGAAGGGGAAATACAGAACAGCAGCAACAAAGAGTTGTTCTTCCCACATAAACACTAATGTATCTGAAAGCATTTGCAATTTGCAGAGACCAAAGAGAGTTAGGAGTGAAGGACAAAGCCAGAAGCCTACAGTAGTTAAAGGTAATCGACCTTGAATGTGAATTTAGCAGTGAGAGAGAGCAGGGAAGATTGTCGGTACAGGAGAACAGCTTGCATTACTTTTTTCAGATGAATGCCACGTTATTTAAAAGTGAAAATTGGTAATATGTAAGAGTAAGAAATGAGCAAATAAAGCCTATGGACCTACTGATGGTTGAATTTTCCGATAAGAAATAAAGAAAAATCCTGCAATGAAAATTCTTAGCCATGTCATTAGCTAAGAGTCCTCATATGGAAAATACTCAGAATCCAATAAGGTGAAATTGTTTTTGTGAGAGACTGATTATGTCTTATCCCTCATCTGAAGTTTCAGTATGTTTGAGTCTCACTGATATCAACTAGATTAGAGCACCATTCTGTGACGTTAGGAACAAAATAAAAAATATCTGGGATGCAGGAGGCAGATATGTAAACTGATCATTGCAGCATACACACAATTAAAATTAATTTTGGATATAACTATCCCTCTTATTGTGATTCCATACATAAATGCATACATAATATAAATCTATGCAAAAGTTATAACACTAACTCATTTGTGCTCATTCTTGTAAGACACTAACAGAATTCCTTATCTTGGAACAGAGAAATGCACGTGACCTCAAAGTCCATGTACTGGGAAAGAATCTGCTGCTTAGACAATGAAAGAAGTGATTGACATCAACATCTCTCCACTACGTTAAATGAATTCTGATTTTGGAAATTTGGTGGCCTGAAACAGAAACACAGATGGGGTAAGTGTGAGAGATTAGTTCTGTAATGGGAAAGAAAGAATTTACAATATCTTTTTGCACATGACACCATTTCCATACTGTTCTAACCTCCAAACAAAATGTATATGAGCAGGAGAAAGAGTAGACCTCCTTCATCCCAGTCTTTTTCTTTTTGTAATAGGACCTATGAATGTCATCAACAAGACCATCATAATGAAAAATAATCCTGAAGTACTCCAAATGATCAGTTCAGTTTTCCAAAGCAAATAGAAACATTTTGACATGAAAGAAAAGTTATTACTGGTCAAAGGGGAGAGTATGAAATATGAATTGTCATGTGGTCAGTTCAAAACCATAAAAACAGTCATCCTCACATGCTGCATTCTTAATGCTAGCTTCTTAACTTCCTATTGCCCTTTTTTTATTTTACACAAGGTGATTTATATGGGCATTGATACAAGTTGTAAAAACCTTGGAAAAACATCTAAATCTACAGGATTCTAATTGTGAACATATACTTTTTTCTCCCCCCTCACTTTCACCACAACTGTATTTGTGTACATGAGTAAGCAATTTTAACACAGTGATAGAACACCTTCTACTTTCTCTCAGTGGAGCCTTTTTAAGTATTTTCAAGCATTAAAAGGGATTGTTTTTCTCCAGCAAGGCCAAGAGATATCCTGTTATATTGTAGGAAGCAGAACAGATTACCATTGTTTTCAAAAGGAAAAATCCTTTTGTACCATGCAAGTACCTTAAACAATCCCTAAATGCACAGGGCCCTCATGGGAAGAGAAGTTCCTGCCTGCAGCCTCTCACTCAGATGTATGAATATGTTGCGAGTCCTCCTCCTTTCATCTTGGTTTGGGATTGACTAAATGTTTAATGCTACTGTGAGAAATCAGGGTTGTTCAGGAAGTGCTAATTTTTCCCAAGCTCAACACCTGGGAATGGAGAAGCATAGTATTATGGTGTACATTAACTCAAATCTAGTGATTGGAAACATTCGCATAGAGGGCCAAATCTGTCTTGTGTATTGGGGCCATATAAACAGACACCCATCTGAATTCAGAGAGCTATTTGCTTAGAACAGCTGCTGCTTGAGGGTGGAAGTATTTGGAAAAAGGATAATGTTTCCATGCTGAAAGACAACCCACTTTCAAAAAATGGTTCAAACAGGAAAGCAGCATAGATGCCATAGCTGATTTGAATATGATTCATACACTTCAAATAGTCCTGCATAAACAGACACAATTATTAAAGAATAGCTGCATAATATTTCCATTCATAAGGGAGTTTTTATTTGCTTTCAGTTTTTTCCTTTGAGGGAGAAAGCTTCTCAGTTCAGAATGATTCTATTCTTTCACATGCAATACAACTAAAGTGCTTTTTTGCTAGTCCTCAATATGGACTCTAACTCAGCAGCAGCAGTGAAGTAGTCCCATTTCAGATGTTTCTTACTTGTATGGAATTTTATAAGATTAAAGGGACTTCTTTCTGTTTCAAATGGTGTTCTTGGAGCCCTGGTTCATTTTAGTCTGTAATACTCCTGAGGCTGTCAAAACGTAGGCCTCATGCCAGGAGATGAATTCCCATAAACACTGCAACTTCATGACACAAAGAACCCACACCACAGAAATTTTCTAGTAAAAACGAGGTACAGTGTTTGAATTGGACCACTTTTATTTTTAAATAAATGAGAGGAAACCATTCTGCCAGACTTTACTATATCAAGACTTCATGAATATCAATGTTTCTAGCTGTAGTTTTATTCCATTAAATATGGACTCTAGCGCTTATGATAAATGGCAAGAAACAGATTATCATGTTAGAAGCAATGAAAAAGCAGATTATTATACCTGTACTACACTTGAATCAGGTACAGAGTAGCTATCTGGAGTGCATCTATCCCTGTGTCCAGAAAGATGTTGAGCACTAGTCTAAAACTGCACAAATTTAGCAGCACTAGGCTGACTGCAGCTTTACTGCTAACACATTTGAAGCTGTGCATTTGTTTAACTTCTCCAATGACTTAGACCGGAATCCAGAGCACTTCACAGCACAAAGGCATAAAGCTCCGGCAGAAAAACCTGGAACTGCGCTCCATGATTTGCTGCATATTCAGTTATCTTGGTTGTGAGGAGAAGATGTCGAGACAGTAGAGGAAGGGAATAGCTGTTTTGTGTTATGTTATCTTGGACAGCTACCAACCCTCTCATAAAGAGCAGCCCAAGACCAGCTCTTAGAGGATCATGTGCATGGATTTTGGTTTTTGAGCCCACTGTGTGGGAACCTGTATCTAAGCTGGTCATCTCAGGCTCCCTTATACTGACTCTGATCTAAAGAGTAAAAAGGTATCAAGGGTTCAATTCTAACTCATTTTAGAACAGATGTTAACTTCTGACCATCTGAAGTGCACCACTGATGACATGGGCTGCCCAGGGTGACTTTCTTAGATGTGCATACATCATACCTGTGATATATTCATATTTATTCATGTGAATCCCGCTTTTGCTTAAGGCAGTGGCTTCCGCTGCTGCAGGCTGCCACTTTATCATCTCTCCTTCATACCTGCTTATCTCTGAGACCAGCAGTAAAAAAAGGATGCAACATGGGCATGAATGCCCCTTCACTTGAGTTTCTGTGCTGTTCTCTATCGCACTGTACAGGAGATTCTCCTGCATTTTTTGGTCCACATTGATGTAATGGCAACAATAATCTTGGGCTGACTCAACCACTTACCACATTCAACTCACAGCTAAACTCCATACTTTTGCTATCTTCTGTGAAAGATATTTAATTTTTTCATCATCCTTCATGATGAATAATGGGTATTTAGTATCTTGAGAAGTTCTCATTTGCATTCAATCTTGTGGCTTAAGCTCATCAATAATACTAATTCACACTTACATAGCACATTTCATCTGAAGAGCATAAAGCACTTCATAATTGTCAAATGATTAAATTTTACATCATCTCCCAAAGGTAAAAAGTATTTCATTCACAGAAGGCCTGGTCTCTATTTTAACTATGCCTGCATGCTAGTTTTTTTGACAATTGGCATAAAGGTTAACAGCAAACTGTACACATATAATTATATAAAGATTCATTTGCTGTGTTCAGCACCACATTGGAGAAAAATTTCAGCCTGTTGAGGAATCTTTGTGCTACACTTGTGCAGCAATATTTTATTTAACCCAGCAGATCTCAGCCATATTTAAAAACAGTACAATTGTCAGCACAGTCTAGAACTAACAAAAGGGTAAAGCGAGGCAGATGCTTCATTCATAAAACCTGTGCAGTCTGAGTTAGGTGGCTACTAGTAGATTGTATAGATCCAGTGCCTTTATCTGTAATAACTTCTTTGAGGTTTCACAAGTTAGCAGGAAAACTGAGGTGGAATCAATTTTCACATATGTTCAACATCACCATCATTTCCTGCCTGTTTTCAAGGCTGCATCATGTGCATCCAGTCCTTGGGACATACAAGACCTGCATCTGCAGTTTCTCAGAGCACATTCTCTTTTCCTTGGCAAAGGAGGCAGGGAGAAAGCAGGAAAATTCCACATGAGTTAAGCAATAGAAAGTTTCTAGAGCTGGGCATTGCCACCATTCACTTACAGAAGAAGAGAGAGGGAAAGCGTGGAGTGATGTCCTAGAAAAGGGGAGATCTTCAGTGTAATAATTCATGAGTCCAAAAAGGAATAAAAAGTAAAGGAAAGCATTCCGAAACCTAATAAAAGCAGCCCAAACAGATCTATAGGCACTCCTGTCCCATGCTGGGTATCAGGCCATGTAACACCTGAAGTCCCAGAGTGGGGCTGCAGCTAAGCCCTTATGTACAGAATATGGGGTATATCCCAGCTCCACAGCTTCTTTGCTCTGACAAGGCTTCACCTTCCAGATAGATCTGGGCTGGCCCAGGGCATGGAAGAGATAGAGAGTATCAATAATGATGGAAGTTCCCTTGTGGTCTTGTAAAGTGAGATTCTAGATCACATTTCCAAAATCTATACCTAATGAAAACTAAAAGTAAAGGGAATTATTTAATTTGAAATGGATAGCCTGTCTTTTCAGAAATGACTGCAAGAGGTGTTCACTTCCTTTTTACTAATAACATTGTCCATAATCTTAATTTTGCCTTGTAGGCAAGACTTTTGACCCTATCTTTTTAGTACAGCACAGGTGTCTCTTACAGAAAGGAGCCACAGGTGAACACCATAACAGTCAGTGAGAGCAAACGTTTAAGATTTGGCAATAATCTTGATAACTACATTTTCTCCTTTCTTTCTGTAGCACTTCATTTAAGTACATGAATAAAATGTTCTTTGCATCTATTTTTCCTGGACAATTGTTTGCTTAAGTAAACACTCACGCTGCACACAATTAAACTTCTTCCTACCCATCCGTGAAATAGCTTGTGTTTCCTGTCACAAAATCTATGTCAGCCACAGCAACCTAAACCCAAAAATATAATTACAAGATCTAGAAATACAAAGGGCCAGACACACAGAATTCTTCCTAACAATGACTAAGGCAAATAATTTCCAAGTTAGAATTCACATACTAGAATTGGCTAGGATTACTTTTAAATCACAAAATCCTGCTTTTTTATGCCATCTGAGTGTCAGAACTTTGGAGTGCCATATTTCACTCGAAACATGTCATTTCACACTAGGAGAGGGACATTTTTCATTGTTATGCGTAAAAGATCTCCTCTCCATGATAATTTATGAAAGAGATTAAGCTTGTGTTAACTTTGCTGTGTAATTGCTTGATAGTGCTTTCCCACACTGCTGTGGTAATGAAACACAAGATGCACAAGAGCAGAGCAGGTTTTACACCATTACCATACACACGAGAATATTATTACTTGTTTCCATAACAAGCAGTTCTCGTAATATCAGATTTCGCAGACAAGATACACAGATTTTATAATCTTGTTTAAATCACTGGTTCAGCTTACTGGCAAATGGCAACTACCTCTCTTCTCAAGGGTTCTTTTCCAGCTCACCATCCCCTTGCAAAGGAATATCAGCAATCCTTTCTCCACTGATGAGCTCAAATGTAATGCTAACATCATAGCCATCATAGTGTCAAAGGAGAGGGATGTTGATGGGGTTGCACCTTGAGAATATCATACCCAAATTGTATCCTAATTTTATATTTCAATGAATACAAAAAAAACGGCTACAGAAGCGGACACATGCTGATTACAGTATGATACTTCACAAAGAATATAAAAAAAACTATTAAGCTGTTATTGTTCAGTAGTACCTAACAGCACACCTAGACCAGGCACCTATTCTTAATGCTCTGATCACTCTTATTTTGCCAATTTCAATCTAAATCTGAGCATAACTGAGGAAAAAAACTCAAAAATTCATTCAGTCTGGAAAGAACACCAAACTAAATACATACAAGACATTAAAAGTAACTGTGGTGGTATAAAGATGAAGCATTAAGTTGGCAAAACAGAGCTGTGAGTACAGAATAAGCCCTGTATGAATGTGAAAAGAAGCAGTACTTGGCAGTTTAGTGACCTTTCAATGCAACCTCTGCACTCCTGCAGGACAGACACAAAGGTGCCACAGCAGAAGAACAAGGGGAGTTGGTGAAAGGTGGCAGTCATAGCCTCTCTGCTTTCTGCACTGAGCACACAGTCCTGCCTACTGTATGGTACTGGAATTGTTACGTGAAGCATCCAGAACCTTGGAAGATGACAGAGAAGCCAACTAAAAGGAGTATATCAGTATAGTTAAGCCTAAAGGGACACTTGCTTTGTTATGCCCTCAGGGTATGCCCTCAGAGGATATTGTGTTATACACTTGCAACAGAAAACTTTGAACAGGAGAAAGGAAATAATTTTTCTTTTCATTTGCTGAATATCTGTATTGCATGCAGTCTCTTGGTTAAAAATTCATAAATCCTTAGCACTCAAAATTCTCAAGCAGTCCTACTTTCAACACACTTTATATTCAGTTGGCCTTTTTCTTAAAAACAACCAGTAAAATTCCACTCTACAACCTCTCCTGTGCTAAGGGGTTTTGCAAGCAAAACAGCTCCCTGAATCCTGGGTTTCCATCATTTACAATTCAAAATGAAAAATATCTGCCAAAATTAGCTGGCTGCTAATTGTATTTCAACAAATGGGGCTCCAGAGGATGCAGAGAAAGAAAGAAAAAGTGTGAAGAAAATTATTTGCATTCTTAATTATTTATGCAATGTGACAGAGAGAAAAAAAAAGAAACAACAGAGAAGCAGAAGATTAGCCACGGCAGAAGATACATGAGGTTCTTAGAGTCCAAGTTTAAGTACAAACAACCGCAGCATTTCACAGCATCTTGCGATTACAGTGAAAACTGAAGCTGAAAGTCAATGAGCAGCCAGGAGATGATAATTGTTATAATTTGTAAGAAAATCTAAATTCACATGAAAAAGAATTTGGGGGAATAACCAGTAATTTTAATTGACTTAAAGATAAGTTCTGAGCCAGGATTGATTAAACTTTCTTTGGCACAACAACTATCACATTTGATTTTGATACTTTTTAAACTAGATCTCTACAGTTTGTTATTTGAAATTAGCTTTATTTACAAACTGATCTGAACTAAAAAAAGAAAGAATGTATTCTAATTCACTCAAGATTTGCCTTCATTTTCCAGTTCACCCAATAAGCTGAAGAATCCATTATTCTTCCAAATCTAATAATTATTCCATCAGAATGTAGCAGCTAAAGTGCTCTTTATTGCTATGAAAATTACTGTGGCACTGTTTCTGTTTTACCTATAGTGAACTGAATCAGTGTTTCATTCCCCTTTTAAGTGGAATAGCACATTATTCATTGATTCAGTAATTCAGTGGCTTTGAGTTATCTAATCAAGTGCTCCTTGAGAGCATAAAGAGGACAAAGTTTTAGAAATTGTAATAAATTGCCTTTGAATGTGGTTATATCTTACAACTAAATTAAAGCTAGCATTGCTCATTCTACAGATTTTAAGTCAGTAGTAGTTTTCCTGATTAGGGAAAAAAAAACCCCACAACAATATTTTTCACACATTCCTGGTGAGGGAAAAAAACCCTACCCTTCTTTTCACAACTGCCCAGTTCACTCAAACCCTCTTTGGTGCATCCTATCTGTGTGCTGTCAGTTAATTGCTTGGAATTTAATCCCTGCTTTTGCATTTAGTGACAGTGCTGTCTCCTTTCCCTCATACACCATCAGCCGCAACAAGATACAGCAGACTCCATTTTTCTGTGACCAGTTATCACCTCCACAAGAAACAATACTATGACCAAAAAAGGAAACAATGAGGATATGTCTCTAAAACATTAAACACACTAAAACAAGTATGAATATGCTACTGTAAATCCTCAATGTATCACAGAATTCATTCAGTCCTCCAGTGCTGCAAGACATTATGGGTAGAGAGTACTCATAATATAGTTACAATCTGCATCTCATGAATGCTCCCTCCTATCTTTATAATTCTTGAGGAGCCAATAAATAGCACCTTACCCTGCTGCCAAAACCAAGGCTATTTAGCTCTTTAGCCTCTTGCAGCACTTGGCAGCACACATACCATCTCCTTTAAGCAATGCCAGTTTGTGCTGGTAATTCACTTCAGTGCTAAAGCACAAGAGATAAAATACCTTGCAATTTTCATTCTACCTGGCACAAAATTAAAACTATTAGATTGTTGTTCTACCATAATTTAATCTCAACAATTTTCAAGACTCTCATTAGTCCCTAAGTTACCAAAATTTGTTTTCTTATTGCAGAATCAAAATCTGCATTTTCTATTCACCCATATATAAAATATTTACACGCATCCTCTTGTTTATTCTTAAATAACTACACACAAGCACACATTGCTTTTTGTAACACCACTGACACTTCATTCTCTTTTTAAGAGAAGGGCCAGCTCAGGTAAAGTTGATGTGAATTTCCATACACAGGTGCAGGACAGATTGGTCTAATTGGAGCCAACTGCAAGTCACAGAATCAGGATTAAAGAGATATAGGCGAGCTCAGCCCCAGACTAAGAGCGGCACATGATTTCTAGGCAAATCAAGGTGCTGGCTGCCATAATGGACCAGCTTACTTCCACTTCAGCCTTGAATCATTTGTTCCTATACGTTCAGAATTTTCTCTTTCTGAAAACACTTGTTATTTGCAGACCAATTTCTGTAATAATAGAGATTATAAATTACTTACCTTAATCCATTAGGAAATGATAGACAAGGATCTGATATTCAAAATTTGAGCTATACAGGCTAGCTTTTTATTGTATTCCAGGAAAATATTGCAGGTTGATAATTCCTCTGGTTTTTCCCTATCAATTAACATTTATTGTGGTTCTTCCCTGAGCCAGTCTTGAACAGTTGGTGTTTTATGACTAGGCAGTTTCTTCTGTTTTATTTTTTATATGTACCAATGGAAAGCAAAGAAATATGATCTGCTCTCTAAAGGAAATCTCCTGAGTGATATAAAATATATTGTAACTGCTGTAACAAACTTCAGAGAACAGTAAATCAGCCAACAATTTAAAATTTTTAAAGAATATTTGAGAAGATAATTTACAATCAAATAGGTTGCTATAAACCCTCCTCAACAATATCATAATAGAAAGTATCACCCAACAGCCATTTAAAAGAGGTACATGTGAGGATTTTTAGAATTTGTTGCAATTCCAAAACTTTTCTTTAGAACTGCATATTTTTCCATTGTATTCCGTGCATACAAGCTACCAGTATTTATTTTTCAGGAATTAAAAAAAAGTATCATTTTTGAGCTGACCCTGCATTTATCAAGACTATTTCATCTACAGAGGAATTTATACTGACTTACACAGAACTTTGTGCTGAAAATTCTGTACCTTATTATCATATTAGCAATTATCATTTCAGTGTTCTCAGACAGCCCAGTGACATACAGGAGATTTGTCTCCTTGTCTGTATTAATAGTATGTGATCTATGAACAACAATAGGTCACAGAAGTATGTGACAGTTGAAGTATCAATACAGTTAAAACCAGGCAAGTATTTGGACCCAGGTCCTTCAGGAAACACCTCATCTCTTAAAAAAATCTGGAACAAACTTCAAAAGGTGAGTTTCAGAGATTTGCTCTTATGCGGAATAAAAATTTATATAAAACTTTATTGTATAAGACACTATAAAAATGCTGATTGGCAACTTGACTAAAGTCAAAGGAGAAATGATCCTTAAGTTTTCAAGAGCAATGTGACCAAACAGAGCTATTAGTAGCACTCACTTTCTATCATCTAAGCACAAACCAGGACAAGGAAATGAAATTTAACTGCATAAGAACTTTGCAGAAAGATTCATCATAAACAGCTGTATTTGCTCTATGAAAAGTAACCTAAAAATTACACACTCTTGTAGTTTGATACACCACCTATTCAGAAGAGAGTGGAAAATGTGCTGCTACTTCATTTGAAAATTTTCAAATTATGCCACTTTTCTGACTTACAGATTTCAGGCAAGAGAAACTGCACAAGTAGGGAGCCACTTGTGGATCTTATGCCAAGATGAGCCTTAGCCCTGCAAATTTTTACTTCTGAGTTACAGTGTCTGATTATTCAGCAAGGTGAGTTCATGTGACACTAACAAACTGGGATTTACCTCTCTACAATGTCAGTAAATCCAGTGAAGTATGGCATGAGCATACACTCCCTCAATAAGCATGTTACAGACTTTTTTCTGAGCAACATGGACATAAGGAGCCTTTCCTTCCAAGACATAGAGGCCAATATTGAAAGAATGGTATTACTACACAAGGCTGCAACAAAAATTAGTACTATGAATATAAAATGGTGCTCCTTGGCAAGGAACAGATGCCAGGAGATATTCTTTACTACTTCAACCCTCAAAGAAATTCAAAATTTGGAACTCAATTTCTCATAGAAGCAAATATGAATGACTGCACCATTTCTCTTTGAATAGTCTGCCCTGAAAATCAAATCTGCAACCACCATTTCTTAGAGATTCAAGTATATGATGCATCCACAAAATGTTAGACAGGATCCATGCAGATCACACCTGCTCAAGCACCTATTGCAAAGGAAATGTACAGATTTATTTCATGAAAGCCTTCCATATGTAAAACATTTAAAGAAAATAACATTGTTTATCTTGAAATGCATGAACACAAAAATTATCATGCTACTGGTATAAAATTTTTAACTTTAAAACTTTTAACTTTAAAAATGAATTTATTGATTGCTACAGTTATTGAATCTCTACCTTACAATATAAAAGCTCACTTTGAAATCTTCAAGGCTAAAATTTCAATTATTTGATTTTTTTAAGAGAAAGTAAGGTTCAAGCCATCCCATTGCTCTGAGATCTGAAGAGTTAAGAAAAACCGCACATAATTGTGAGTTTTATTATAAAAGAATTGTCAACCCAAATGATCTCAGTAAGGGAAAAATTAAGAAAAGGCCCACAGGGAGATGAGATGCCAAAAATGTAATATTGGAAACAAGGGCAAAAATAGCATCAGGGAAAGAATCTTATGTAACTTAGAGCTGTCTGACCTTAATAGCATTATTTGAAGAGACATTAAAGCTTATTGGTTTTACACCTCAACCTATAACAGCACTTAAATATAAACAGGTCTTACAGCACACTTATCCCAGTGAAATGATGTCTCTGGTTAGCAGCTCTGTATTTTTTAGATGTTCTCAGGTACTAAAGCCTAGCTCACTTTGTTTCATTAAAACCTACAGACCTCTCCAAGATTATCTTTTCTTTTTTGCATGGTAAGGAAATGAAGGGTCTGGCCAAATAGATACCTGTGTGGAAGGATTAGATCCCACTTTGTACCCAGGGAGTATAAAAACTGTGTTAGTCTTGGGCACTAGAATTACATGAATGGAATAACAGCAATGAAAACACATCAGGACTGTACCTGAGTATTCCATGTTTTGCCCTTCCTGCCACACACAGGTCTGATTCCCTGTCTTTACCCTATTCCTAATACAAAACAGTGTCTGTCCACGCATCTCTTCCCTCATTATTTAATATACGTTCTACAACATGGTTTTCTTGTTGTCTAAAGCATCAATTAATGTGTTTCCACAGGGTATTAACCAGCTGCAATCAGCACACATAGTGAATTCACTGGAACAGCTTATTACCATATTAATTTTTATTTTGTCCTTGCCCTAGTCCCAAACCAGTAGTTTTGTTTGGAATGCCTAACGTGACTTTGGAGCATACTTGTTATTTTCACACAGTCTCCTATCACTGATCTGTTCCCTGAGCCTTACTGCTGCCATGCTGGCTCAGTGAAATTCTAACACATCCTCAACTAGGACACAAGCAATTTTTTAAATCATTTTGTTATTAAGACTTGATTAAAACAGGTACAATAACCACCCACTGAGGAGCTCCCTGATCCTGAGGGAAACTGAGGGACCTTTTGAAACACCCTTATGGTCATCATATTTAGCATCCACATGGGAGTTTCCTGATTCCATAGAAGAGATAGAGGCTGTACCCCTTGAATTAATTGCCTGCAAACAAAGTGATGTGGGCAATTTTATTTTCTGTTTATCTTTCCTCATCATTAGCAGGTACCAGTATGACTGCAGTTAAGATCTGCTTTACTAGAAAGTTGTCATGAGACAGAGCTTGCAAGAAACAAAACCAATCCCAACCTGCAGGTTGTCTGTGAGATTTCTAACTGTGGCTGGAGCCTCTCTCCATTAATGTATAATTATTATTCTCATAGGGTTCCATTCTTTTCAGACAGTATTTACTTTCATTGCATCATAAGTCACCAGAAATGTCAGACTCATTCACAACCTTCGTCACAACCATAATTACATTTGACTTATATAGTCTCACCTTTGCATCAAGAGGTCTCCAATTCAAAATCTGCACATTATTGCTTGAGTCTAAGACAATATTGTTACATTTTCCACAGACTTTTAACTTTATTCTTGCCCAATGCCTTCCTTTAGTTCTTTTATGCCCCTCTCTCTCTGGTCACAGAAGATTCTTTTTGAACTCTTTCATTTAAATCTATCAGGGTTTCTTCTCCTCTGCAGCAGGACAGTACCAGGTTTTGAGAACTCAATTTCTCTGCTGCTTTAATGAATTCTAAGTTGCTTCAGGGTGATTTTTTTTTTTTTTTTTTTTGTGGTGCATGGTGCATGCCATGGTTAATTGCTGTAATTGTTCTCTTTCTTGTATTATTTATACTCCCACACTACAGTGCTGTAATTCTGACAACTCTTAAATTAGATCACTATGGGTCACTGGTACACCTGCTAAACTGAAATCTTTAGGTCAAAGATTGGAAACGAAATGAGGACTCCCAGGTCTTGCTGTCCATTAGAAAATTTGAAAATATCACCTGACTAGTATGTAATTTCCTACACTAACATAACCCTTTTTCCTTTTTTGCTCTTTCAAGAATCAGGATTAGCCATTTACTCCACTTTAATACTATTGATTGTTTTCTTTATAGCCTCCTTGAGCTGGTCATTTCTAATTCATTTCCTCCAGCGAAGGCAGCAAATGTTCTCTCCATTTGCTATAATTAAGCTTTCATTAACCCATACACATTTACACCAAATGTGTTGCAGTCTCCTTCCATGAAGGAATAAATGGCTTTCTTAGTTTGCTGTAACACCCATTAGGCAGTGACGACAAAGCTGCAGATAACACACTCTGTAATGTCTTGTCTGTATTTCAGCCACAACTTCAGAACTACCACACCCAGGAAACATTCCAAACAGTATGTGTGGGGGTTTTTATCCTAACAGAAAAGGAAAATGTTTTAAAAGAATGGGGTCATGGGTAGTGAACTAAAAACCTATAAATCTAAAATATTAGTGGGTTTTTCAGATTTTAAGAGAAGGGCAGAAGATTGGGGGGGGGGGGGGGAGGAGGAGGAGGGGGGGAGCAGGGTGTAGAGGGTTAGAGTGGAAGAACAAAAAGGCATTGTGAGTAATCTGATTGTGGAAAGAAACTTGCAAAAAGCCCTCCAAGGCTGCTTCTCTAAATTAAATGCTTGTGCCAAAAGAAAAACCAAACCAAAAAACCTCAAACTCCTCTCCCCCCCCAAAATCCCAAACAAAAACTAACTGCCAAAAACCCACACCAAAAACAAACAAACCGACCCCAACCAGCAACCACAAAATCAAGCTCAAAAACTCTTATTCATAAAAAAATTGTGATTATGTGAAAACAAAGGATATAGACTTCCTCTACAAATGTTCCTGTTTCGAATTTTTCATATATAAAGGAATAGATGAGGTGCAGTCTCCTCTTTGTACTCTATTCAAGACCAGGTCTCAAGCAGAAAGTGCCTTCCTGGTCACTTTAGATAAGGGTTTTAATCATCCCAGCTCTGCAAGTAATAACAATAGCCTGCCTTGCAGTGGTTGCTCACGGAATACCAAAGGACCTGAACTTGCTGTTTTAGTCTGAGTATGAATTCAATCATTTTAATTCTGATGACCCTTGCTAAAAGCATTTTTGCAAATCAAGAATATACCACGAGGCTCCAACCTCTTTCTGTTTATACAGGTACATTCTCTCCCTTGAATCCATTCATAATAACTCATATATAAATTTCTCCAGCTTTGCAGATGCCAATGCCAGCAAGACATTGTGGGTTTGCTTTTATATCAGATAATTCTATTTCATATACAGGGCTGGTAGAAGGAGAGTGGTTCCATGGAAATGAAGCAGCCCACACAAATCAAGGCATACATGTCCCCTTTTGCTGGAGAAGATTTGGAAGGAAACACTAATCCAGAGAAACCTAAAGATTCTCAGTGCCTGTAGTTATCGTTGCCTAAAAGCAGTGCCTTGTTCTGTTATGCAAAGATTCAAATACAAATGCACCCGCTCCAACTTTGCCAGCCGCTATCTCATTGCAACTGCATTTTAAAACAGCTTGTTGTCATCTGACAAAAATAACAAGGATTACATCTTGCTCAACCTCAGAGGATTTAGGAAATGCTTTCTTACAGCCAAATTGGGGTTTTTTGTTGTGTCCAGATTGGATTACAGCAATTTTTTGTTTGCAGATTTGCCAGCACCGTTTTTACAGATCTTGAAGGAACAAAACACAAGAAAAATCTCCACTTGAGGGAACAGGATATCTGGTGTAGCTGCTCTGTATCAGCATTTTATCCTGCAGTCATTTGAAAATTGCTTTTGATACTCCTCATTCAAGATCCTGATATGCCTGTGACTGATACACTAGAATGAGTATCCTAAATTACATGGTTCCTACTATTTCCTAGGCCAAGAAAGTACCACACACTGGGAAAACACAAGATGCCAGAGAAAAAGCAGTTGTGTAATTTTTTCTACTACAGAATTTCCTTCTTAAATATCCCAAGTTTAGCTTATCTCTATATATTTCAGGAATGCTACATCATAATACTCCAAAGGAAAAATCCAGTGCATGTTGTTGGAAACTGCTGAAAGCTAAGAAAGTAATAAAAAAGTAGCTAGAGCATTACAGTAATACATTGGAAATCATAGAACAAAACCCTCCTAGACTTATTGGTGATACCCCACTTCAGACCTGCAAAATTTGATTTTTCAGGTAGTTTGAATTCCATTGTCTGAAATTGGAGTAAATTTTTACCTTAAAGTCTATTGCTTGGGACAATATTAAATATTTTATATATTAGTTGTTGGTGTCCCTCTCAGAAATATTGTTAATGACTCTGCAGAAAGTTCTCATTCCCATTCTGATTTATTTGTACTTTATGCATACTTTACACCTACACAAGGGACTGTAGGAGATGCACAGGAAAGAAGGATATAGTGCCCTGAATCTAATTTTCCCCTCACAACTTGTTGACTCCAGACCTACACGAAATTCACACAGAAACAGTGAATGTCAAGTTTCCAAAAGACAATGTAAAGTCTAATGAATGCAACAGGTCTTGCATCAAAAGCCTTATTTTTGTTATATTTCAGTAAGACTGATATATTTAATACATTTTGAAGATATTACTCTTGCAACATGTTTAAGTCTTCCATGGAAACCTGCGCTCCTGAAATCACTAGGGCATTTCTAAAAATTACACCCTACAGGGTGATGCCAGGCTTTTGCAGAGATTGCTTATATTCTTTGCACATAGGTTGAGTTTGTGGTTTGGTTTGTTGTGGTAGTTTTTAACTAGATGATCACTGAGTTGTTAATTTAACACATTAAAGAATTACATAGGTAAAACTCTTTAAAATTATTTACATGGACATATAAGTGCATTGTACAAAAAATAAATAATTTAAATAGGGATTCTCTATTAATTGACAATCTTTGCTTTTACAGGGCTATGACATGCAAGAATGGTGGAAACTTACAGACCCATGCCAGGAGTTGCTAAGTTTCCTGAAAAAGTGAAACATTTCAACATTTCAAAAGAAAGTGTTTACACAGTGATTTGCATAAGTCTGTATATATTGCAATTTACTAGGCAGAAAAATGGCAGAACTTTAACTGTAGCCCCATTTGAGCCTTTTAAATAAATTTTTTGTTTGGTTGGTTTTGGTTTTTTTGTTTTGCTTTGATTTTAAATACTCCTGTTAACAGTATGAAATACCACAGAAATACTCTGGCAACATTTTCACAGCCAAAAGAACAATTTTTAATATCTTAGAGTACCAGGACAACACAGGGACCCCTACAATTTATGGTTGCAAAGCAGTCTTCCTCTCCAGCTGTAATTAAACAGAATACTCTGTAAAATTAATATTATTAGAATTATTCCTTTGTGTTGTTTATCATTTGACATATTCTTATTTATTAAGCAGCACCTGAAACTGAGCTTTCCATGCTCCCCCTCCCCAAAACCGAATACAAACTGGGACTCTGCCAGAACTAATTTTAGACATGACACAATGACTAGAAGTGGAAAAGGAAACATTATTTCTGGGAATCAGTCACAGTCTTCCATTCCAAACTTCCTACTAGAATTTTGGGAGAATACACATACTTTTGGAGTTTAAATAGCATGGTTTTTACAGATGTAGTTGAAATAGGGAATTATCAAAGTGATAAAGAAAAAACATTTTTCCAGGGAGTTTGCATGTAACAGATTGATTTCTCTAAATTCACCTTTTGCCTCAGCTTCAGGCTGTCCAAATCTTATTATTTATTCCTCTAAACAAACCCCTTCCTCCTAAATCTACCCCTTTAGACATTTACAGCTTAAAATAAGAATCCTGTTTTTCTTAAACAGCTTCATCAGATCCTCTCCTCTTCCTGCCTGAAATGGACTGCTCACAAGCTGCTACCTGCTGTATTCCAGGCAGTCCTTTGTTCTAACTATGCTCTCCACTAAACCCTTATTTCAAATCTATACAGTAGAATGCAGGAAGGGTGGAGTGGCAAGAACAGCAGCAGATCCTGAACAGCAGCAGCACTGAGCGAGCGTGCACCTGCCTGCCCAGGAACTCCTGCTGCCCAGAGCAGGGTGTCAGGATTAGCCAGGAGCACACACCCCTGCCTTGCTAACTGGTGCTACCCCAGGGCCTTCTACCAGTTTGTTTCTTCTGTCTTTCAAAACAAGTAAAATACTCAGGTCTGGAACAATATCCTCACCTGGATATGTTTAAATATTTCATGTCATACAAATGGTCTTTATTACAGGGGAGCCCCTTTTGTCACTATATAATGACAGCCGATTCATCTTAGTTGTCAAGTTAAAAGATTTAAGAAAAGGTATCTATCTTTCTCCATATTTGTTGGATATGAGGCTTTTGCTTAGGAGAAGAACCTCCCCAACAAGCTACATGTTTAATGAGAAAGAACATTTATTTCTGCAACCTCTCCAACACATTATGTAGGCTGCATCTGAGTAGCAGAACCCCACAAAGATTTAACTCTTTAAAATGCAACCAGAATCTCTTCTGTGCCATGTTTACTTCCCTTTATGAGCAAAAAGTGAGCTAATGGATAGATGCTCTGCAAACTATTATGCAAATGTCTTTTTCTATATGTGACAAAGCAACACTGAAACAATGACAAAAAAAAGCCTAATGAAAAGAGAAAAGAAAGAAGTGGTAGATTTGTAGGTCAGCTGGAAAGGAGGTGTGGCTTCCTTTTAAAAATGTAAGTTCACACAAGGAACGTTTGAGAAATTAGTGGGACTACAAGTTTCCAGTGGTCTCCTGAGGATCTGCCCAGATAGGCTCTCCTGTTGTAATCATATTCTTTTTTCATCTGTTTACACCTGTGCATGCACTGCCAAGTTGATAGTGTAAGCAAATAGAGGCTCAAGCTTTAGCTCTTCATTGTGGATGAAGAACATACCACAATGTGTACAGAACAAGGTGGTTTTTTGCCTTCCTTCTCCTTGCAAGATGTGGGATTAATCTCCTGGCATAACTAAGTACTGGCAGAAGCCAATGCCTGTCTGATGCACACTGAGCTGCCAACAAGCTCTAGAAACTTGGCTGGTAGCAGAAGCAGGTTGCTCAGAGAGCAAAGAACTGAATTCATTAAAATAGTGAATCTTTTGTACTGCTTGATTCTCCTGGATCCCTGTTGTTTTGCATATTAATCTCTATTGACAGTTTTGTAGTTCCTATCACATTCCAGATTCCCGCCATCCATAACGTGCTAGTTCCCTTGCAAGCTGTCACAAGCTAGCAAGTAACCTTGGCAAGAAAATTTGTTCACAAAACTGCGGGGGGGGGGGGGGGGGGGGGGCGGGGGGGGGGGGAGAACGACAGTAAACTCCAGCTTGTTCTTCCTTCCTGCAGGGCAGATGCAGTATTGGTACCTTCATCATTTCATGGTCACCATAAGAATTGCTTTCTATTCAACCACAAACTTCTCGAAGGTTCCTGCTGCCTACCAGTTTGACTCTCACTCCAGTTCATCAGCAGTGAACATGTGTCCCATTTACAAACTCTGTCATAAGCCACACTAGCAAGAGCATCAACTCAGCCAGCTTGAGATATACACCCTCTAAACTCAAGTCCAGCTACTGAAGAAACTCTAAGCATATCTTTTGTGATGCTACAATAAACTTACTCAAAATAAAGCTCTCCAGTTTCCCCAAAAAACTAAAAAAGGTAACAATCTCAACTTCTAAATATACTAAGAGAAATGGGACTCTGTACTAAGCTGGCTATCCCAGAAGTGTTCCCACTGTTAGTGACAGCAGCTTTGGAATGTACAGGCACTCTCTGACAAAGCAGCTCTAGGTCTGTCACAGGCTGTAATTTAAGACTGGGTGCCAATAAATTAATCTGAAATGCCCATGTGATGCTCCCCACTCAGGCCAGTTAAAGAAAGCAAAAGGCAATGAGTGCTTCTGGCAGGCGCAGCTCACAGCAGGGCTGGGGAGCAGCGACTTCCCAGCCTCACTGACTTCGGGCTGGACAGGAGATTCTGGAGGCCTCCTGTGCACTTCTCCCTGAATTCTGTAGTCTGTTCTTTATCGGCCAATAGAAACAATCCCTGAGGTAGGCACCTACCAAATAATTTTTTATATTTTTCATCTGAGTTCTTTTTTTTCCCCCCTTAAATATAAAATGCGTAAATATATCCAAAATAAGAGTCACATAATTATTCTTTGTTAATTACTGAGTTTTTTCCCTCCATTTACACTTTAAGCAATTTACACATCTACAAAAAGCATTCAAAAAAGTTCATGTAAATAGGATGATTTACATGATTTATATTAACATCCTATCTGTTTATATATGAAAACAGAAATAATTAGAAACCCAGCTCAAGGTCACCCTCTATGGTAGATATATTTTCAGTTAAAATTACTTCCATTTTTCTTTTTAAATTTCTTTTGGGATATCTTCTCTTTACTTAAGAAACTACCATGCACCATTTGCTTTAGAAATAGGTGTGCCTCCAGATCAGTCTGAAAACTACCTGAAGAACATGTAGAATGATTGTGATTAATGCACAAGTGGGGTTTTTTCAACTCAAATTATACAAAAGCTTTAATTTAGAGCCAAAACTGACTTTAAAAAATATTCCATAAAGGAAAACTTACCTCGCTTTTCTTTCCAAAAGATTTTATCTTGACCTGTCTTCCACCTAAGTTAGCACTTACAAAAATAACATTTCCATGGTAACTGCTCTTTTGCTTCGTTTTCAGAGATGTTGAGGAACCTCAGCTACCACTGATACCAAACAAATCTGCGTATGCTTCACACCCCTGAAATTCATATTGCATATATTTTCCAGTACAGGCGCTCATTTTTTTGTTCATTATTTTCCTCTAAATTTCAATTAATATCTGTCCCTGAAAAATATTTGGGCTGTGTAATTTAAACTATGCATGCCTGACAGTTTACAGAGCTGGTAAGCAGAATAGAAACATCCTCAGTGCTCAGTCAGAAGTCAAACACAGTTAGATGCAAATAAGCTTTAGAGAATGCAACAAGAGATGGATTTGCATCCTCTGAGACTAAACAGCTGCAGAAATGTGTCCTTAAATTTTAGGCCAGGGAGAGATCCTAATCTAAAACCCATAAGCACACTTTTTAATATCATGTCCCATTGTTTAACTATACAAAGCACATATTTCCACACAACCCAAGACCAACTTGTGAAAGCACTCCCTAGAATAGACAGGAATTTCATTCCAGCATTTCACTCACAATATGACTGAGAACACCCCAACAGGCTATAACCCTTGTTTATAGTTGTTCAAGATATTTTATTCTTGAAAAGTGGTTAGTACTGAGCAGTTAATGCTGTTTCTATATGTTTATAGAAACAGTATTAACTCAGTTCTCATGACACAACAGAATGCATTTCACAAGTGACAAACAAAATATGTATTCAAATGTGGATTAAAACTGCAGGTGAGTTGCATGGCAGTCCCAGCAGATACAAGAAAAGACAACCCAAATGCTCCTAACCTCAGAGAATTAGCTTATCTCTAAAGTAGCTGTCAGAGTACAGATTAGTTTCATTTCTTTGAAAATCCATAGGAAAACGTGGGATAAGAACTTGATCTTATAATGTATTCAAATTCCCATGGAAGTTTTACACTAGTCTTCTGTTATTTCCAGTTATCAAAAACGTCCTTTTCTAAAAATCAGGCCAAAAAAAGAGAAATTACTGATTATTTTGTAGAATTTGTTACAGACATCATCCTTTTCCCAATTTTCCACCGAGGAAAAAAACAGTAGAAAAGTGATTATCAGGAAAAGAACACATCTGCTGCCATTTACCCAGTCATCTTCTGGACCACGTTCCCACAAATATCACAGAAGGAATGAGACCACATCAAAATTAAGGTGTTTTTCTTTCCAGGAAAACCTGCGGGGTGAAACTGTCAGCACTGGAAAGGTTTTCTTGAAGGTTTTATTTATGAATTTAGTGAAGGTTTTCATATATGGAGTTTTGTTGCATTTTGTTTCTTAATGAGTGCAGAGATACTGGAAAACAGAATATCAATATCTAGATAAAGTTATATGCCTATGTGCTGTAGTCTTGCACATCTCCTTCCCTGAATAAAGCTGATTAAAAATTAGATATATTTTGCATGATCTTCACCAAGGGTAATTCAGCGTATCATCCATGCCCTGTCTCTTAATACTGTAGAGATCTTCTACAAGCAGCAATTAGGAGGAAAAAACAGAACCAAAACAAAGAAACCCAAGCCACACACACAACTCTATAACAAGTGGTACTTTTCAATCCCTGAAAATCTATATTCATGTTTTATCAGATAAATTAAATATTATTTGGCAGCTTTAACACTACCCTATTTTTTTGTTATAAACTTAAAATTAATTTTGGTATGGAGACACCTGTGTACTTTCAGGACTATTACAGCACTGTAGACAACCATCCTTTAGTAATGAACAACATACTTTAAACCATCTTGAAACATAAAAGAGCCACGTTTCCTTCTTGGAACAACCCTCTAAACTTCCTTCCTGCATCATTGAGACTCACAAACAGCTGTTCAATATTTTAAGTTGATTGGTATTTACGTATGGATATTATTATATATAACTACATACATTATCTAGGATATTTTATGTATGACAGTCATGTGCGTTACATAGGATATACTACACATCTCTTCACTAATATACAGAGATTCATTTAATGTGCTCATAACCCTCTTGTTTTATGAAAGATACATTGGCAAACACTTTCAAGAAGGTGGATAATCTAAATAAGCAAGTGAATATTCCAAAAAGCATCTAATGGTTATTTCTTAAACATCCTTTCATAGATTACACTTTTTCTTTCTGCTTAATTTGCGTTATTTTTTCTAAAGAACTCCAGTGGTAATTGAATTTTGGATACCTAAACAAGATGTAAAGAACAGTGATTTTTCATGCAGTACTTACCATCCAACCGGGAATCCCAAACAATATTAAACAGGCCTAGCTAAACTGCCCGGATGACAGCACACTAGGCAGCGAGACTTATTCCTCAGATACCGTTCAGTTAGTTTTATAAGGTATTCCTGTTCCAGTATTTTAAAAAATCTGATTTTAATTTCTTTCAGTGGTTTTCCCCAACACCTTCAGAGACATTTAGCCTAAAGTAAGCTGGCACAGGAGTAGTTGCATGAAACCTCCTGACTCTTGGATCACTGTGGATCATGGCTGCCCCACCCAGCCAAGAGTATCCCTGACAGGAGCGTTTGGCTTGCACAGCCATGCAGTGGCATTCCTGGGATCGCCATGGTGTGGACTGGCTGATTCATTGTGGGAAGATTTTCTCCCTGCTGTTTCCTCCTCTTTCACCATCCCTCAACTGCACCTTTGCCTGAACCACTGTGACTCCTTCCCTTCCCCCAAACTCTCTCTCTCCTCTCATTCACTTCCTCACTTTTTTTACCTTTCCATCCAAATCATCATCTGGTACTTGGGTCTCTATCCAGACAGCAGAGCTACAGGTGCCACAAGAGCAGCCAGAGGTGGGCTGGAATCATAACAAACAGCAGAGGGTAGCTAAGTCTTTATAAACTGATATTGACACAGTCAAGAAATTCATTTCATGTGTGGCTAATCTGATTACTGATGTCTTCATCGTGGGAGCCTTTGCATCTCCTGAAGGCTGCTGCCCAAACACCTCAGCTCACCTGATTTCTCCCTAACACAATTCCATAGCCTAATACAGATTACATTTAACAAGTAAGAGCAAAAAGTTAGCATCTAAGAGCTTTCTTAACCCACCAATTCTACAGAACTGGGGTGGAGAGCAATCAGAAAAATAAAGGGAAAAAACTAAGGGAGAAGGTAGGGGGCAGGGGCAGTAGACTGACACCATATCTTGTAAAAAACTAAAAGCAGAGACTCCCTATCTGGATTATCAGCAGCCAGGAGGAGCAGAGTTTTTAGTGGTTTGGGCCATTAACAAGCAGCATTTTATATAGGTGGGTATGAGTGCAGGCTTTGTTTTTGTTAAAAAGGAGTTTAGGAAGCAGACAATTCAGAGTACCAGATACAAGAAACCAGACCAGTAACAATGAACAGCACAATACAGAATATAAACACATCTGCCCTTCAAAGTGCCCCTGAAAATCTAATTTTTGTTCTTTAGCTGCTTTAAAGCCACTTTTAGAAAATGAACTAAATTCTGAGAAAGGCCTGTACAGGAAGCTAGTTCTGTCACTACCCTTTTCCCCAAAAGACACATACTAAAATAAGGTGTCTCTTTCCTCATCTGATAAAATTCTGAAATAATGAAAAATACTGCAAGGAACCCATGATATAAGAGAACTCATACAGCAAAACAATGCTACTGTCAAGTAGCAAAAATATATATAATCTGCTAGATACCTTCAAAGTTTCTTTTCAAACACACCATTTCCTAGGTGTGAGAATTACATTTGCCAAGTTTATCCTGGAAGACAATAGATATATATTATAACCCTCTGTATTTAATACAGTCTTTAACTACAATGTGGAACAGCCTGGCTCTGCAACTTCTACCACTTACCACAGTCACACCAAAGCACAGAACTGCAGGAATTTGATGAATTCCCATGCAGTATTCAATGCAGTTTGTTTTACTAGAGAGAAAAAAAGTTATTACCTCCCTTCCTTTGTAAGTATTTGCTATAACTGATATATGTCTGTGTGTACCTTGAATTCATTCACAGAAGCAACTTGTACTGCCCCTCTTTAGGTAAGAAAATGCTTAATAATTGTAAAAAAAGCCCTCCATTTTAATCTCACAACAAAATAATAATGGACAAATTTAACTGTAGTTTCAAATAAGCATGATATATTTGTTACCATAGAAGTTTCCCTGCACTTTCAGGTGATCCTTGTAACAATAATATAATGAAACACTGCTTCACAAATACAAATCACAAAAGACATCCACCTTCCAATAACTGTCCTTGAAACCTTTGTCATTCTCTGTGTTTGTAGTGAGCTGTATCCACATAGCTTTCATGCAACAATAGTGCACTTATCACACTGCACTGTCATATTAAATACAAGAAAAAAGGGTATTCAGGATGTACCTGTCCCCAGTCCTGCCCTATATAGAAAATATATGGACCCTTATGAATTGTTTTAACCTTGAAATACAAAGTTATAAATAGCTACTTTCAGTAAGCAGATGCAGTAGATCAGGAAAGGGGCTGTGTGAGAGAGACAGCCACTAACAAAGGAACATCCTGCAATTTGATCATATCTGCCAGCAAGAGTAACTGCTATTGAATATCACACTCTGCTGTCTCAGAGGCAGCACACCAGCCTGAATGGGTTTTATTAATAGGTTATTAACCTGATTATTGCAGACATATCCATAGATGTGTCCTCCTCATTTTCCTGTGCCTGTATTGAAGGGGATAGCAAAACACATTTTCTGTAACAATATAAAATATCCATGTGCTTGTGCTGAGAATAACTGACTGAAACACCACTGACCTACATAGGATCACTCATATTGAACTAACAGAGGCTCAAAGATTCAGGGGGAGAAGGGGGCAATGGGGAGGGGACAGTTTTGGAGACACACATAAAATCAACTAACACAGAAACATTTTCATACTGGATTAATGAAACTAAATTTGCTCACAGAATTCTATATTAGCACACTTCTAACAGAGAAAAAAAAAGTAGATTTTTTAAGTGAGAAACAAGAACCCTTACCTTTCTGCTGAATCTTCAGGGAGGCCATTCACTAATTATTACAAGATTTTTTTAATAGCATACACTTGTGTTGTAACAGAGACTGGCAAACTCACTTAAATAGGCCCTGACAAATCACAGGATCATGAGTTTCTCTCTTAATTTCCAGGTGGTAACAATCTGTGCAAGAAAAGCACTCATGTGTCTCCCATTACCAGATTATCCCCACACCTTGCAGCAATGAAGGTAACCTCCCCATGCCTTTGCTATTCCAGAAGAGCCTGTTGTTCTCATCCTGCTATCCTGTAGATCCAGAGGCAGCTGGACCCCTGACTTTGATACTGATGTCACAAATTTAGCTGGGCTGGGAGACTTTCTCATGGAGAATCAGAGTGTTGTGGCAGTGAAGTCTTTCTGAGAGCCGCCATCCTTCAGCTCTCTCCCCACAGCTGAGTCCCACTAACGCAGCAACTCGGTCAATGTTTCATATCCACAGGACCATTCCTACAAGGATGATGGCAAACCTCTCCCTTCCTTGTTCTTCTTAGTCACATCATTTAACATCCCTGAAATGTAACTTTCCAACTTGGGAGAACTTTCCCCCTAGAACTAGATACTGTACAAAATACTAATTATGCAAATCTCACTCAAGTTGACATTTTGTTGAATTTTTTATTGCTCCATTGTTTGCCCTTTCAGAAGTAATTTCTTTTTCTGGACCAAATCAGTATAGTAATGCTTTAGCTCCACTTTGAAAAGTGAGAAACAGGTAAGAATTGGTCCAATTTACCTTAGCACTGTAGAGTGCTGCAGCATTCAAATCCACAGGTTCATGTTCATGTGTATGGAGCATAGGTTTACCTTTTATTTTTGCATTCATACCTACATATGTAGAGTACAGCAGATCATATGTGCACTATAAGACTATCTATGCCTTTTCTGTATTTCCTTTCAACTTCAGTCTGAACAAGGTTTCCATCTGTTCCTGTGACTGTCAGCCTGCAGCCATTCTAATTTTGTGATCACCTGTTCTCATGTATTCCTCATTTCTCCTAGTGTTTCTTCTTGCTCTCTCAGAAAAGCCTATATGCTTCTGACATCTGCTCACCACCATTATCTTTTATGAACTCCCCAGCAAAAACCCATTCAGAGATGCTGTCAATGTCAACTGCTCTGTCAAAATATTACATTTGGCATGTCTTGCAATGTGCTGACCTTCATGGTGTCAATGCCCTTGAACAATACCTTTTTTTCACTACTCCTGTACAAATTAACTTTAGTTTTTCTTAGGCAACATCACTTAGTACAATCCAATAACCATTCCTGAACTGACCACCCTGCACATGAGCTAGGAACTAATGCAGTCCTTCTTTAGTCGGTGAGAAATTCAGCTGAAACAGGAATGGCTTGACTCATCTAAGTACTGACACTAAAATATTCCTGCCTTTGCAACTGAAGGAGACTGAAACGTCTTTCCCCAAGACCACAACATGTGATCAGGGGTGATTGAATCCAGAAGGGACATTTGGACACTTCAAACCCCAATATGCTTCCCCAGACGAGGGACCAATTTTTCAAAACTTACACTTTTTCTCTGTTAGGGTCCAAACTGTAGGCTCACTCCCGAAAGGAAGAAATCTGCCTCATTTATCAGGAAAATAACGTGGAAGTGAGAGCATTCACAATCTTCCTGGAATATATTTGTTTTGTTCAAAATAAATGAAAAGTTCCATTAAATGTCCACAAAGCAAGTAACCTCATTCATTGCAGAAAAACAAGATTTGGCAACTTTTGTTATAAATAGTCCTTCAACACTGTTTCTCTATCACAGTTCTAAGCACATAAAGGCACAAGAGCCTTCCTTCACATTCTCCTACATTTCCATAGCTCTGGGATTAAACGGTGCTTAAAGTGTAAGCACTTCATTTGCAACTGTCAGGCTAATGAACACTGAACTGCAGAATATTTCTCTAACTGGAAGTCTAATTAACTCATAGGAAGTGATATTAAATGATCCCATGGCACTTGAGAACTCTTGGGACATATAGAACTTAACATTATTTTCACCTGTATTACCCATAGCAGCTGCCCCCATTGTTGCCATCTCAAGAAGACATCATATTTCTTTTAAGAGAGAAATGCTGTATAATCTCTATCGTGTATACAAAAATTGCCTTGGAATGCTTCTTTTACCTTTCATTTTAACACAACTGAAATCGAGTATCCTACTCTGGGAAAACTGGGGGGTTGTCTTTTGTTATTAGGAAGAAATTTCCATTTTTCAAGTGCACAACTAGTTGCACTATGATCTTCTGAAGGCTTCTGAGAATTGAGGCTTTTCTCATGCTTTCAAAGATGCTTGATATCAGAAATGTGAACCAAAATATTTAGTAAAATTCTGATTATCACCATAAGAAACATATAGACCCTAAACTGAAGGTAGATCATGTTATGATGGTGATTGCTCCTATATATACTTAAAAGCAAGAGCTGTATGGGCTCCATCTCCTCTGATATGGAAAGTTCATCACAGTTTTAGCAGTTCTTTTAATTTACCTGTTAAGGATCTGGGGATCTCTTTCAGAAAAAAAAAAAATAAAGAAAAAAAATTATAAAAGGGGGGGGTGGGGGGAAGGGGAGAAAAACGGAAAGGGCTGGTTTGTTGTTGTTTTTTTTATTAAGGGTAATTTTCTTAGGGAAGAAAAAATAGAAAAAAAAATATTCTTTTCTTGTAGGAAACAATTTCCGATGGTAAACTCTCAGGAAGAACCTCATTTTATTCCTTATTGCTATACAGTATCCAAAAGACCAGCTTTACTACAATTGTCGATTGTTTTAACTGAGCTATACTCCTCTCTATCTTTCAAAATGGACTTAAAATGAGGAAATAAATGTCAGCTGTAGTGCATCACTGACTGTGGTGTGTAGTTGAACCGTCACAGTAAATATTTTAATTAAAACTTGAAAAACAAGCTGCGGTATTAGTAATGCAGTAATCATCTTCAGGTTGTCTGTGTTTTCAACTCCAGCTTTCTTCACTCAGGGGACTTTTTTCATGAGGGTTTTACTAAAATCATTTCCTGAGCCTACAGGAAACTCTTAATTACCTTGATTTTAACCATTGCTAAAAGATAATCAATTTCGTCTTTGAAACAAAATAGGTTAATTTAGCTCATAGAGTGTGTCTGAATATTAATGTGTCTGTTTTACATATCCTTCATGATTAGCAGGCATTTAATAAGGGAAAATAAATTGAAACAGCCTTTGAATGAATGGAGGGAGGTAAAAAAAGGAAACAGAAAATCTTCCAAGGAATGGTTAAGAAACAGGGTGGGTGAAATTGCAGTACTCCCTGCACAAAGGTCTTGACCACAACTGCATACATTTCTTCTGTGTTTGCAAATATATTTATCAAAATACCACCCTGCATTTATGTAAAAATATATCAGTGCTTCTACTGACAGCAAAGGTTATCTCATTAGTCAAAACCCTGGCATTCCAGTCTCAGGCTATCATCAAAAAGACATATATGGATACGCGGAACACACCATAAAAACATGCAATGAATTATGATTTTGTAACAAACCATCCCAAGAGCTCTAGTTTGTGTAAATATATTTCATTTCTCCATGGAAACATTAATATAGGTGTCTAATCTGATGGTTCAGACTTTCATGTTTGCTTAGCCTCTGTACAGTTTTAGAGGAATCAGTGTCACAGCACAACTCTGACATTAATACAGTCACAATGTAACCCTATTCAGAAATTGCAAAAACTGTTATCTCACTGCAAATTTAAGGCTAGAGCAATCTTCCCATGTCAATTGGTTGAGTATATCTCTGTTATTACAAATGTCTCATTCATATAATCTCATATATCACTTGGGGGTTTCAGCTTTCCCTGAAATTAGTGACTTTGTGACCAAACAAGTTTTGTATTAAACAACGCCTAAATTACAGAATGTTAATATTGGTTTGTATATTTACATATACACACATAAAATACAAAAGCTCTGAGATTTTGTATTAAATATATTAAATATTAAATATTAAGACCTTCCTCTTCTTCAAAATCTTTGTTTACACTGCGTTACAGATTTGGCTTTTGGGAGCTGAGCATAACAAATGTTTCTTCATGACTGAGAATATCTGTAAAAATTACATCTTCCATAAGCATTTCCCAGTTAACTCTTCTGCTTAATAAATCAATAAATAGACTAGGACAGTTCAACTGGGTATGACTTTACAAATTTCTCTTGCCTTTGAATTATGTTTCATCTGGATGTAATGTTTTTCTCCCTCCCTTACCTTCCTTCTGCTGTAGAACTCAATTTTCAAGTTTCAATGATTTCACCACAGAAAATAATACAGCTCTGACAACAAGGTTTTATTAACCTTTATTGTTCTAAAGCCTACATCTGAGATGAAATCCCACAGCTTTAGCTGTCAAAGGTTAAAAAAGTGTTTGCTGCTTCTAATGGGTATCTGAAAGATGATCAGTTGTGTTTTCCCTTATGCACACACTATTGAAGGAAAATATAGATTACAATAACTGGAGATAGAAGATTTCTAAAAACAAATCCATGGTGAGGTGTTTTGGTTTTTTTTTCATTTTCTAGGAAAATAGACCTTAATTTAAAAGGGAAACTTTTACAGTTAAATAGTTTTGTC
Source organism: Corvus moneduloides (assembly GCF_009650955.1). Lineage (NCBI taxonomy): Eukaryota > Metazoa > Chordata > Aves > Passeriformes > Corvidae > Corvus > Corvus moneduloides. The sequence continues at coordinate 25,779,119 of NC_045483.1, read as the reverse complement.
ATGCCTTCTCTTGCCTGCTCTATGTGAATTTTTCTACTAGTTTACTCAGGTAACACTAAACAGCAGACTTGCACTTTGTTATGAGGGAGAATTATGAGATTTCAGGAGGGATTTCTTCCTGCATTATCACTGAGCCACAGTGAACTTCCATGGAAAGCATAGCACAGCCACTAGTTTTAAAAAGCAACAACTGAATGGGTCTCTGCCCCAGAAAGGTAAAGATCTATACACATAATGATTATAAACACAGTTTGACCTTTTTCCTACCTATTTTGCTGAAAATTCTCCAGTGAACCCATAGATAAAGCCTAATTGAGGGCTGAAAGAAGGTGCTTCTTCCAACACAGAATCAGAGTGTAGAATCCTCTTCTGAAAGTAAATTTCTCCCTCCACTTTTATGTAACACAGACAGAAGATGAAGTCTGTATTAAGGAGGCCGGGAGGGTTAATGAAGTTAAGGCAGGGGTTATGGAGCTCTTTCTAGAAGGGAAACCTTGAGTCATATCTTCTGATTTCTTCAACTGAATTGATTTATGGAAAGTGACCATTAAAAGCAGGGGCACGATTAGAGGCTGTAGAGCAGCACAAACCTTCTGGTCTGTGTTTTGCCACATATTGCAGAAATTCACAAAACAGCACAAAAATTTCACTGGCTTTAAGTTGGGTATGCTAATCTTCCTATCACTGATAAAATACAAGTGCAACTTTTGGGCATTTTAATCTGAAAATCGCTGTTGCCCTGGAGCAGAATAGAGGCAATCTCTGCAAACAGAGAAAATGTGCTGCTGTCTGCACATAGGATGTGATCTCTCTGCAGCACATCACAGGATGCAAGGAGGGAAAGGAGAGTCTTGTTCCCAGTCAGGCCATCAGCAGAATTCCCAGGGATGGCAGCAGTGCCAACCTTTCAGCTCAGCTAAAAATACAATAGAATACTTACCCAGTGATACAAGTAACACTTCATTAGACAAGTCCTGAAGTCCACATTGATTATATTTGGATTTGAAAAATTCACTCATCTTCATCACAGGCTACAGCCTGTAACTTTTATGTCTTGTTTCTCTTCATTAAAATACCCAAAAACTAAATAAAGGTGAACATACTTCCATGTGTATTTCCTTGTACTGAGAATCCAAAATAAATAGATAAAGGTTCTTCTGCTCACTAATTTTGCTTCATTTTCCAAGTATCAGCTTCATAGGCTCGGTGACGCAGTATATAAATGAGGCAGGAAAAGAAAACTCCTCGCCTTCACAGTGGGGCACAGATCATGCTCACTTGCAGAGTGCCAGGTTATGATACGTACTCCAGAATCAGCCAAACAGGCTGCCCAGTACTGCCATGAACTGTAAAGCACAACAAGGTTCAGAGAGGATGACCACAGACACTTCTTTCCCTTTTTTGCCATCTATAGCAGGGCCAAATACAAGAGCAGGGCCTGCAGGCACAAACTGCTGGATGCTCTTTCTAAACACTCTGAAATTACAAAAAGACAGCACATGGACTTTGGCCTGTAAACCCTTTGCTACAGAAAACAGATACTGCGCTCCTCTCCTGTGAGGCTGACATTTGATCCCTTATGTGCTAGGAGCTCCGGGAGAAGCTCTGCTTTGTCCTGCTCCTTTAGTGATAAGAATGAGGAAAAAGGTACACACAGAACAAGACAGAGAAACAATCAACAAAGAGGCTACACAATAACATGTGATTTCCCAGGGCAGGAACTTAGAAAATTTGGACTAGAACATCAGAAGTGTGAAGCACTAGGAAAGAAAAGGGGAAACTTTATACATTGAGATGCCTAGATGCTATGCAAATTCAACAGTAAGGAAAGATTTTAAAGGAGAAAACTATTTTTAAATAACCCAGGAGAAGTTTTTTCCTTTAAAATTCCATAAAACTTGAAATGGGCTGGACCATGCATCCATACAATTTCAGGCTGAGATAAAAAGCAAAGCTGCTTAGAGTATTACTGGTATTATTAGCACCATGCTCTGACTAGCTGAGTTAATGTTTCTCATTTGTGTCCATGTGTATGCATATACTTATATGTGCTTATCAATCAAAGACAACTTTCTGTTATAAACAAAAAGGAACTCACAAAAGTTTCTGGTGTCTCTGGACAGCTCTTTTTAAATCAGGTAGAAGTTTTTTTGATTAAATAATGTTCATGAAAGACACAAACATGAGCTCAGGTGACTGTCACAACAGGGAATAAGCAGATGGGTGATACTGATGTACTCGAAGGCAGAGGTCCCAGTACACCCTGACATGTTCAGTGGAACAGCAAGTGAGTGAGAGCACTGTTAGTCCCAGGAAGGGGCAATTTAGTCAGTCGGGTCTGGAATGATTCCTGCTACGTACGAGGTTTCAAACTAGAAGTTACACAAGTAGTTGGACTGGGCAATTGCAATGATCTCCCAGCACTACAAACTATAAATAGATGAAGCACTCGGCATTCTGTTCAAGTTGCCTACTTTTCCTCTTAATTCCTTTTGAACTTTTTCTTTAATCTGCTACAACCAGTTCTCTGAGGTTCAAACACATACATATCTCTACACCATTAAGTTTATAAACTGTGTTTTTCTTCCCATGCAATGCCAATCTGATGCTAATTTTTTTCTTTAGCTTTGATTTGTCAGCTCACATTCCTTTTTAGGTGTACTTTTTATGTAAGCACATGAACAAAGGTGTCTCTTCATCTACCTTTCATCATTTAAGCCATGCCTACACTATAAGCTTTCCATAAAACAAAAGTTGAAGTTCAGTAACTTTGAATCAAATGTTCCATGACTACAAGGCCTAAGAGGTTGGAGTCCTTCTAAATGTAGTACAAAGCTGTCTTGAGTAATATGTACTTCTGCAAGAATTATTTCATTGTTTCTACCATTAGGATTTTAAATCCCCACTGCTGTTCCCATCTGTGATTAAAATAAAGCAATGTTTCAATGGCTTCTTATACCAGAATTGTAGTGCTTTCACAACTAAAAGTAAATTTCTGGAAAGGACAGGAAGTATTTTCTGAATTTCTAAACTCAAGAATAGACATATATTAAAAAAAGAAAAAAAACACTAACAACAACAAAAACCAAGAAATCAACCTACCAAAAACACTCCCCCAAAAAACTTCACCAAAAAAACTCAAACCTCCCAATACTGGTGGGAAGACTGCCTGCATATCTAATAGACCAAATATAGAGGAAGTTATGCCACCATCTAAAAAATGGTGAGAGAAGGTAAATATCCATTAAGCAGCATCGCAGCACTGGCTGGTTTTTGCTGTGTCTAATTCTAAGAGAAATAAGCAGTTGCCTAAGGCTGACAAGACATTCTGGTATCATCACTCCTTGCTCCCACAAGCTCCACATTTTCTTCTTCTGCCAACACTAACACAGGTACTGGTGATGTGAGGCTACTGCTGCTACTGATATTACTCTGTGCAATGTGTGTGTGGTGTGCACGTGTGCACATATGTGTGAAAAAATAATAAAGCATTCTAATACCTTTAGGAAAATCACATATTTTAAGCTTTTCTGAATCAAAAATATCTTTAAAAAGAACAAAATATTTTCAGAGCCGTACATTAAAGTTTTCATCATCCTCGGCTTTTCACTAATGTCCACTTGCCTCATAAAATTAATAATATAATGAATACACAGCCATGGTTCAGACTGTAAGAGCATTCATGCACTGCAAAGTAGAAAGAATTGCCGAAGAAGCAATTAAAGATAGCCTTTCTACAGAGATACAAGTTCTGGGACAGTCGACCTCGTCTCAAACCAGTTAAACTGAGTTGTATTGAAATGCAAATATATTGATTCCACAAGTGTTTCTGTGGAGACCTGTTAAAGAGATTTCCTTCAAAAGCTATTAAAGAGTACATTGGTTTTGCATCAAACCATACATAAGAACACAATAGGCTCTGTTAAATAAAGATAAAGGAGAGGAATAACCTTGTTAAACGCATGACTGTATGAAACAAGTTTGTGCATTTACCACTGTTTGACTGTAATTACGACTTGTAGAAAAACAGTATGTTCCTTGGGAATTAATGCAGTGGCTGCTCAATTCTTTTATACTTAAACCATTGTTCATTTTGGTTTCAACCCTTTTTATTTCCATTTCAGCGTTTTGGAGGGCTTTATTTAATATATGGCAAGTAAGTTCAGTAAGCACATGCCAGCAAGAAGGAAATAACCAGGGTAGGTGTCTTATTTGTACTCTGGCTATAAGGGCTCACTGGGACTTTGTGGCCAATGGACAGCAGTGAACAATGGAGTTTGCAGGTACTTGGAAGCACATCCACAAATGGAACTTCATTTAAATCTGGTTTGCATAATCATTTAAACAGAGACAAATAAAACAGGCAGAACCCCAATAAATTTCCACTAAGGCACAGTCTAACTTTTTTATTCATAGTGGTGTCATGAAAAAATAACCAGAATTACAACTAAAATCAGGTCAGAAAACAAGCAGCTTATCACTATAGCTATAGGAGAGAACACTGGGCAACAGAGTGGCAGAACTCTGCCAAAATGAGGCAGTTGCAGAATTTATATATCTCTAGATTATTCAACTCCTTCACAAAAATTCGACCAGATGAGCCCAGTATGATAACATGAGCAATTGAGAACCTCCAGACAGCACATCCATTTACAAAGAATCTACTCCCTTTACATAATCCACTCTGTTGTTAATTAAATTGTGCTGACTGGCAAGGCCATTAGCTGCAAGTTTCTTAGCTAGCAAAGTCTCCTATGGGATGTTAACTGCTTTGCTTCCATGGGAGACTAAGGCTGAGGTAGCAGTATCCTAACTGGGTTCTCTATGTTTCTGTAGGACATGCATTTTTGGAGGGAGAGGCTCCTTCTTATTATACTTTTTTCCTAGGTTCTGAAATCTTGATAGTAAGTGAGGTCTATAGAGAGATCTGAAAAATAATTAATGCCCTGGTATAAATTCCCAGTATCATTTAGTCCCAGGAAATGAGTTTTGCACTGTGTTTCAAATGTATCTTTTTAACAACAAATTATTAAATAAATTAATTAATAAATATTGAGGATTGAAAAATTTTGCAGCAACAGTTTACAAAGATTTATGGTATAAATTAAGGTTTTTGAGTCCTTGACCTCCAGCTTATTTGCTGTATTTATATTGCTGAATTCCCAATGTTTATCACTATCTATATCAAAATGACATCATAATCCTTTTTCTGATACAAATTAGATTTAAGTCAGAGCTTTTAGCTTCAAAACATTCTGAAAAGTCTGAGGATGTATTGGTTGCCATAACACACAAGGCATCAGTTTTTCACCTCTTCCAGACTGTTACTTACAGAAATACCACTAGAAGAAATTGTCTAAATGACTTTAAAATGTTGACTGTGATCAAAATAAGCAACGCAAGATACCAGATCATTTTAGTTTGGGAAACAGATATAAATCTCCTTGGCTCTTGACATTTCTGTTGTCAAAACATATGACACAAACTCAGCTAACCTCTCTCAGCAGCTATTTTACTCCAGTGGCTTCACAGCCATCTGTTTCTAGTGTCAGCAGTGTATCAGAATTGAAATTCAGACTCCATCCTGAACAGGGAGATGATGCTTTTGAATAAACACCATCATCCCAAATATGTCCCACATCTCCAGAGCAATAATAGCAGGGGAGAAAAGAGTGGTGAGCTCCGAAAATGGGCCATCCCTCCAGCTGCAATGATTCACGGTTTTGTCTTGAATATATTGCTCATATCTGACATTGTCTTTGCACTGGCCTTGGATTTCAGTGGCTACAAAATATAAATTGCCTGTACACGTTCTGTTTACACTGGAGCAAATTGCCATGGTTATAGTACATTCAGGAAGTGCAGAAAAAGTGTGGAGCAAAAAAATGGATAAGAGAAAGCTAACACATGGTCATGGAAAAAGTAATGATCTTGATCAAAGCAAAGGAGGTATACAGACAAGAAAGGAGTTGTTTAATTTCAGTAGTTACTGGGGCTGAAACTGCTACAGATCTCTGTATACAAATTAAGCACTGTTTCAAACAGTATAATCAAGAACCACTCTGCACTTTACAGCCTCGAGAGGAGCATAACTAGAAATGTACAAAGGGCAAAATGGCAGTTTCGCTAAAAAAGTGAGATTTAAAAACACATATTCATTCAAACTGTAAGTGAAGACTGAAGTCTTCAAAATTCTTGAAGCAATAAAACCCCCTGTGTTTCCATGGGATTGTTAATATCTAATAATAAAGAACATAAAAATACATTTCAAAACATTAAAATAGAGAATTTTAATGTTGTTTGAGCTTTCAAGTATTCATCCTAAAAAGAAGTTTAATAAAATCAGCTTTGGGATTTTTTTTTGTATTGGTGATGGAATACTGCCCTGACCAAGACTCAGCAAACAGTTTTGTTGCAGGGCTGGAAGTGTTCATCTAAAACTAAGTGAAATTACTTTGTCACATGCTATTCTCATGGCTTTTAGCAAAAGGAACACCTGTAAGTCAATCGATTGCTGTATGTGTGGTAGAAGACAGATCATCTCAAAAAGTCCTTTCCAACCCAAACTATTCTGTGAATCTATGATTGTGGGGATTCTGAACAAGAGTTTGAGACATACAGAATGCAGTACTGGATTGCAGGTGTACATACAATAGTGAAAACTAAGTAACATCACCTTGGCCCACACAACACTTAAAAAATGCTTTTCTCAGTTATCTGTGTCCTGCTCAGATTACTATTTACTGTATTTACTCTTCTCCATCATCTCTCAGGAGATATTGTTGTAGCCCATGGAAACTTTTGCAGCTGTGATAGTTAGCTGTCGCTGATCACATTTTTTTAAAAGAAGAAAAGTTGGCAAACCTGTCTTTGTCAGTGTTTGTTGCTGTGACAAAGGGTAAGCGCTTCCTATATTGACTGCAATTGCAGTATGAGGCTTGCAATGGCATTTCAAGCGTCTCTTTCATTACTATTTTTAGATGAATTATCAACCTTGGTTTTAATATCTACTGTAACTCCTGCTGCAATTTTGTATATACTCTGTGAGTTCTAGTGGATTTACTTGTTAAAGATAAGCTACTTTGTATAGAAGAGACATTATAATGACCCCAGTGTTGGGCAGTAAACCATAGAGACCCAATCCACTAAATTTTCTAGAAGCTGATGAAGATGACCTTTGGTCCCTACAGGTTTGCTGTATTTAAAAAAATCTGAATCAAAGTAAGAAAGATATTTCCTTTCCCCCTGCATTTTTAATGTAATTTATACTAAAATAAAGATCAGAAGCCAAACCCACCAGCCCACCTATACATGTATATGAGTTTATAACAGAAAAAGACAAAAGGGCATACTGTAAAATCCATTTCATAGAGTAAGAAAGAGATAGAAAGATATCAGTGGCTTTACCTAAAGTAAAACAAGAAATACACAGCAATAATAGCAACTGGCCTCCAGAAGCCAGAAAGTTATAATTCCTGCTAGAATGTGTGAATCTCCTTTGGTACCGTAATCAAGTCTCTGTCAATGATATACACACTGCCGCAAAATGCCAGCCATGAAGGAAAAGGAAAAAGTACTTACCTTGTTGTAGCAAGGCTCATTATTCCCTCTTCTGACAGGGCTGGAGAGAGCAGTTTTCTTTAATACCAAGGTACTTCAATTACTTTTGCAGCACAAATACATTCCTCTTATTTTCTGCTTCTTTGGCTATAGAGAAAAGAAAGGATCGCTGTCCTGGATCGTACAGACCATGACTATGTTTTGCTCTCCACATGAATTTGAAGCCTATGTCTTTGCAGGCACAATTTTTCAGTCTTCAACTGAAACACTGCATATTGCTTTCATCAGGTCCTGTAATACTTTTAGCTATAACATTGTCATGAGTGTTGAATGTACTCAGCCTTGTGCTAAACCTGAGAAGTTTTTTCACTCCTATGGACTACTGACACTGCAAATAACACCTAAATTCTCCTCTAGGTAATGCAGTAAACACAGAAGTGGAATCTCTGTTCATCTGTATATATCCTTTAAAATTATCACTGCAGGTAAGCTAGTAAGAAAGTAATGTTCTCATGATTTTTACTTGCTCTTTTCTATTTACCATTTAACTTTTACATATAAACAAACTTGTAAAATGAAAGTGCAAAGTTAACTTGACCAAGCAGTTAAATACCCTTCTCTGCTTTTGTTAAGCTAAAGGTGATTTAAGAGGAATCCTGCTAAGAGGTGAAAAAAGGCTTTGATATCACCATAACATGTATGTCTGAACACAGAGGTAAGATTCAATATTGAAGCTTTTTCAAAATATCACTACAAAGCAGACACAGTACAGATATAATAGAACAGAGAGCAAATGTCCTTTCCAGCAGAAAATGCAATGTTCATTAATTCATATAAGCAAAAGAATGCAGCATAGTTCATCTTACCAACAGCTTATTATGTGAGCATAATGCAAAACTTGAAGTGCCCTAACACATTGTAAAATATAAAGTGATATAAATGAATATAAAGACCAAACTGGGAAGTATGTTACATAAGAGTTAGCATAATAATTATGAGGCGAGCCATATATATGCATTTATTATCAAGGACACACAAAACCTCTTGGATCTATCCTTGGTTTTTTAATATGGCTCTGTTATGTTAAGGGCAGAGAGGTGAACTGTGCCAACAGACAGGCAAGCATGGGTACGTGCATGACAAATCTATGACAGGCTGAAAATTTCCAAAGTATTCACATTTGTCTTTTAACATCTGAATTGATATTTTCAACACCCATGTTTCCATCCACCCACAGCTGAAAACTAACCAAAAGCTTTCAAGACACTTACTGTAAATATTTCTTTTCAACTGCATAGTATGTGAGTGCTCCCATGGTCCAGCTTTGACAAATGTCTTGAATAACACTTGCAGTGACAGAAATGCAAGAGTAAACAGTGTGAGTAAATCATATTGCACAAAATTATCTGGGAGGATATTTGCCCCAAATTATTAGTGTTAAAGTGAATCATCAGCTGAATTAAATAACTGAGAAATTACAGAGACTTCTGAAACAAAGACAGACTGAAAAGTATTATTGAAGCACAAACATTTGTAAGAGAGGGGAGACCTGGGAGGTGACACAGAGGTGGTCAAAACGTGTCTTGATGCTGCTGCAAGTTGTCACACAAGCAGCACAGCCTCTGCCAAGGCCTGACAGAGCATCTTCATCATCAGACACCATGAGCAGTCACACTCCAACCAGGAGAATGAGACCTTAGGGTGCAGCAAGTAGGCACCCAAACCTGGAGAGGGCACACATCACTCAGGGAGGGTGGGGAGCTCATGGGGGAAGGGGGTCTGAGCCCATCCTACTGGGGGCAGGATGAGTTACAAAGGGTGTTTCGAAACTTGTGGGCATTTGTTAACATTTTGTGTCTAGTTTTGTGGATTACCTGGTATTGATTCTTAGTACATAGTCCACTGATTGTTAATTACATGTTGTTAAGTATTCAATAAAGTGATTTGATCCTGATTTGGTTTAGAATATGTGATCTAAGCTCTGTGAAGTATAGTTTCACATATCTCAATATTCTACTTCTTTTCTCCCTGACATATCAGCTGGACAAAGTTTATAAATATGAACTCCTAACAGTAAAAAGAAAAAAAAAAAGGAAAAAAATTCAGTTCAAAAGTTTTCAGCTGGTGGTAGTGGCACTTTCTGTGTACATGATACCACACACTTCACAAGATTACTTTGAAACCTGAGAACCAGCAATCCCTAAATTCCATCTGTTACAGACAATCATATAACTAACTTTACACTTTTTTACAATTCCATAAAAATTATTTAGCTATTGCTCGAAACACTTCCAGGAAAAGTTAAATATCAGCAGTGTTAAGGAAAGCTCTCTGTCTGACCATTCAGGAGCCACAGTCCCACTCCCACAACCTGACCTGGGACCGAAGCCCCTTTGCAGCTGCACCCCCACACTCACACAGTCAGACCAGGTTTCCTTACCCCAGGTTTCCCACAGCAAAGTCTCAGACATCCAGATCCTTCAAATGATTTAATCTTGTTGCAATAACTAAATAACAGAACAGCTCGAGCTGGTGCCTCCAAGGAGGGACCCCAAAAAAAGGAACCCCTGAGCTTTTATCCCCTCACAGTCTAAGTGTGTGATAGTCTGGGGTCCTCAGCTCCTGCTGTGTCCCTGAGGGTCCCTCAGCAGGTCCCCGAGCCCTTTGCCATGCAAAGGATCAGCAGCTGTCTCGGGCTCCCACTACCCAGAGCTCAACCTGCAGCTTCCACTGCAGCTGCACCCTGAGCTGCCTGCACCAAATGTATTTCTCAACAGTTAGTAACTCTATTTGCAGTGGACAATTCAGAGCATTTAAGTGAAGAATATTTCAGGTTCTTGAATGGGAACTAGTTCTGGAGGCATGTTACGTAATCTTTCTGGGAAAAATCTGTCTCAGTTCAATTTTAGGGACTTCTGTGAACTAATTTAACTGCCATGATTTCAGCTTCCCCACCACTGAGGAGGATGCAGTAACACTTGCTTACCTTCAGCTCCGAAGTTAGTACCCTTTAGCTGTCTTCTTCAGAAGAATCCAGAACAGCCCATGAGTTCCCTGGTTCCCTCATTTAATGACTGAGTAGATTAATGAATTCACAGAATTCATTAAAACTAGTTAAGAGAGAAGAGTAATGGGAATAATTGACTAAATCCTAGCTTTTGAAAATATCCAGGGCTTGATTCATGACTAAGGACAGCTTTGCATGAGGTGGCAATCCTACAGTCCTGCTCCAGCTGACTATAGGGAAAGTGCAACTATTTGTGTGGCAGCTGCTGAATAACCACAAATTACAGCCTGCTGTATTACAGAAACCCAGAGGGCAGTCTTGGTTTACCTCAATACCCTGGGCTCTGAAACCATGATATTTCAACTTTTGCTCATTGTGCAAATACCCAAACAGCTCAGTGAATTCTGCTTCTGACACAGAGGGTGAGCAGGGGGGTAGGAGTTGCGACATCAATCTTCTATCATGTGACTTGCACTTGCAATAACCATTTAAGTGCATGAAAATTTCGAATATTTATAGAGCTACTTGTTTTTAATTAATTAATTTCAAATTAATATAATTTATTTCTAGTTTCCTCCAGATAATTTATTCGCCATTCCCAGATTTGTCATATGTTGGCCCTTTGTTTTTCTATACTCCATATCTAATATTTCCCAACTCAGATAATTATTTTAATTGCAGTTATATACTACTAATACATACTACGACTAAAATAATGCATTTTCAAAGCTGAAAATTATTTCATCTATGGCAAGTTGTCAGTTACAAGTGCTTCTCACGCTACATCTTTTTATATCATTCTCATGAAATCAAAATGGGATTTACTATTAGAGTTTTCCCACACATTCAGAAACTTACTTCTTAATCCTACAATTATAACACATTTGTACAACACAACATAATATCACATTTGATTATTGTTGAAGAAGGACAGGCTTAATTATAACAGTTTTGGTAAATCCAGTGTGTTCTTCGTGAATTATCTCTCACACTGACAAAATTTTCACACAGTTGTCAGGGATGAAGGCCGAGACAGATCACATGGATGTCCTCCACATCTCCCTTCCTTAAACAAAGCAGAGGGAGGGGCCTGGAAACCTAAATACCTGTGTGCAACTGCTCATTGTCTCAGCTATTAGTACAATCCTGTTTATGCTGATCCCATTCTAACAGGAGAGCTTTCAGAAGACAGTTTCCAACGTGAAAATAAAACTAATAGAACAGGTATTGTGAATCTAAGGTAGTTTAGAAGTGCATGGCAACTGTAGTGTAGAATAGATCTTTTTAATAGCACCTGCAAATCACCATCCACAAGTATTTATTCTCACATCTCTGCAATGCAGTGCTTTTCAGAAAGAAACCTTGTGATTATCTCAGTCTGGGAGCTACATTAACAGTTTATCAACAGGCTTAACCACCATGCAGTATTCATAGGCAAACTCACCCAAGCAAGTTTTGGAAACAAAGGCTAGAGTTTACTTTTTTTCTGACTCTAGTACATCCTAGTGTGATCTTCAACACAATTTTCAGTCTAAATTTGGTGAGTTAAAACTGAGTTTGACCAAGACTGCAGCAGAGAGAGCAAGCACAATATTGTTAAGAACTGAATTTTACAGTACTCACTTTCTGAAAACAAAATGGGGAGTTCTAATTGGGAGGGGTGAGGGGGTGTTTGGGGTTTTGGGGGTTTCTTCATTGTTTGTTGGTTTGTTGTTTGTCGTGGTTTGTTTTTTGGGGTTTTTAGTTTGGTTGGTTGTGGTTTTTTTTTTTGACAGAGGAAGCAACAGAAACTTTTTAGAGGGTTTTAGCCACATTTTGTAGCTCGCACTGCTGTATTTGGTATTCAGGCAGAACATAATTTTAGATCCAGAATATAGGATAACTAAAAGTAGGCATAGCAAATTTGAAACACCACTAGTCTTAGTTCTAATCCATTCTATGTCTTGCAGTTTATGACATTTCCCAGAAGCATCAGCTACAGCTTTACCATTCAAACTGAAAAGTAAAAGCAATGCAAATTATGCATCTGAAAACTCAACTTTTTTTCAAAACCTACTATCTTTGGTGAATAAAATTATGACTCAGGTGAAAAATGTACTACATTAAAATATCATAAAGTAATGTAAAAATAAGTTTGAATGAGAAGAACTCTTGCATTGGACTGATTATGATTAGCTTTGCCAAGCAAAGTAATCTGCAGTGGAAAATTGGAAGGAAGGAAATGAACATCTCATCACATTTCTTTCCTAAAGATGATATCAAAGCTGCTCCATAAAAACAGATTTTGAAAAAGTATATAAACAACACAGACAGAGGCAAGTCTATTTGCAATTCAGTATTCAGCTCTTCAGCAAAGTATGTCCAGACAAGAAACAATAACTGCTACTTGATCGCTCCAAATTATCAACTACTGACTCAGGCAGTGTCTTCACTAGAAAAAGGACAATAACAGACTTAAAACTAATCTGTTAAAACCTGTACTTGTCCTTACTGACAGAGAAAGAAAATAAAAATTACACCTTTCTTCCTTCCGGTTTTATATGTAATAATTATGGCAATGGAAGGCATTGTGATCTCAAGGAGCATCCTAATAAGGATTGCCACCTGATAGTGGCATCATAGTTACTACAACATATGGGTTTTTAGACATATATTAACTTAGTGTCCTAGTGATCCCTTCTGCAATTTCTATTTAAATGGGATTTTTGCAAGGCTACTGAAGGTAGTCGAATGTTTCCGCAGGTCACAAAGGACAGACATAAGCACATAAGTGATACTGCTGAGGTCTCAGGGTGGTATTCATCCCATGACATTGCATTTGGCAGATGATTTATGACTACAGAGATCCTTTGCCTCCACTTATAGCTCATTCCAGCATTCCTCCATTCTTCCTATTCTGCAAATGAAGCGCTGTGAATTGCTGCTTCATCATCCTGACACTCTGCACCAGCTCACTGCATTGTCTGCCACAGCTACCCAAATTTGAAATATACTTCTGCTGCCTTGGGGCTCTATCAATACACATCAAGGTAAAAGGAAAGGAAGGAATAAGATTTTTTCACACATAGGTAATACATTGATTCTGTGAACACAAATTCCATTTGTAAAACCCCTGTGTTCGCTTCCACATTTTTTCAAAAGGATTACCACCAAAAGGATTTCCAAGCACCACAAACCTTTTAAAATCCTGCCTGAAGTTCATTATAGTCTGTAAATGAAAATCACACCTCCCTGAGAACTTCCACTGTACATCAGTCTCATTGCAGCTACAAAAATTCTGCCAGAAATTATTTTAATGGCTTTCATCCTCTACATAAACATTTCCTTCTCACAAATTGTGTCTCTTATATAAAATCTGGTTTGAGAAATAATCTGGTTTAGTCTGGGAAAATAAACAATAAACATCTTTAATCTTAGCGCAGTATTAAGAAGTGTGACATTTTGGTTTTATCTACGTATCATTCATAATTAATTTGAAACAAAAGGATTTTCATACCAACACTTTCACCCCTGAAAATGATACATTGCATTGTAGATGTGGTAAGCAAGGCCTAAGTTGATACAAGGAAGCCATTAGTTCCTTATTAGACTGCACATACACTGATAGAGCTAAATTCTTATCCAACCTTGAATTCTCTACACAAAATACCATTTAGGATGTTTCATACACACTGAGACCTGACTGCTGTCATTTCAGGAGTCCCAATCCAATGATCAAAGCTCTTTATTCATCCCTAAATTGGATAGAAACGTGCTAGAGGAAAGTACCCAGTAGCTCCATCTGTGCTTGGCCTTGGCTGCTGCTGCTGCAAACGCTAAGGAGGTTGGCAGGGCAGCTGTGGCAGTGAGTCTCGTCTCAGCACCTGAACTTTGAGAAGGTAGCAGAGGTTATTTCCCCACAAGTAGCACATGTTGCCACTCTAGGATAAATTTCTAAGTGTCTTATTAGCTAAAAATTACAAACTTTGAGCTAATGAATGCTCCTTCTTAAATGGTGTGATGAATTAGAGTCAGTGTTTTCTTTTGCACATTAATACAAACACAAAGAAAAATACCATTTTCATTTATGCCATTTGCCACATTCTCTTACTTAACACTTAATTATCCCAGCAATGTTTATTCTCCTCCTTCACAGCAATGAAAACTGATTATTTAAAAGGAAAACAACAGAATTACACCCTTTCACTAATGTCTATGTCCTGTTTTTTCATTCAGTTCAGAGTATGGAATTTTTCTTTTCCTTTTGGATAAAAAAAGCATCTGAAGGATCAGAGTTAGAAGGAACAGTTCAGTTTTGTATATTCATACATCCACACTTTGCGATACTCTGAGGGAATAAAACATGATACAAAATGCCAGTCCTACTGAAACAAATAGTGAAATTACCATCTCCTCTTACCAAGACTCTTCCACCTTCTGTTGCCATTTGGGCCTGGTTGTCTCACCTCTCCTTCAAGTTCACGCTGTCTGCTGGAGTTGCAGGCTTTCCATTCCCTGCTGTAATTCCACATTCCCACTTGTAGGTCTGGAGCCTCTTCTCCCTGAGCAGGCTCAGAAGTTGATACAGAAACAATCTCTCCTGCCTCTTCCCAGTCTTCTTAAAAGAGCATTAACTCTTTTGAGTCATTGACTCACTGATGAGACAATTGACTCCTCTTTTCTCCTGAAAAGAAATTATGTTCGTAACATATTTTAACATGTAAACCCAGAGGAAACAGTGCATTTTGATAACATATGATTCTGGCAATTTATTTTAATATGTTCTTACATGAAATACTTCCATCTGCTCAAAATATAACCCAAGACAGACATAACACATTATAAAACAGGTAGACAGAGATTTGAGTCGAAGTGCTCATAGAAGAAAGTACACATATCTTTCTAAGGAATTATTTAAGTATGCTGAACAGTTAAAAATATTTCATACAGCTATTTCAATAAAGCAGTGCAATTAATGCAATTACTTTAATGAACTACTCAAATTCAATCATGGCTTGAGCTGCTTCTACTGAACATGGCCATCAACAGGAAAAAACAGAGAGGATCTTCATTTCAATTAGCTTTGCATCTGAACCAAGATTATCCCTTGTTTTGTTTGGTTTTATTGAAAGATGTTTCAATTGTTTTATGAAGGACAAAAACTGTGGACAAAATAGTTATTACATTTGTGAAATATTTAATTCTCAAGCAATTAACTGCAGCAGTGTTACCACAAATATGTTTCTTCACTGCTTTGTAGTATCTCAGAAAAATTATACATGTCAGGAAGGAATATCAAAACGAGAAAGATGGACATTTTGAAATGAAAAGGTGAATATATGAAACTTACTTGTCACTAGAAGGGAAAATAAATCTGAGTAACACCTAATTAAAAGCAGTTTTGAATCAATTTGTTCCTTTTCTCACCTTTCTGTACAGCTATAGTAACAATCTCTTTAAATGCCTACACATTTTGCAATATTTGCAAATTAACAGAATATTCATGAAATATACACCCGAAGTTATACCAGGAGACCTTTATATGTAAATAAAAAAAAAAACAATCAGACTCCTTGAAAGTGTTTGAAATATGTCACTTATTTGCCCACTTATCTAGATCTTATCTTCATGAAATAAAGATGTAAACACCACTGACAGGTGGATATACATTCTCTTCAAATACATAATTCTACAGCCTGTAATCCCATGTGAATGGGGAGACTGAGCCCGAATTGAAAACCACCCATCTTTCCCTATTTGTATTTAGTGGTAGCTCTACTCTGACAAATGTGAAAGTTGATAAGGTAAAGGCTGAGGGAACAATGCTGGAATCCTCAGTTCTACTGGCAGGATTTTGAGCCACAAATATTATTTCTCTTTTGTCCTGTACTTCAGACTTCAGGGGCCCACTAATCTTAGATAATGCATTTTTTGGCACAGTCTTCTGTGAGATGAAATTTACCCTGAAAATAGTAACCAACGAGGTTACTGTTTTCTTTGTGGCTCTGGAGGCTGATTTTACTGGTCTGTTGTGGTTTTGTCCTGTTTAACCTTCCTTACCTTCCTTTAGTTTCCAGGTGGTAGCCTTATTTTTGAAGTTGCTAGAATTCTTTTCCCACTGTGATCCAAGTAATGGGCATTATTTCACAACTTAAATGAATTCATTAAAAGATATAAGGGGAGTTCTCTTGGTGTTCATTAAGCTTCTAATATCTTGTGGGATCTAGGGGGAGCAATACGTTACTTCTCACTGAGAGGGATCTTGACTTTCTCCACTCGCTCTCTATGGGAACTGAAATAACAGCCAACTGTGCTGTGTTTTCTGCTCTAATTAGATTTCAACTTACATTTTATTATTTCATTTTCTCTCCAAAGATATAAAAAGAAAGAAAAAAAAATCAATGGTCTAGTTATTGTTATGAAGTCTCACGTTAGTAAAGATGCTTCCTGCTGGCTGTAGAGATATTTTTCAGTCTCATGGCAATATTCTTCACCAGACTATTGGGTTGCCTTCCTGCAGCTGTGTACAGCTTACACTAAAAGTGGCTGTCCCTTTTTTTTCAGAGAATCTTTAGGTCTCAAGCCTTAAGTTGCAATAGTCAGTGTATTCATTTTATTTATGCCTTTTCTGACTTTCTGTTTATCCAAGGACTGTAATTATAGCTGAGAAAGAAAGACCAGATTTTAAAAAATAATTTATCACTAAAAAACTTTATTTAAGCACACAGACAAAGCATTCAGATTCCCAAATGAATTAATACAATTAATAAGTGCAATAAATATTCTAAAAAATTTAGAGATGCCATAAAGTCTGCCCTCATATTTTAGGATTTGTTGGAAATTTTCCATTGAGGAAGGAAAAACAATATGTTCTGCTTTTTGCTCTATGAAATTGCCTCCTGCTGATAGTGCTGAATATCCTGATTTTCAAGAGCACCCTGAGGCTTGAGGGTCACCTGAAAGTGAAACAGCTACACAGCAGAACCAACCCTCTTACAAACTAACTTGGAGAATATGCCATTTCATATGTTCATTCTGCTCTCTTGGAATCCCTTTTCTGATGCCAAGTGTTATCTCATCCAGAGTTCCATTTCTTCCTGGAACCTGTGCTTGAGACTTTTAACTTGTAATGTGACCAAATTGCACATCTATAGACAGGGAAAAGAACAAATGTAATTCTAGGCCAACATTTCTAGGTAGGCTCCAGTCAAAGAGCAATTATTTATCTAACTCTTCACCTAGAGCTCAATTGAATTAATGCTCCAACAGGTGATTAAACTCCTTCCTATTTCGTTCTACAAAATGCATCCTCTACTCGCCAGAGAATATTACAGAAACTAAGAACATCTCAGCCTGTTCTTACAAAGTCAAGATAGTCCAAATCTCAAATAGCTAAATGAAGGGCTCCACACAGCAGCAAAATCCAACACCCAGCTCTCTCACCGCAGCCCTGAGAATTTCAAAAAGGGTGTATAGAAGTATGAAAAAAAATCTATGTGTGTCGTACCACAGCTTATAAACTGGACAAGCTATGGCACTGCAGTACAGGACATCGGATGTGTTCTTAATAGGGCTTGTATTAAGCAAGAAAGGCAGCAAGTTGGATACCCATTTTTACTATAATTAAGCATTCTTCGTTAATCAACAGTGAAATTAAACTGTGTCTTCAGATCATGGAAAAATTAAGTAGTATATTTCATGTGCATTGTCAAAAAAAAATCACTTTGATGGGAAAGCCATAAGAAATAAAATTCTATTTCCATTACGTAGTTTTACTGTTTTCTGCTAAAAAGAAGAAATATGTTTGGCTATGAAAACCTTCAAGAGTTGTTTTTACTCTGCGTAAATGGCAAAGTTGTAGAATCTCTAAATTAAAAATAAATCACAAAACTGCTAGATTTGTACAGGCAAAAAATGCATTAAATTTGATAGTTACACACAGCTCAATCTGTCATCTTAAAAACACATTCATTCCTATTTTCAGTATTCATGTAAAAGTGGATGTGTTTTAGAATAGTAGAAAAGTTAAACTCTTTTATTGCTTACAAGTTTCACTGACTTGATAAGAATAAAATGAAGGCTGGTATTGATATTCATTGAAAAATAGCAAAGTCCTTTGATTTAAGAATTTTGTATAACAAAAATTTATGGCAACACATTCAACCCATTGTCACCCTGGTGAACTCTGTCTTTTTGACCTGGCTGGGAAATGACTACCAAATGTGGGAAGTTCTCTTATGGTCTCAGTGGACTTATACATCTGAAATCAAACAGGTACTATTTGTTTGACTGACATGGAGATTTGTTCGTTGTTCAGAGCTTGCAATACATGAATTTACAAACAGATATCACTCTAGAACCTGATGACAATCTCTTCATTATACATGCTCCTTTGGTGATTTGGCTGCTGTATATTTTCACTAAAGTATTCAGAGACATAACTCATCTGCAAATGAGATGCCCTTTTCAATTACATTTCTGGAAAAAAAGTTGTCTAGAAAACTTTTTGACAGTACTTGGGAAAGAGTGCAAAGAATAAATTCTTGAAAAAGTGAAAGAGGTTTTTCAGGAGGGTTTTTGGGTTATTTTTCTTCCTGATGGCTAATTTAATTTCGGTTTGCTAGGTTAGTACTCTTCCCCCATACTGTGTTCCTTCAGTATCTACTACTTGAGTGATTTTGTAATTGACTGCCACACTGCTTATAGCTGTATAGGCAAAATTTACTGTGATTAAATCCAAATTAATTACTTCCACCCAAATACTAGCAGAGGAGAATTTGCTTGGGGGGGAAAAAGGCTTTACATACCTTCAGCTGTCTCAAACAGAAAACTCATAACCCCTCCCAGAAAAAGGCTTTTTAAAAAGCAGACCACAATCTAAAGAATTAAACTGACATGTTTATTGGTGGCTTAATCAGAATTTTGAATTATGTATGACAGGTTGAATCTGATAAATTTGGCAACTCTGGACCAGTAGCCAAAGTCAGCCTCTGTAACAAGTGATCCATGAATGCACAGCGACCACAGTGGACATCCCTCTCAAACTGCAAAAAGATCAGGTGGTAGGGAAAACCGTAAGGGCACAGCTTCAGCCAGAGAGAAGCATTAGGGATTGCAATTCTTTTTCTCCTGGGGCAAGGATCACAGCACTCACTTCCAGGATTGTGCCACGACACCCTTCTGCCTTGGTAGTATGCTAGAGGAGGTGGAGAGCAGCCATGGGTTGCTTTTGCTTCTGCATTTATATAACAATTTGCAAAGAAATTTCTGGCTTCTAAGGAAAGAATTAGTCTGGATTAGTGGTTACCACAATTTCACAGAGGGCATTTTAACAGCTGGAAACTTCCAGCAGCAAAACCAAGTCCTTTCCTGAAACCATGACCAGGAAGCAGATTAAGTTGTACAGCCTGGGTTCTAGCTGGAAGACAACCACCATGATGTACTTTAAATTTTTCAGCAAAACCTTGTGATAGATTGCTTCTGGAAAAGGACTCAAAGGCTTCGCTTGTAATTTGTGCTTGGTAAGAGGCATTTGTGTCACCGTCTTTACAAGTGTCTGCATAGATAAGCATAAAGAATTAATTTTGCAATAAGGGCTCTTACAATGGAATCTGAGTCTGACATTCTTAAGGCATGCTAGAGGATTTAGAAGTAGAAGCAGGCCAGCTGCACTTTCTAAATAAATGAATAATGTAGAAACAATTACTGCTTTCCACAGATACTGCACAGTATAACACACGATTTTTTTTTTTTTTCTTTTTGCAATGTGGATGTTTATGTTTACAATGGCACTTTTCTCTGGGGAAGTGACAGTTATGACAACTGAGGACAATGTGCTTTGCAATTATTGTACTACAATGGTAAAAAAGAGGAAAAATCAATGAAACCAATTAAACTACACTAACTGTAGTGCCCCAATCCAAACATCCCTCTGTATCCAAGCTTTCCTCTTAGAATCTACAGTCAAGACTCCAGTATTCGGATATCAAACCAAAACAAGCGACAGTGGCGCTGTTCATACTGACAGGAATAATCCCATTCGTTAAAACCTGCTGTCCTTAATCTGTTATTTATGCAGTTGGTAAAAGAGCTTGTTTGAAATTCAGTTTGGCTGATTTGAAAACAGGATTCTGAGAGGAAGCATTTTCAGTGGCCTCCAAGAGCAATTGGTAAAATGTGAATACACCAACCAGTTACAAACTTCTTTCCTTCCTGTGAAGCTTTCCTAGTGCAAATGTAACTGGAAGGAGTAGAGGAATGTATTTCCCTGAAAGTATAAGGTGGGTCCATACCTGCCACTCATTCCTTATTTAAGAAGAATGTTGATTGCCATGTAAGAAGTGTTCTTTCTACTGGGTAGAAGCATTTTTACACTAAGTTCAAACACAGGGAAGCAAAATAAAAAACAAAAACAAAACAAAAAATACTGCCTTATGCAGATTAGGAAGCCATATTCTGTAAACTTAAATAATGCAGCAACTAAATCAGGTGTAAAGGTCATAACAAGTCAGGTTTGTTCTACATTCCATCTTTACTGAAAGGTTTGATCTATGATATTTTCAGAATGGCTTCTGAAAAAGACATCAGGAATGTAAGGCACAGGGAAGCAGTGAAAAGGTTACATACTAACTGCACATATAAATGCAATTTCCTAGCATTTAGCAGATTGATAAGCAGACATTTTCTAGTCAATGTTTCAGCAAGAGGCACAGTAAATAATTAGGAAACCTTTTGCCCTCTTGAGCCTTGAGTTAAATTTAGTGATGTCACCACATAAAAGAAGTTCAATATGTTTTTTGTGGATCCTAGGAAAAGTGATTCATATCACATGAAATGAAAGTGTGTGGCATCTGTCAAAGAGTGAAAGAGATTACAGCACAGGCTAGGATACTCAAAGTGGGAAATATGCTTGGATACAAACAGAAGTTCAGAGTGATGCAAAAAAGAGTGAAATATGAAGACATGCAAACACAATGCAGTATTTCTGAAGCTCATTTCAGACAGCATTTTGGATCTTCTAATGCTTTGCGTTCTCTGATGTTTCCAAAACCTCAAAACTGAGTCATAAGAAAGGATAAAAAGCTCCTGACCTGAAGAAGTGGTGGGAGCAAACTATGGAATCTAATGTAAAAATGGGTAAAAAAAAGAGTAGCTTTTTCCATGGATATATAAAGAATGTGTTATTAGCTGCCCTTATTACAACTGTTTTTCATTCTCTGAAATCAAATTTCTATATCAAAGAATTAGGTCAGAAACAGGACTTTTTCTTTTAAAACAAATACATCATTTTACTGAATGCCTATTCTACAAATTCTTCACAAGTTATACTAGAATTTTATACAGGAAGAAAAGAACAAGCAATGAAATTATAGAATGCAACAAAATTTCAAATTTTGTGATATCTTTCATAACCCAAACAGGTGACAAATTTTGGATGGCATTCCTTTGTGTCCAAGTACCTGAAAGTGGATGAGAAGTGACACATGCAAACCTAGTTTGTCGTGTGATAAGAACAATGACAAAAAAGGGGTGACAATGCAATGCTATTACCATGAAATAATGCTAATTCTGTGCTACTCCTGAAAGATGATAATCCTTTCCTACAGTCACATCCTATTTACAGTCATTTTGCCTATGACAGTCCTCTTGCTGCTGATACTGTCTGATAGCAGGAAGCCATCTGAGACTTCATGGACCTCTCTCAGTTGTCTATCAGTTGTCATCCCCTCCCCAGTTGTCTATGGAGAGATCATTTGGTCTACCCTGAGCTATGGATGAATACAGTGTTGATAATATGAATGGCCCGTGGCTGTAGAAGCAGGCATAATTAAGTGCACTGTTTCCTTCACTGAGTTTTCTGAAAATTTCTAAAATTCATTGCACCCTGTTTGACTCCTAAGTATTGAGTCAGGACTTCATAAATCTACTAAACTCACGGTAGTAAGGCTAGTATTGAGTTGAAGGCCAATAAATTCTTAGCTAATCCACTAATACCTCTCTCAACCAGCTCTCATGAGACAGATCCAGCCGGCAAACAATCAAGCATTTCCCTGAACGCAGAAAGATTTTATCTAAAGTAGTGTAAATACATCATCACTACAAATTAAATCTTGGCCTTCTTGATAAGCAGTAAATAAGTTAAGAAAGTTGATTCTAGCTAAGGATTTGAAGCACTTCTCCCTCCTCCCAGGCCTTCATGTTTAACCTTTAAAACTTAATACAAAAATGAATACTAATGCTTTTGTATTACTCTGCGTTTTCCCACTAGTGAGGGATAACTGAGATAACACAACACAAGGTATTATGTGATTTCTCTAATGGTGACAATAATGGTTTCAAGCTAGGAAAGGTATTTCCA
Organism: Corvus moneduloides; assembly: GCF_009650955.1. Classification (NCBI taxonomy): domain Eukaryota; kingdom Metazoa; phylum Chordata; class Aves; order Passeriformes; family Corvidae; genus Corvus; species Corvus moneduloides. Next base: position 25,756,215 of record NC_045483.1, on the reverse strand, counting down.
AGTTAACTGTGTCATAGGTTAGAAAGCATAGTCCCAGAAGGGACGTCCTTGCTAAGGGGTGCTTACAGTTTCCTCTGGGAACTGATAGAACCTATCAGCTGGCCAGTTTGAATATGGACAATTCTCTAAGCCACTTAAAGTTGTGATCACCTCTGTGATCCACATTTAAGAATAGGCAAACTCCCCCCCAAGCTCTCTCTCGTTTCCGGCGCTGGGACAGGTGGCTGCGGGCCCGTGTGGGGGCCAGCGGGCCCGGCCAGGCCCTGCTTGGGCCAGGCCGGGCCGGGCCACGGCCATCCTGAAGCCATGGACCTGTTCCAGCCGTGGAACCCCCCCACTGCCTTGCCGTGGGCAGCCGGAGCGGCTCGGCTCTCCCCCCTCTCCACTGCAATAAGAAAAATTCAACATTCCAGCTGCAAAGCTGCAAGGCCGAGGTGAGATTAACCCTTTTTATTGCTGTGAAGAGCTGAAAACCTGAGGGAAGAGAGAGAGGAGATGCTTAAAGCTGAAATTCTGTTGTGAAGCTATGATATATCAGAGTACCCTGTTGTAATTTCATGAAGATCTGGGGGGTGGAGTGTTCAACTCGTGAGCAAAAGCACCTGTGCTGAGATAGGCAGATGCTGACGTAGCTGTAATTTCATGAGACGTTTGGACAGGGAGAGATGGACCAGATGAGGACTTTTGCTCCAAATGGGAAAGGAGAAAACCTCAGTCCCTAGAGATGCTCCCAGAGATAGTCCTAACGATGAAGATGATGAAGACCCTTTGCTCCCAGGGAAGGAGAAGGGCCTCTGTTTTTGTTTCTGAATGGCTCAACCTTAAAACTGTACCCCAAAAAACTTCAAGAGTGGACCCTCGAAAGCAGTTGCAGGAAAAGCTGCAAGTCGGGGGAAAGGACTCACACGCAGGCAGAGAGACTCCTCTTCCTAAATGGACTGAACAATATTTGGAAGTGGGCGGCTGTCTCGTGATAATGTTTTCATAGCATGAGCAAGAAGAGACTTTCTAAATGCACTGAACAAGGTTATTATGGAAGTGGTAAACAGACTGAACATCTCAAGGGTTGTCTTTTTACATTGTCAGTGGGAGAAGGGAGGAAGGTGGGGGGAGGAGGAGAGTTCTGAAGGTGGTATAATTTTTTTTCTTCCCTCTTTTAGGTCTGTTAATAAACTTCTTTATATTCTTTCAAGTTTGGTGCCTGCTTTGCATTTCTCCTAATTCTTATCTCACAGCAGATAAACAGTAATGAGTATTTTGGACCAAACCACTACACTGTTGCACAGAAAAATGCAGACTACCCACCCAGCATGTGATAAAATCATTGATTTCTCCTTTCCAAGCAAAAATATCTTTGACTTCATCTTCAGAAGCAGGAAGTTCTTTAGTGAGGCTTCATATTTCAGAGTATTCTTAGAAAAGGATTTAATTAATTATGGGCAAACACTGAAGTTCTATAGATACAATTATATACATTCGTGAATGCGTGTGTGTAAATTTACACTGAAAACATAAATTAGCAGCACTAGATCTCCAAATGTATTGAGGACAGCATAAACCTCTCTCCCTCACAAGACTGAAACGGTTTCTATTCACTCACAAGAGTCTGACGGAAGGTAGGAACCCACTTCTCAGCCTCATAAATTGAGCGGGCTATTAGGCAAGCAGTTCAAAGCAATTCAAAGGCTCTCATTTCATTCTCCCCACCCCTACATGCAAAGCTCTCATTGTGGCACTCCATGATCCCAGGCACTCACACCCACCTCTCATCTCTTACCCACTTCATACCCCCCTCTCCACGGCAAACCCTGTAATGACGAGTGCCACTGCCCCAGTGCACCCACAGGCAGCAGCTCCACAATGTGCTCTGGAGAAGAGCGGCCCATAAACCCCCAGGACGAAGCCTGATAATGAGTGAGATGCTTCATATGCAGTGGGAAGTAACAGTAGAAATAAACTACTCATAGAACCAACTGTTGAGACACAGTACACAGAGGATACAAATATCAGGAGATTAAATCAACTCCCAAGTAAGGATATCTTGGCAAGTAACCTGAAATTAATCCCTCATAGCTGGTTGGAAGCCAGTCCACAGCAGCAAAAATGACTTGGTTTGGGTTATTTTTCAGCTGAATTAATACAGAAACAGTTATTCTCAAGAGGCTGAGGTGGGATAGAAAGTGAGCTTAAAATCTGAATTCTCTGGGAAAAAAGGCTGAAAAAAAAAGAACAGGTCAATAATATTTTTTTTAAATCTATAATATAAAGAAAATTAAGTCCTGAATAATTTGAAAAATCTGAATCTAAGGCTTCTCATGGATATATGCTGGCCTAGAGAAATTAGCATATCTCCAAAGAAACAGAGAGTGACACATCCTGCATAAAAAAATGGAAGGATCTGGACCCTAGAAACCTGCTTTATGTCAGTCCTGGGGAGAAAAAAATAGTTGCTAAGAACACCTTTCTCAAAACAAGTACTGACAGGTTAAAGAAAACATTCAGTTTCCACTGTTCCTTCCCAAAAAAAGAAGTGCTCACATAAACACCCATACATTAAAAAGGCAAATAATCAAATCTGTGCCAGTTCTGTAAATTTCTGACATCTCTTGTCTGACAAACATGCACAGCAATGCCACAGAGCACTGGAAATTTTTCAAATTTCAATGAGGAATTTAAGAGATTCCCCAAAAAATATTTTTTCTCACTTTCTCACACACACAAGTGTGCCACCTCTTTCTCTCCTTCCTCAACAAAATGGTTTCTTTTCAAGTGAGATTATTTTCATAGCTCTCTGAAGTTATGATGGAACAGACTGAGCTGCTGCTTCATTTCCTGTACATCCTCTATGTGGACTCAGCATTTTGAGAAGAAACTGAGAAATAAACAGTGACAGCCATGGCCTGCCTCCTTGTCCTTGAAGGGTGATACTGTACAGACTTAATGCAACATGACTTTCCCTAGTGCCTGCTTTGCTTGATGTCAGAGAGGAGTGCCTGGTTTTGTCCAGTCACTCCTGCATGCTTGTGCGACTTTGTGTCAGACGCTTATCCAAGTCCTACAATGGTTTTTTTGCCTTGAAAGTACTTGATCTTCGAAGAATGTGATAATATCAATTAAAAAAAATAAAGTTAGGCTGCAGAGTGATGGAGAACTCTCTAAAATACTAAAGGCTTTTAAAATATGAACAAAATAAAAAGAAATTTGGATTTATTTTTTTTCTTAAAAAATATTTCAAATGTTTGGGCCTACTATGATTTATCTAGAGGAATAGCAGCAGCTCTGCAGATGTACCATAAATATTGCTAGCTGTCACACAGAAATAAGGAGGTGAGTTATTGCTCCTCAATCCCTTAAAAAAGACATATAATATAGGCTACACACTCCAGCTTCAAGGAAGTTCATATAGTACTTTTTGTTCTTTAAAGTGAGAAATACAAAGCTGGGTGAAGTCCTTTCAGGGTTGTTTTTCTTTTCTTGTTGTGAGATGCTTGCTTCCACTAATACTACAAGGTAACAATAATTGTTCATGCATTAGCAGCAAACAATCAAATTATTTCACAGCTATCTGCAGTACAAATGAATATTTTCTTCTAATTATACCACAGGAGTGTTAATAGGCTTCTAGAGGTACTGTCCTGCAAGTAACTTGGTGTCCTAGGTTGCAGCGTATTCTACTACCATCCTCATGAGCTGTTGAAATCAGGAGGGGCAGTGTTTCCTTGCCTCCTCCCCCCAGACTATCTTTCTGTTAATGGCCCATCAATGCCCTGCTGCATGACTCAGAGATAACTCCCTCTGGACTATCTTCTGTTAATGAGCCTAATCAACACCTGGCCTCATGACTCATTACCCCATTTTGAGATGCTCCACCCAGAGGGAGGAACCAAGCATCCCATCGTGGATATAACCTGATATTCTGAACACCAGAGATAACCCTTCCACTGGATTTCCAGAGGACAGGAGCTACACAGCCATCACTGGACTTTCTGAGGAAGAGCAGACCTTTTCTACAGGACCACTGCTTCAGGAGGACTGCAGCCACCATTCTACCAGACTGCTACCACCACCCTGCCTAACAGGGACTCAGGTTGTATCTTGACTCTGTCAGTTTGAAACAGTGTTTTCTTTTAGGTTTTTTTTTTTCCCCTTTTCTTTAATTTCCATTAAAATTGTTATTCTGACTTGGTGCCTCCCACTGGTTTGTTTTCAAACTAGTACACTTGGTGAGACTTGAAGACAGGAAAATTCCTTTATTATTAAAATTATTATTAAAATTATTATTATTATTATTATTAAAATTCCTCTATTTAAGGATATATAGGTGGATATTTATGATTTATGACAGGTTATCACATAGTTGCAATGGAACTCTGTATTGTATTTACTTGAATACCTGAAGAGTTTGATAGCGTTGAAATTACTACAGTGATTCCATAGAAAACAGTTGGTCTGGTCTTCTATTTAAGATTCTCAAGCTGATTTACACCAGTAAAGAGAAGGAGAAGCAGACAGCCTCTGGACAGATGAAAACACATAATTAAACCTTGAAATTTTACCGTCATCATATCCTTACATTCCTTGAGCTCTTTTTTCTTTCAGTCTAGCTGTCACTCCTTTAGTTTTCTGTATCCTTGCTAAAAGTAAAAAGTATTCATTATGAAGAGAGACCTTTTATACCATTTAGTCCAATGGCTCTACTTTGCAAATATCACTGCCACTTAGTCTGAGTAGGATGGGAGGTTGTAAAATACAGTTTTTTACCAGTGATATCATCTTCTTTTCCACACAATTAATCTATAAATAATTAACATGAGTCGTCACCCTATTTAGAGGCTGGCATTGCTGAACTTCCATTCCTACAGAATATGCTCAGAGAAGGATGAGCCTTCAGAGCCATGTCCCTTCTTGCTGCAGTAAAAAGGGCAAAAACGCTGGGAGAGAGCCATGAAAACCTGACAATATTGCACATTATGTACTTCACTACAACACAAAGAGAAGCTCACAGGTGATCAGTTTGTCACGCATTAGAAGTTTGGTTGCTTAAATGGGATAGTGCAGGATATTACAGTGAGACACTTTAATATTCTGTGACCAGTTAAAGGAGCTATTTTGACCCTTAAACCACTGGAGTATGGGAAGAGAATTGTGCTGTATCAATCTGTATGAATCTGACACAGTGACAGGAAACCTAAACAGTGCCTAACAGGTAGAAGCCAGCCTTTAACATCACTCGTTCTAGGCTATGAAAAACTGCATGGTTTCTTTGCTTCTCCTACATCAGATACCCCATAAAACTGAATCAATGACACCAAATCAAACAGGAACTCTTGAGGAATTTTTTTACCCATGTAATTGACATTATTATTAGATTAATAAAAACCACTAAACAACAACAAAACACAAATTAAAAAAAAAGTCTGGATCCATTCACACTAATCTAATGAAGGAGCTTAATACTTGTGTGTTTCTTATAAGTTACTTCAGCTGTCACTCAGCATTATCTGTTATGAAAACACATTCTGCATTTCCCACCTGTAGTGGTAGATTATTAGCACTGTTATCTTTGTGTAATCATGTAAAACTCTGCACCTTAATTTATGCTTCAATAAAGCTACTATTTTGTCACATGAATAAGTAAGTCAAGAAATCACAAATTTGAGACAAATCCATGACTCTTGCAAAATATCCTTCTCTTTGGTCTAAAGCTGTGGTTGATTACCAGAGACATACGTCATGGAGAACAGCGGGCATTAGGAAAGTGTCTGTTTTCCCAAACACAATTCTTACAATGCAACAATACTGCATGCACCTTGTAAAAACTATGTAAAAAATACTATTCTTTACCTTTTCAGTGGAAGAAAAAGATGTTAAAAGCCATAATAGCTTACATTTGTAGCTTTAGTCATCAATAAAATTCACTTGAAAAAATTTGTCTAGATGAACTTTGCTCCCAAGGGATGGACAACAAAGTTGGTTTTGTCAACACAAACTCTCCAAGAATCTTGAAGAAAAGTTGTTCAAAGCATTATAACAGTAAACTAGACAAATATTAGTCCTATTCTCCTTGAAATTTGGGGTGTTTGAGCATTAATCACACAAAGGACAATGATTTCAAATTGCATTTAATTTTTAAAACTAAGAGGAATTCAGAGAAAAATAAAAGTATTAAGTGATTTATACTGTTAGATGTTATTCTTCTAAATGATATGCTTACTTGGCTTTTTTTGTTTAAATTTAAATATTTCATGTAATTTCTCTATTGGATGGGTTATTTCTTTGAAGTGCCACCTAACCAATTATGAAGAGTATAAAATCATATCTTTGGTCTTAACCACTAGACCCCTCTTTCTAGATAATGAGGTTTTTTTTTCTATCAAATAACCCAAAACCCTGTTGGTGTACTTAAGCACAGCAATATAAATGGCTATAGGCTGGTACTAAAATATTTGTACTTCTCTCCAGTTTCCTTTAGGGCTACAGACTGAGGTAATAGCTTTTGAATAAAAGGTCTAGACTAATACAATCTGGGTAGATTAAAAAACAAGTCTCATAAATCAGTTTTCCAGTGATGTTTATTTTATCATTGTTCCTGATTCTTGTCATGCAAACATTAGTCTTGTAGGATGTATCAGCTTTTGTTAAAGCCTTGATTTATTTCACATAAGAGAAAGAAACCTGTCATTGCATTAAAAGTTAATGGACTCTTAAAAAAATCTCTTTAGTTTGCTATGCAATTTTCTAAAATTCAGGCCAGTAAGGGCCCAAATAACCCTGGGTTTGTATTGCAATAACATCTTATATATAATTATGTTCTCCATTAATTCATGGGGTTTTCAGTGTTGTTTAAAAGAGCTCAGATTAAACTAAAAAAATGGTTGGAAGGAAACTTGAAGGTGACATTGAATGTAGCTACCCCATGGATGAAGGACTAAGAAGTGGAGAAAAAAGGTTGGGTTTCACTGAGCTCTGGGTGGCAGTAGAAAAATCTCCCAACAGCTAAGCTTGCTGGTGACTGCAACCAGTAGTAGCATCCAGCAGTTGTAATCCATCTAAAACCTCACTTAGCTCAGCTTAACAGGAACAGAAGCAAGGCCCACTTCTCAAGGGCTGGAGGCAGGCAAACCTGATGGTGGGACCACTGCCATTTCATTTCCAGGAGTCTGTTTCTGAGTGAGAACTGCCAGATGAACAAATCTACAACACGAATTCTTCAGACACCTCAGGGTAGGTGTAACAGAAACAGTGGAAGCATAATCTCCCTAAATGTGTTGGGCTTGAAATGGAACCACTTAGAAGCTTGGTCCTGTAACTGTAATTGTTCTTGGACCAATATCTTGTGCAGTGTTGGATACTCTGACTTGGTAGTTTTCTCAGTGGTTCAGATAGCTACTTCTGCATGGCCTTTTGCTAGGGAAACCTGTGCCCTTGAGAAGGGAGACCACTGATCCTCTACAAATGTGCATTTTTGGGATATACATAAAAACCCTCATCATGACAAATGCACAAGACATGTAAAAAAAATCATTTCTAGTCCATTTCTTCCTGCTGAAACTCATATCTCTAATACAAAATTACCATATAAGATAAAGTGATTTAAGTGACGTTACCAGGCAAGGCTGTGTCAGAAATGGGAAAACAATGTCAAGTTCCTGATCCCAGTTAAGTGAATAAACTTCTAGATTATGTATTTTCAGTTGTCTAGTATGTTAGGTCACCTTATTTAACATCTAGATAAACACATCTTACCCTGAGGAATCAGATCACACGTATGAGGGAAGAATGAATAAGTTCAAAGTTACATTTTTCAGCAAAATTAAGTCTTACCTGTTGTGTTTACTGTTCCCTCTAAATATTTGCATGACTCATTAGAAGTGCACTTTATAAGTTACTTCAGTAACATTAAATTTGAGGCCAACCATGCAAAAGGAATAATATGCAGAATGGTACATGGCCTCCAGGACTAAGCAAACTCCTTCTGCATCTGACTGTACACGAATTGTTTGTAAAACCTGATTTAGGTTTGTATTACAGTCCTTGCAAGGCTGTCATGTCAAAATATTGATGTTATTCTAAAATGCCATTAACCTGAGGGTGTCCCTGAGGGTGCATAATGCACAAAATTAAAAGGTCAATAATGACTTCCCAGCAACACCAACAGCCCGGTTCTCCAGGGCTGTTAAGCTTCTATGTCTGCCTTAATTTGTGCCAAGAGGATACAAAATGTTACAATTGGCATCAGTGACTAGGGAATACTCACTGGGTCATGGACCATGAACTCTTTTCCTGGGTAAATTACAGAGTCTTTGTGTGCAAGTGCCCAAAGTGAAAGCCCTACTGCCTCTGATAAACCAATTACAGGGTGCTCACAATATTTCATTTTGCTTTCCATCAATGGCCAATTGCACTATTTAGCCTTAGAAAGTAGTAATTGACCAGCTGTCTGATTGCCATGTATGCCTTGGACTCATGCACCTGGGAAGCCCCAAAGAATATAAGGCCACTAATTTTGAAAGTTCAAAGGCTCCCTCCATAATGAAAAAGCAAACACAGGAGTAATTTTACTGGCTGTCGTTCTTGTTGGATTACCTTATGCCTCGAAGCCCCGCATTACTCTGTTTAGACTGACAATGCAACTTGTGATTAGATAGTAAATTTACTGTTTGAATAGGATGAGCACCAGAACAGCAGAAAATGCCATTGACTGCAGTTGCAAATTCCAATAAAGTCTGGCATGCTCCACTGCCTATGAGCATCTCTGATGTAAAGAACTGTAGTTAAGCTTTCACCTTGCATGCTGGTCTAGAATTCAAAGAAAGAAAGGAAAGAAATCATCATAAGAAGCCCCAGCTGTTGTTCAGATTGTAACAGCTTTACTCTTGGTGAGACAAAATGTTTAGATGCTTCTCAGTATTGACTTTTTCACTCAATTTCCCTCTTCTGACCCTACTCTTTTAAAGATATTACCTACTGTGCTGCCTATGAAACACAGTTCAGGATGGAAGTTTGTTTGTGTAAGAGATTCAATGTCTTCCAAGTGAAAGGAGCATAGAGGAAAGCAATCAGAGCATACAAAACACCTTATTGCAGCAGTTACAGAATAGTGAGACTCCCTAGATATAAATTAGGTGATTTATTATGCAGTGTTGGTAGTCACTGGAGAAGACAGTCATGTAAAAGGAAATATTTTATCATGTTAAAATGCTAAATAAGTGCATTCTTGTTCTTCAGATTTTCATATCTGCTGGCATGGCAGAGTCTGATGACCCTGTGTTGTCTTCAGACTGATAAACAGTGTCCGTCATTGTCCTCTGGTTGAGACCCAGAATCCTTGCTTCAGTTTCCATGGACAAACAAACCAGGAAGTCAGTAATAATTCCCTCCAAATCTCATCCCACTAACATTTTAACTTTACTGAATTACAGTGTAGGCTGAAATGAGTGTAGGCTACATAAAGTCACTGCTCATTAGGGTCAGATGGAAATATATAATTTTCTCAATTATAAAAAAAAAAAAAAAAGACTAAGCTGATGGAAACATCCTGCCTGGTGGTTAATCAGCCTAATCAGGCTGACCTCTTTTGTGTCTCTATAAATAATAGACTCCAATTCATCCACACAGTGATTTTGTTTCTTTTTTTCACTGTCAGATTTTCAACCTTCTTTCAAAGAACGTGAGTACTGCAACTTCACACAGAATTTCAGTATCACTCTTATCTATGACAAAGAGAGATGAAAGTCCTTCCCTTCTCACCAATCTCCACTGTAAACAGCCAAGGACTTCCTTAAACCTCTTTCCATAGCTTTTGCTTGAAAGCTTACTTTTGTTTATCCACCCTAATACCTGTGTTTCTTGTACAACACACCACTTTAGAGAAAATAGAAAAACTCATATGGAATTTTAATATTCACCCTGCATACCTAATAAATGGATCAAATAATTTTTCTGATCAGGGACAGTAGTTTAGGTGATTACTGACAAAAAGGGCAGAAGCTGAGAGCTCTTAATAATCTCCAATAATTTCTCCTTAGCAACATAAAATACTCTTGACAGTCATGTTTTACAAAAGTCAACATATTAACATGTCAGGGAGGGGATGAAGGGAGAAATGAAGGAAATGCTTTGTCACGAGGCTGCCAAAGAAATCTTTCCTACTTCAACCTCTGCTTATGTGATTTTCTTTTTCAGTTTCTGGCCCAAACAGAATTTAGTATGTTTCTACAAAAATAAGTGAGAACTGGGCTGTATTGAGCATAAATGCTGTACTACTAAAGAGAACTCACATGGGTGAAGACAACCACTTGGATGGCTTATTTATTTCCTGTAGAACAAAGAGAAAAATTATTACCATATATTAACACCATCATTTCTTAGTCTGTTGAAATAATCCAGAACATTATGAGATGAAAAGCAATATCCACTTTCTGTACATATTTCTTTTGTTCTGTATTCTAAAAACTAAAATAGCAAGAAAGTTTTAGTGTCCTGGCCTTGAAAAGGTCACATGGGTCCCCAAAATCCAGCAGCTCTCTTACTTAATGTCTTCTAAATAAAGATGTAAGATAGCTTATATAAGATATAAGATAGCTTGTAAAGATATAAGCATAGCTCATCTCCATTTCATAACCTGTCAAATGTTGGTGTCATAGTTTCAAGAATTTAAACCTTAATTTGAGTCCAGGGTGAAATCACTTAACGTTTAAGCAGACCTCACTAGTTAAGTACTATGAACCAGGGGAACCCACAAGGAAATAGATTTCATACACAGTGCATGAAGCATAGAGGTTAAAATGACTGAAGCATGACAGCAACCTCAGAAATATTCTTCCTCATCCTCTCTTTTTCTAAGAGCACTTATTCTCAGAACAACTCTAAGAAAACACAATTTCTTTTCTGGGGCTGGCAAACATCTCAGCATGCACACACAACCTGCCAAATTCCTGAAGCATGCATCGCACATACAAACATGTCCTAGCCCATTATTTCATTAAAGACATTTCTTAAAAGAAGATAAAATAAGTCACTCTTCCCCCAAAAATAAACCAACTGACAAAACAAATGGACAATACCATTTGTTTTGAATTACACTTTATTTATATTTTTTACAGTCCATTTCCTAATTTACACGCAGCCAAAATAGATGACAAAAAATGTGTTATCTGCTCAGGACTCCTCAAAACCAGAGAGCAAATACAGCCTTGAGCCCTGAAGAAGCATAAGCAGGGCAGCTACTCTGCTGGAAGCCTGACTGGAGGGGAGTTAGGATAAATCAAGCACTATGCATACAAGGAGGATGTCTTGCAATTGCAAGGTCAGCAGGAGACAAAGAGGAGCACAGGCTGATCAAAACATACAGTTTGAGACATTTTCACCGACATCCAGCAAGCTGGGCTTGCCACAGATCAGGTGTAGTTTGCAACAAATGAAAGACGACTAGAAGAGGCTTGCTGCGGTGACAGCCTCCACTAGTGAAAAAAAGTAGGTAAACCACTACATTCTTTGCCTCCTTATAGCATCACAAAATTCTTATATCCTTGCAACTACACACAGTAATCTTGTCTGGGCAGGGAAGATGTGTTTATGTACACGTAGATAAAGACACCTTGAATGACCTCCCCTCAGCAGCAAGGCTAATGTTTTTATAAAACTAAGAACAAAATAATTTGCATGCATCCAGATGGCAATGTCATGTAAGAAATTCTCCAGAGCAGGGACTAAGCTCCACAGGGTACAAGATACACAGCTGTGCGTTATGAGAGTGCTCATGTTATTCTATGCTGTGTTGGGAAACAATTTTGTCCAGAGGCATCATATGTCCTTTGAGCAACAAAGGTTTGAAGACACATTCCTGAAACGTGCCATGTTTCATACCTCTGGGCACTGTCTCTGCAGTTTGATTATTTCTTATTGGTCTTAAGAGAGAATAAATTCTGATATTGCACTAGCATTTCACCCATGATGAGTCATATCAGATGTTGCAGAAATATCTGCACTAAAATGCCTTTTGAATATCCGGTTAGATGGAATACCTGCCTGGAAAGCTGCTAGTGTCTCAGAAGTGATGAGTAAAGAAACACTCTCTTTCATGAAGTGAAAAACATAGACAGTAACTGATTTCTGGATGGTTTCTGAAGAAAATATCAAGATCCTTGCCAAAAGCAGCCAGTTATTCTAGCTGTCCATAATACATTTTCAACGTATCATGGCCACACCCAAGTTTTCAAGCAGCTAAGGACAGACCATAGTCAGAATTGCATGGACCATGCCTCTTAGTCACTTTTTACTTCTTACTTGCCTGTATAAAGTCAAGAAAACTGAACACATAGTATACGTGTTCTTGCTCCATATAATTATGTATAGGAATATAGCTGACTTTTTTTTAAAAAGATATTAAAAATAATGAGTAAGACATCCCAACATGGAGAACCATGGAATTGTTTACATTGAAAAAGACCTTGAAGGTCCTTGAGTTCAACCATTAACCCAGCACTGCCACATCCACCACTGTCCATGACCTTAACTACCACATCTACATGTCTTTACCTCAAGGGTTGGTGACACAACCACTTCTCCGGGCAGCCTGTTCTAGAACTTGGTCACCCTTTTGGTGAAGAAATTTTTCTATTATCCAATCTAAACCTTCCCTTGTGCATCTTGAGGCCATTTCCTCTCACCCTGTCCCTTGACTGACCCTCACCTTGTTACAACAAAGGCCAATGGCACCTGGTCGGGATCAGCAATAGTGTGGGCCAGCAGGACCAGGCAAGACATCATCCCCCTGTTCCTGGAACTGATGAGGCCACACCTTGAGTACAGTGTTCAGGTTTGGGTCCCTGATTACAAGGAAGACATTAAGGTGCTGGAGCAGGTGCAGAGAACGATGAAGTTGGTTAAGGGTCTGGAGAACAAGTGTGGTGAGGGGCAGCTGAGGGAACTGGGTGTGTTTAGCCTGGAGGTAAGGTGGTTCAGGGGGGCACCTTACTGCTCTCTACAACTTCTTGAAAGGGATTTGTGGTAAGGTGGGACTCAGTCTCATCTCCCAAGTATCAAGTTACAGAATGAGAGAAAATGACCTCAAGTTGCACAAGGGAAGGTTTAGATTGGGTATTAGAACACATCCAAGCCACAAGTAGCCAGTTTGTCCAGGAAAATGCTGTGGGAAACAGTGTCAAAAGCTTTAGTAAAGCCCAGGCAGACACCATCCACAGCCATTTCCTCATCCTCTAAACAGGTCACCTTGTCATAGGTCAGGTTGGTCAAGCAGGACTTGCCTTTCTTAAAACCAAACCAGCTGGGTGTGATCCCCTGGTTGTCCTGCACATGCCACATGATGACACTCAAGAGGATCTACTCCACAACATTCCTTGGCACTGAGGTCAGCCTGACAGGTCTGTAGCTCCCTGGATTCTCCTTTCAACCCTTTTTGTAGATGGGCATCACATTTCCTGACTTCCAGCCAACTGGGGCTCCCCTGGCTAGCCAGGACTGCTGGTAAATGGCAGAAAATGGCTCAGTGAGAACTTCCACCAGCTCCCTCAGTACCCTTGGATAGATCTCATCTAGCCCCATAGACTTCTATGTGTGTCCAAGTGGTTCAGCAGGATGCTGACCATTTCCCCTGCATCATGAAGCCCCCTTCATTCTGCTCTCCATCCCTGTCTTCCAGCTCAGGGGGCTGGGTACCCAACGAAGAAATATGCTATTAAAGACTGAGGCAAAGAACACATTATCCACAGGAATAACTTGGACACATCTGTGTTGTGTTGTGGGACAGTTTATCCCAGAGTGGATGTGATCAACATGAAAAAAGAGTGGGAATAACCCCTTGGTGTGTTACACAGACACATTTAATTGTGTTGTTGAATCTATTTTTTACCTGTCAACTGTTAACACAAAAATGAAGTATGAAGAATGTTATTATTCACCTGCTAAGAACACTAACATTTCAATTGTAAGCATTTTTAAGTCAAAGTCTTTCTTCTTTCTTTTTCCTCTTGAGTCAATGTAGAATATCTCCTACAAGCTACACTGAGGAACTGTTTGCAGAAGTATTTATTCTTAGTTGTTATTCCTGATTCTTCTTATTCATCTTCTGTCATTGGTGTTGCTCTTTTGAAGTAAAAAAAAAAAAATACACAGCTCTGAATTAGCATACATTTAAATGGAAGAATGCAATTCAGACAGCAGCCATACAAAAACGAATCAGGAATTGTTATCTCCTTTAAACCCAAACTTTGCTGTAATACAATTCCACTGTAGCAAATTAGACCTTCATTGTGTTCAGTTTTACATCAATGGCAATCCTGAGATCTCATAGTTTAGGGAGCTGCAGGAGTGAAATGTGGGCAACCATTGGAAGCTGGTTTGACAGGTGCAGGGAAGTTAAAAAATGCAACTGCAGTAACCACAATATTCCTATTCTTAAAAGTATTTCACACATTAGTACTTCCACAGGACGACACCAGCAGTAGTGGTAATAGGATGCTTGGGAAGCAATTCCCTACAAGGCTGGGGCCAGCATTCATAAAAATCCCCCACAGGATGAATGTTTCTTCTCCAGTGTACAGGCCAAGATGCTGGGAGGACTGAACCATCTTAAATTCTGTCCACAGCTGTTTGCTGTGCCGTTATGTATTTTGTCAACATGCATGTAGTTTCTTGCAACCAAGGAGCAAAACTAGTCTTTAAAAACATGCTACAAGTAGGCTCTACTCAGAATCAGAACAGGTTTTATCCTGCTTGCAGAAAGAAATGGACTTTCAGCAGGAACAACGTGCAAATCCTTGTTCCTGTACACGGTTTTTGCTGCCCTCTGCATTTAAAGTGGTACAACACCACCTTGTCATGACTTGCAGTTTGAGACACATGCAGAAGACATCACCATGATGTTAAAAGAAAATAATTCATTAAAAAACGACGGGGAGAGAGAAATCTGGTGCGGAAGCAGCTGTGCCAAGTTGATCAGCTCAAGAGTGCCACCTGCTGAGAACGAGTTCCAGGTCCGGGCCGGTGGCTCGTTCACGCAGAACAGCTCATTTACACCGCTCATGGTGGGACCTTTCACAGTCCTGCCCTGTCCCACACACCGCAGGAAGGCTCCCTTCCCCTGGCCACGTTCCATTCTCCTTGAGAGGTGGACAAACACAGTCAGGGACAGCATCTGTCTGGCAGTTGTCTAGAAATCAGACTCAGCCTAGGTGCAAATCAGCTGTGGATTTAGAAGGTATATATTACCAACCTGTCTCTTCCTCAGATTACAACAGCAGGTTTAAAGGCTCCATCTTCAAATCTTTCCATACTTATACTTCATATCGTCTCTTTCCTTAGCTCAATAAGACTTTTGTCATCCTATATTAATAAATGCTAGTAGCTTATGCAAAAGGAGCTCTTTTCCTTTGTTACAGCTAAGAGACAAGCTACTTCAGAGAGAGATAAAACCACAGTGTGTATGAAAGAAGGAAAGGAAGCAGACAAAACATATTTTCTACTGTCAAGCTCATAAAACTGAACTACAGATCTTCTGTAAGTGAATGCTTGTATTTTCACATCAAAAAAATCTCAATCTGTGTCACCACTGCTCAGCTTCTACACCAGGTAACACAACCTTCCTATTAAATCTCAAAAAAAAAATTCTTACGAACAGGGTCAAGTACAGACAAAGAGCAAACACTGAGATGAAGATCTAAATCCTCTTTGGGACTGGATTTATTTCACCGTAGTGTCACGGCCACTCAGAAACAGGGGGTGGATGTTTTCAAGCACCTGAAAGGAGCCCAAACAACAGAAACCTTGCACCTCCAGGAGACTTGGACTGTTGTTTGTAAGACATAGCCTGCTATTCTCTATGCATATATTCAGCATTCCCATTCCCATACAAGTCCTGAAACAGAGGGAAAATTCAGGAAACTGAAGCACATGAGTTTGCTTTTTCTTCCCTGCAACATCTCGTGGCAGGGAGAAACCACAAATCATCTTCCAAAGTAATGGAAGCATCAAGAAGGAAAAGGCTACAGACAGAGTGATCTGTTTCATGGTTTGTAAACTGTGTTTCCTAGTGTGGAAATGAAGCCTACATGAATAACCTGTTAGCAAGTCTAATTCAGGGAGTGTTCTGAAGAGAAAAATCAAGTGCAACTCGCAGAGTTCGTAGTGCACAGCCTCCAGAGGTACAGCAAGGAAGGATATCTTGGCCCACGGATTTTAAAGTGAAACCGGTAAACTCCGTCAACTGCCAAGATCTATCATGTAATACACACCAGTAGAAAGCACCCAGTTTCCACTGCACTGAAGCCAGTAAATCAGATCTAAGGATTCTCCTTGAAGTTTTTGTAGGTACTTGAGGAAAAAAAGAAATGAAGGGCAGGAAGAGAGAGAGAAAATTCTGATGATTGAGGCTTACTTGTCACTCATATTTTATTGCAAAGGGTGTATTAATTGGACCCCATGCAAGAAATCTGCCATAATTTTAAATAATCATAAACCTATAAAATTAAGTGCCCACAGGTGTTTTGATCCACTAGATCTGTTTTTATCTGAATTTTATGTTCTAATCCTCCTGATCTATGAATAAATGAAAACTGAACACTGCACCAAGCTTTCTGAGAAAGATGTTTCTGTGTAGTTGTGGTGGTTTTTTCTTTCAAGTGGTGTGTTCCAAGAAATCACATCACCAAAACTGCTTGGTCCCCTTGTCCACCATGGCACTATTAAATGGACACAGTTTACTCCACCATTCAGAATACAAGTTGTTCTGTCGGCGATTGAATCGCGGACCCAGACTGGCAGGGAATCTGAATCGTTTATTCAAAGGAGTGAGTTGGTTTTATACACTTTCTAAGGCACAGTATTTCCTTATGTGGTGTGACCTATCCCATGTTGCCACATCAGCAGCACACTTTCTCAATGTCCTTCTGTGGGATGATCACTGGCTGTTCACTGGTCTGTCAGCTCCCGGCAGGCTCCTCTCCGTAGGGCTCTGCTGTGTGACACCTCCTCCCCCCAGGGTCTGGTGGAGACAAACCTCTGTGTGCCCCCATGTGCCTCTGCAGGCAGGTTTTATAGCTCACAACCCAATTCTCTCTTATAATTCCCCTTAAGTTCTTTCACATAAATGCTCCGATCTGAAGTAGCAGCGATGTCCATTGATGACACAGGTGATCCCAAGTTCCTACATGACTTAGCTATAGGAGGGTACTCTAGACTT
Organism: Corvus moneduloides; assembly: GCF_009650955.1. Taxonomy (NCBI): domain Eukaryota; kingdom Metazoa; phylum Chordata; class Aves; order Passeriformes; family Corvidae; genus Corvus; species Corvus moneduloides. The sequence goes on along the minus strand of NC_045483.1, from coordinate 25,739,015 downwards.
GGCCATCTCGTCACTTATTAAAAATTTCCGGGGAGGGGGAAGAGAGGGAGTTCTCTTTTTTTGCTGTGATGAAGAATGAATTCCAGTCTGAATAGCAAATGTCAACAGTGTGTTTGCAATTTATATCAAATCACAGGCAGACTACCATTGAGCATCACAGTATAATCCCAGTCTTCCTGCCATTTTTTTCCTTTGTGTAACTGTGACATGAACATTCAGGGTACACATAGGAACAAATGGTATGTGAAAGCATTTATAACTATTTTCATAAGTATTTTGATTTTTATTATCTCTAGTAGGCTGTACAAGACATTCTGTTCTACAAGCAAATTCTTCCAAAGGAGAAAAAGGTCCAGTTTTACCATGGGTTTCTTGAGTTCTTTCACCATATGCTACCAAATGCAATGCTATTTAGGAGAAAAATGAATGCATTTGTCAGGTGGATTTACTTAATTTTCCTAGACATGTTTCAATCTGCACTTATACTACCCTGATGACTATTCTGCCAAAATATAATTTTCCCTTTAGTTTCAAATGATGAGGAAATTTTCTTATAGTTATAAGCAGGATGACAGTGACAGTTGACTTCAATTTTGCTTGTGTAAAAGTGAATGTACAAGTACATATGGAATACATGACATGACCAGCTAGGGAGGTAACTGCTAATGTCAGTGGAGCAATTTCTATAAGATGTTATCTTAAATAATGAACCAATATATCCATTCATTTTCACATAGAGGCAGCTAGAACAAACTAGGGAGTTCTATCCTGCAGAATTGTGTGGTGGAGAGGTAAAGGTAGAAGCCATTTCCCTGGTATTTACTACATATAAGCAGGCTGGAATGTACTAAAGTTACCTGACATAAATCCTACCTAAAAAAAATTAAATTAAAATTCTAGCCTACACTTCAAGGCAGTGTTATTTTTCTTCAGGCTGTCTAGGCTTCTTCTGTAAGGTACCTGTATACCTGAGACAGTGGAATTGTGGCATCATCAGTTTAGCTAAACCTGTTTTTTTATTCACTTTATAAGACCTTCAGACTTGCACAGTATTATTCAGCCAGAAATGAAGAGGGAAAAGGGAATAATATCCAAAACAATGAGGATAGATAGAATAACCTTAAATAGATAATCATATAAAATAATTCCTTCATAATCTCTTTTATTCGTGACCTTTTTTTTCCTTATACTTCTAAAGGGGACAATATCAATTTGTTTGAGTTCATATTCATTGCAAATTCAGACCTCATTAACTGCCAAAACAATATCGGAGTGAATGTTTTAAATCTCTTGGTTTTGGAAGATGTTTCTGCTGAGGGGAATTTATGCAAAATTTTGTAAAGAAAAGCCTCACTCATTTTTCAAGATAACTTTTTTCTGCCTCTGGATGGTGCTGGCAGAAGGAATGAAAAGCTCTCTGTGGAATTTCAGTGCTCTGTCTTGGTGAGGCATGTGAGCCGCCTGATGAAGAGTCGAGGGATGCCAAAGCTATTCACAGAACAACATTACAGTGAGAAGAAGGTAATGTTCTAATGCAGAACAGCATTCCCAGGCACAGCAACAGCCAGGAAGACTGTACAGGGGTGGGCACCCAGAGAACACTCAAGTATCAGCTTCCTCAGCCTTTCACAGCACGTGCTGCCACCTGGTAGCATTATTCCCACCCTACAAACAGAGCCAAGCCACAGAACCCAGGTAACCTGACACAGGTACCAAACCTTTGATAAGGCTGACCTTACTAAATTATGTTCCAGATAGATTTCATCACCTCAGTTCTCACACACTGCCTGTGCAAAGAAAAGCAAACAGACCTGTAGAATATAAGACTAGATAATAAGAATATCCATTTTGTTTGGTAAGAAGAGCTTTCAAATGTAAGGTTTCCCTGTAGAACTTAGATAGAAACCTGTTTTTCTATTAAAATGCTTTTTGCCTTGTCCTTGAGATTTTATTTGAAACATTTATTCTTGCTGTAAAATTCTATATGAATCTTAACAAATTTTGTCTGAGATGTCAGGCACTAGCCTTACCACTGTGTTTGTTCCATCACAATAAACATTGCAAGATTCTGTCAAAGGAAAATTTCCTGAATAATATTACACTAGCAAATAGCTTTTAAAACCATGTTGGATAAATGAAATTAACATTTGATCAGGAAAAGACAGAATGGTCTCAGAAGAGCACATTAAGAAGGGCGTGAGCCTACACATTGTGTGTAGGAAATTGTCATGAATAGTAGCAAAGCTGTGGAGATTGAATGAGCCAGGATAAGAGCACCATGATCTGTAGTCAGGATGACTCGGTGCTTTTATTTATGCATTTACACCAAGGGGACAGAACAGTAATAAAGTTCATGTCTTTCTAGATCAAGGTCTTAAAAAAAGAACCAGACCAAGAATATGCACCCACTAGGAATTTCCCATGCATTCAACACACAACATTCCCCACTGCACCTCCAAGTCAAGTACTTCTGCTATGATCTGATTCCCCATCAACACTGCTTCCATGAATTCCAGTGGTGTAATCTATTCTTCTGACAGACCTGCAATTTGCCCAAACCTGTAACTTGCCCAACAGGAGTCACTGCTCAACAACTTTGTCATCCAACTGCTTTGGCATCATGGAAAGGAGACATTGACCCTACCACTGTTATGCTACCTTGTACCAAAGCAGAAAATTATGGATCTCTTGCAAAGACAAGAAAGGAACTGGAAAAAGCATGAAATCACAACTACAAACTGTGCCACCTATGCAGGCAGGGACACAATGACCAAAGGTCACCATTACAAAGTGGATATATATATTCATATAACCAGATGTGAGAAAAAGCTCAGTTTGTCAGGGACCTCTGATACAGTACAAGGTCTCATCTTGCAAGCTACTGTTGATGCTGCATTTGTGACTTTTTTTTTTTAATTTTAATTTTCCCATACTCAGTCTCATCATCGACCATCAGTCTTCCAAACTTCTTTGGAAAGATTTTTTTTTCTAAATCTGAAGTCAAACTATCAGGAAGGTTTAGGTTTTCCTCCTGTGTATGGGTAATAGGCATATTTTGTTTGTCATATCTTTTTTAAAGATTGTCATTTTGTTCTCATTGAGTTGCTAAAATAAACAGCATTGACTAACTGCTCTTCAGACTGGATTTTTCTGTGTGCCTATGAGATACCTACTGAAGTATAACAGTGATTACCTAAAATGCTCAAAAATTTACCTGATTTGCTTTCAGTTCTCCTGACCCCATTTTGCTGGGTGCCAACAGAAATTCTTGATGGTAATAGTAGTAGGTGAGAGATTGCAAGTATTCTCTGTGGAAGGGCTCAGGGTAGCATGAAATCAGATACACAGGACTCCCAGAGAATTGATTAAGGGTCTTGACCCTTAACCATGGGGTATCAGAGCCAGATGAAATAGAGAAAACCAGCTTGATTACTTCACTCAAGTTCTAGTCACAGCAGAAGCAGCGTGAAGCTCTCTCTCTGCATGGCAACTCTGACACTGTACTATGAACTTTATAATAGTTACTTGTAAGCATGTGCTTCAAAACCAGGAGAATGGAAGTACCCAGGTTCCACTGCAACTATTTTAAGTATCAACAGCTGCATGGCACTAGGAACTTCCCAGGAAGTTACAACTGATAATGTCTTTAGTATATAGCAAAAATAGGGTGAACTCCTTAAGATATCCTTCTAAGTCACGTACAGTTTCACTCCAGGTTTTAATGCCAACTGAGCCAGCATTATTTATTTATTGATTTTCAGTAGTTTCATGGTACATCTCTACAACTTCCCAATCTGTCAACCAAAAAATTACCAAAGAGTTCTTGAATGTTATTAGTCTATAGGTATCATTCTGAAGGATTACTTGTTGGGCTCATTCTGAATAAATGTTTAGCAAGGTGTAACTAAGAAAAATATCTAATCTAGTTAGACTAATTTAAAGCAGGGAACTACTATTTTTACATTACTATGGGGACTGTTGCACATACACCATCTCCTTTCTGTATTAGCTACTAACACTGTTCTCTTTTTGAACATTCTCCCCTAGTTGCTTTTTTGATTAAGAGATACCAGTTTCACTTTAAGGCTTACATAATGTACCTTCCTCTTATAGAATAATAGAGAGTTCAGAGTGAGAACAAACAGAATTAGTAATTCCACATGTGTCTCCAACACATGCCACAATTATCACTGTCGATTATATATATTTACATACATGTTGTGCAAGTATGTGTGTGCATAAGTCTAGAAATAACTAGGGATAGAGAGTTTATTTATTTAGGTAAATGTACTCAATATGATCCTCTCTGTCATAATGTTATTCCTTTTTAAGCTACCACTTGTGGTTTAAAGCAATTCAAAACTACAAGAGCAAAAAGTTACTTTGCTTTAATGGAAAATTTGTAGATAATTTGCTACAAGATGGAAAATCTTGTATCACTTTTTTTGTACTTCTCCTTTTTTTTAACCTTAATCTCAGCTACTTAGAAAAATTTAAAGCAATTTTTTATTTTAAAAAACCCACCACCCCACAAGGCTTTTGTTTGAGGACACATGCCCTCAATATTCATTTAAGGATAGTTAGATTCATAGTCATGAAAAATGAAAGAATAACTCAAATGTTCACAAAAGTAACAGCACTTACAATGACATCATTAAGATTTTGGAAGTTCTTTTATAGTCCCAGGCCATCAAACCAGCCCCTAAAACACACTCATAGCATATCATTGAAATTAATGAAAGGACTCTTGAGAATTTGGCTGATTCAGACATAGATACTGCGAAAGACCAGCACCAGAACTTTTCAGCTCTCACTCTTCATATTCTTATGAGGAAGAAATAAGTCATGCTGAAAAGTTGGAGTCACAAAGTTCCTACTAGAAGCCATAAAGGATGCATATAACAAGGTTTTCTGTCCCATCTCCAATGTGAAGGAGGTCCTTCAGAGAACATGGGGAAATTAATTATCATGTTGACCTACTATCCCTAAAGCTATGGTAATGTTTTATTAAACAGCAGCTTTTGACCTAACTGAAAAAATGCACATATGCAACTTGTAAGTCTCAATGTTACGAAAACAAAACAAACAAACAAAGGCGTTTGGTCTTCACTACAACTCTTGCTTTTATCGAGGCAAATCTTAGTAGAAGCACATTCAGTTTTACAAGAAACTTTAATTTCAAGGCCTAATGCACATGATGAAGTCTCAGGCAATAAAATGGATCACAGCTTGAATGTGTCATTCTTCCCTTTCAACACATAAAAAGATGTTTGCTCCTCAGCTATCAGACACGCGAACCCCCATGGGTTAGAAGAAACAGTTATTGCAACTGTAGGCATTTATTCTATTAAAGAATTTCTGAAATGTTGGAAAGACTTTTCTCAAAGTTAACAGTGTGATGAAAGACCACATATTGGGAGCATAGAATCAGTTTTGGAATGCTGGAGTTGAAAAAACACAGGCTTAGGAAAAAGATATTAAATCCTCAAAACATTCCCTACTCACTATTAAAATTAGAAATGGAGTCTTTGATGTAGAAATCAGTATTTACAATTAAAATAATTATCTTACTTTCCCTAACTCAATCCCTTTGACCTTTTTCTGAAAGAAAAATAATGACACAGTGTATCTGAATGCCTAGTGAAAGGCATGATTATCCACTTTTAAGTTTGCTTTAGTTGCTGCTTAATGTTCATTAATTATTTTCATGTTTAAAAGGCTTTTTCTCCCCTATACTGTTAAAACTTAATTCCCAGATAAACTGTAGCTCCCAAAAAGGAAACCTGACACGCAAATTTTATCTTAGCGTCGATGCCTCTGTTGTTACAGCTCCATGGGAGAGAATCTCAGTTGGCGTACATGGCTACAATTCAACTGATCCTACGGAAGCTGGGCGACCTGCACTGAAGGTTTGATATTTGATTATGAGAATTTGCAAAACTCTGTTCTGTTGTGACATACAGAGCCTAGTTCGGAAGAGAGTATTGACTACTTGTAGCTGCCTTCCTCTAAGCTGTTAATCAATGACTAATTAGTCATTTAGATTACCTCAAAATAAGTCCTGCTTTAAGAGTATTTTCCCTAACCTTGTAGCAGTCTCAGCCTCCCACAAAGATTCCCATGGAAAGTGAGGCAGTTCCCAGAAATATCTCAGAAAAAAAATACATGGACAAAGGTCTGCTCCATTCCCTTATAAACCAACATGTTTCACCTGCAATAATCAAGCCACAGGGTTATCACCAGAGCTCAACAAGGGCACACATTCTCACCATTCTGACATAATAGTGCTCTTTGTAATTTAGGCACATTAAAAAAAAAGCTCCTAAATTCAACTGGTCACCAAGTTAAACTTTTTCAGCACAGAAAAACCTCAGGAACAGCACTTTGACACCATTCAGCCAGGGTTACCATCTCCATCCATTGTAGTGCTTCCATGAGTTCCTGTACAGGACCTCTATTGTGAAGTGTCCTTGCATGGAATTCAGAGATGTGCTCTATGTACCAGTGGCATACATTTAACAGCTTTGCCCTGACAAACCCTGAGGACTTAGATATGCTTTAATCAATTTTACCAAACAATTGCAGCAGGCTAAAATACACTGAGTGGGTTTTTTATGCCTTTGCTCTCACTTTATTTGCTTGCACATGTCCAGTGACAATGTCCAGGCTCTAACAGTGCAGGCATTATTGTTTCAATTCTTAAATAAATACTAGCAATTAACCACCCATGCAACAGTGTTGATCCTTATCTAAATCGAAAATCATGGAGCAAAGATACCTTTTGAGACTTACACAACTCCTACTTTATTATTTTACTACCATTTTCCACCATCTCATTTAGTTGGGGATTTCTTGTAACATATATTTCACTACAAACACCTTAATTTACCCACTGCATTTTAACTTATAAAGTATATGTATATGCCATGTACGATAGCTAATAAAAATACAGGTGTGTCTGTGCCCTTGCCTTCTCCCTACCCCTCCATTATGGAACAGGCAAATTTTTTGATTGTTGGGAGAATTGCGGGGTATGTTTGCTAATCCAAATTCGTTTATACAAATGGCTTAGTTTTGCTTAATGGTAAAAAAACCCTTCTATAATTCAGGCTGGGACAACGGTTTTCCTGTACTAACAGCTTTCAGCATTGTTTGCATGCCCTTATTCGTAGAAGGAGCACTGCCTATCTGGTAGTCACAGCTGTAGCTCACATTTTCTGAGATGCTTCTGTTAATTTCCATCATAAGTTTAGGATGTGGAAATGAAGAAAATAATTATTCCATGTTCAGTACTTTTCATGTTCACTTACATCTATGTATAATGTGGAACCTTGACAAGTACCACACCTATTTTACAGAGTACAAGTTAATTTCCACCTTTGAAAACATTCCTTTATGTATATTTTTTATCGTAATAGTGATATTGTGAGATAGGTTTTGAAAAATCTCTGTTGTTCTGTGGGCTCTAGCCTGCTTTTTCTGAACTCAGTTCTTTCATACAAAGACTTTTGGGAGCGCCTGAATACGTGCATGCATGCAGAGTGACAGCAGAGAAATGCAGTGAGCCTGTGAGGTGAATAAAATCCCAGCTGGAAGGAGCTCCCCCAGAAACACAGTGCCTATTCTTGTGCTTTGAGATCAGAAACTGATCCTGATACGGAGGGAGAAGTATGACTGAGATTGCAAAAACAGAATGAGAAAAGAAAACCTATTTTTAAAAGTGTAAGAAGCACCTGAGAATCACAGATCACCCAGCCATATGAGATATTTGGAAAATCCTGGAAGACTTGCAGCATTCTGAGAATAGCAATAAGTAAATAAAATAATTTCCTCCATGATGTAAACAACACATCTTACTAGAGCATGTGGATTTCCTTCTAGCTGGCCTAATTGAACAAGGTTAAGCAAGAGATGTGCCACCCCTCAGGTTTAGTGAGGCATTTGACAATGACATGACAATTAACTGGAAATATTTGCAGAATGGCCAGCAAAATAATAATCTCAAAAACTAATAGCTTATGACTTACCAGACTAGGAGACTTTAAATGAGATCTTCCGGAGGTCTGCCCTGTGATTACTTTTTTTAACTATACAAGCCATAATGCCTGTAAGTTATTTGAGTAATTAAATAAACACAGAAAATTCACACATCACATTGTGCTGGGATAATTTAAAAGCATATTGAAGGAAAATATCAAAATTTGGAATAACCCTTCTAAGCCAGAAAAATGGTCTAAAGATAAATTAGGACCAGAGCAAAGCATTGCCCATTATAAGGTGAAATAAAGAGCATAAATATAAAGAAAGGAAACAAACCATCAGATTATACCAGGGAAAATTCTGGTTGTTAAGATTTAACCTGAATAGGAGTCAACTTATTCTGAATTGTATTAACAGGAATATTGTAAATCTGAAATGGAGCAAATTGCTCTGCCTTTCATCATCGTGGTGAGAGCCCAGCTAGAACCCTGACTGTAGTTTGGCCTGTCTACTTAAGGCAGACAAAAGCAAATTACCAAATCCTGCAGAGAACATTAAGGGTCAAAGTTTTAAAACTGTGAATGAAAAGGAAAAGCTTCACAAATTCAGCAGGGTTAGTCTAGAGAAGAGCAATCTTACAGGTGACATGACAACAGTTCTATAATATGAAAGCTGGTAAAAGTGCTATAGCGATAAATCGTTCTCCAGTCTCACTGGGATGAGGAAAAAGAGAAACAAACTTTGGCTGCTGAAGAGATTTCAGATAGATTCTGGAAAAAAAATTCTAATTCACAGTGTTTCTCTGTCCAGGGAAGTTGTGTCACTGCTTAGACAGTGAAGGACAAAACAACTGTCATTGATGCTATCTCACTGAAAGGAGATGAACAAGATAAAAAGGTCCCTTTCTGGTGCTACACTTCTAAGATTCCTATGCATTCTTTTGCTAAAAGACACAAAACAAAATACTTAAAAATATTGTACAATACTGGTATTTGCAGTTTCACAGTCAACATGTCAAGCTGTTTTTTCTCCATCTTAAAATAACTGAAAGCCCAGATGGTCCCTGAAGTGCTTAAATTGCATTGATCATCACCTGTTCTGCATAGTACATTCTTTTGCACATTCAAGCTGTGAGCACTGTACACATTCATGCAGCTTTACAGGGAGAATGATAGTTAATAGTAACTTTTCCCAGGCTTATGTGTATGCCACCCCTGAATAGAAAATTTTACCATTAGTAGCTTGTTTGTTTTTTAAGCTTATTTTCAAGTCATTGAAAGAGTTAGAGTAACAGCTATTTTCTGCTATCCAATACTCATACTTTAAATCTGCCTAGTGTTTTGTAGACAAATTGTGTAAAAGAGATATGAAGTATTCACAGTAAACCTGTTCTGTTTTAAATCCCAGTTCACAATGTCCACTGCTATCATGTCTGAGGCCCATGGAATCTGTGCTGGTTTTCCCCTTATTTAATTACTTGTATTATGAGGACAATAACCCTGTTTTTAATGCTGATTTCTCATGGAAATGTCAATACTGTATAATTTCTCTCTAATGATATTTGGGGCGTACAGTGCAATTTTTTAAATTAGCAAATGTGACTAATGATGCTATGCTCTTCAAGCCATTATGTCTGTAATTTAGCCTTGGCAGTACTGTAGTGCATTACAAGCATATTCCCAAAATTTAGGACTCCTTAACAATCTTGCCATGTCTGAAAGTGTTTGCTTAAGGTATGCAAACAAGCAGGCAGACCTATATACCTGCCTTCTCCTGCCTGCTTGCTGAGTCACTTCCATCACCCTCCATTGCCAATAACCCTCCACTTACTCCTTTGATTAACTTCATGAGCTCACTTTTTCTCAGTTAGGAACCTCTTGCTCAAGTTGTGGGAGAAAGAAACTCAGGAGAACACACCAAAACCTGAGAAACTCCCCCACACACTCTTCCCCCTCAAACAACAAATTTATTTCTGGTGTCTTCACCCAGTGTTGGTGGCACAGCCACAAGGCTACAAGGTACATTAAGAAGGTAAGTTGATTACACAAATTCAGTTTCTCTTAATAGAGAAGTAAAGAAAAGGAAGGGATGAACAGGGACAAGACAGTCAAAAGCCTGCAAATTATTTAAGCAACAACCTGATGTAAGAGACTGACATTCAAATCCTTTTTTGAAGCCAGTTCTCAGTGATGTCCATGGATTTAACTATTTTCAGTAGTCATCCGTAGTGGTGAAACTCTAGGTAATTTTCTTTCATACTAATGTTAAAATACCAAATTTAATTTGAGATATCAAAAGAAAAATCATAGTTTTAGTTCATCATGTTATTAATAGAAAAAACAAAACATGTTTCTTAACAGCACTTACCAGGAGACCTTGAGAGCTCACACAGTCAGAAGAACAACTATTTGCAGTGATAATGCAGAAAAGAAGAAGCACCAGCAACAAATGAGAAAGGGACAGCCTGACTCCTAGATGAACTACTGTCTAGGCACTTGCTAGCAGGGCTTTATTTTCTTTCCACTTCATTTCAGTCTGCGAGGCTTTTTTATCTTGCACTGAAGTTTCCCATGCATTCCCATCAAAGGGAAAAGAGAATAAGGAGATGTCCTAAGTTTACATGAACCAGTGGAGATCCCAATGAACTGGTGGGGCAGAAGAGCACTCCTCATCACTCTCACCTGAGTTTCAGGGGCAGCTGCTGTTCTCCAGCTGCTCCACATCCACCTGAGGGTGAATCAGCCAAAAGGGCTGAAGTATTTCTTAGTATTCCTCTCCTTTGCAGGCAAACACATTTCTGTTCCTGCAAAAACAAACTCTACACATCACTGGATCAGGAGCAGCATTTTGTGTTTTGGCAACACGTCCCCATGTCTTCTCAAAAAGATGGTGGTGGGACAGATAGGACCTAAACACTCTTAATTAAGCTGGGTTACAGTGTTGCATCTGGGTACTCTATTTAGCACACATAAAAAGCATTCAGCAATTGAGCATTCTTGTTGATCACCATATTCCAGACCCTTAATTTTCTTAGAAGCTCTAATCATGAACTGTTGAGAAGGATTTTATCAAATAACATTGAAAGAAAGATTGTTCAAAAATGACTGATTTTGGGTGCCTCAATTTTTTGCCCAAGTTCCTTTGGAACGATTTGTTCTGCACAGCACTAACAAATATAAAACCCATAAAACGTCTCTAACAAAACAAGGCAATGCAAAATTATTCATCATGTTTGAAAAGCTGGGCTGTAGTATGTTCCCAGTCAAGACTGTGCTTGAAACTGAAATGCAAGTATATGAACTGCAGAGTGCTGCCAAAATGATCAACCCTGTCTGCTATATTTCTTGGAAGAGCATGCAATCACCCTGGTCCATAAATGGTATTGCTTTACAAAACAAGTAAATTTTTGCCTTGCTCTCTGGCTTTAATTTTAAAGGCATAACTCCACATGCAAGGCAAAGAACCAAACACTATTAAAATATTTATTTTTACAGAAGGTGCTGTCTGCTTGTCTCCTAAGTAGAAGGGTGATAAGAAATTGAATTCACTGACATTTCAGAACTCAGGCCTTTGGCAGTAACAGGGACTCACTAGTTAAGGAGGATTTTACGTCTGTTCCAATTTTACTGTGATCTGAAATGTTTTAAATTGGCTGTGTCTGCCAAACCCTGAGAAAGTTTTAATTGTGAATGCCCAGGCAAAACCAGAATGCAACCTACTTGACTCCACGCCTGTGAAAACTACCCTCATTATACATTTATGATAAGTTATGAACCCTTGTCAAATCCTGGCAGAATATTGCAGCAGGAGGTTCCCCATCTTATATGAAGAAAGGCTCTATTCTAGTGTAAATATATATATAATATATATATTTAAAGCCAACTACAAGGGGATGCTACCAGTTACTCAAAGATGTCCTATTATACCTAGAACAAATGGGAAAGAAATTGTTCTGGCTTTCCTCCTTCAACTTTGGCCTGTCAGGGGTTTCCTGACTCCAGCATTATGATTTATAGATGATCATCCAGTTGAGCACCCAAACTTATGAGCTGGGCTTAACAACCAGCCCAGTGTCACAGCTGAGTTAATATACACTCACTTTCTTTGGGGTTTAACAGCTTGCCTCAGCTCTGTGCTCACTGATTTCAGATCTCTGAGCATAAGAGGAACACTTCCATGTCTGCTTGCAGCAGGAATATGCAAAGCAAAAGATTTCACTCACATCTGTGTGAATAACAGTATTTAGACTATATTCTCATTTTCAGATTCTGTACTCTAGGTTCAAAAGGAAAGAAATTAGATATGCTGAACCTCTAAGAGAGTAATTTTTTCAAAGCCCTTCCCTTTACATCAATTTTAATGAGGTTTTAATTGCACTTTTCTTCCTTAGGCAGCACATACCTTTTCACAAACTCAACACACTGTTTGTGTAGCATTAAATATACCCTCCAAGCAAGCAAACATTTGGTACCTAACATTCTGCATTAAAGTATTTAGTGTTTGACTTGAAGTTCTTCCATCATTACCTTACTGCTATGGTGGTCTTTCACTGGAACTCAGCCCATCACGTAGCAAACACTCTTTCCAATTTTGTCTCCATCCCACATCCTATTGCCTTGTCCTACAGGTTGTGGAAACACTGTGTTCATGGCAAGGCACCCTTACAGTTTTTCCAGGATGCCAAGTCACCCTGCACAGCTGACTGGAAGCTTCAAAACAGTACCTAAGACGTGCACTGGCTGTGTGCTGGTGTTCTGAATGGGGCTGAATTTTTCTCTGGGAGGATAAGAGGAGCAGGCAATGTGAAGGGAAAACAATCATCTAAAACCCCATGTGGGGAATGAATTGAAGCTGAGGATTATATTCTTTAGAAGCAAAACACCCAAGGTATAGACTAGACTATGGAAAGGGCTTGCATTTACTTACTTTTACCTCAGAGGACCTGTTGTGATGACCACCAAACCCTAGAGGCCCATTTTTACATCTAAAAACTCTACTTTCTACATCTTGAAGTGTGCCTAGATTATCCTCTGGAGCTTGCATGTTCCATCCTTTTGGATGGAGATAATCAAGTAAGTTCAGCCCCAGTTGTTTCCTGTTCAAGTGTTAGAGGAGGGACACCACTGCAATAATCTAATCTGGACTCCTAGCAGAAAGCATTTTGAGATTCAGCTACACAATCCAATTTCAGCATTCTGACTGCTCAATTATGAACTGTGATTGAGAGCTGAGAAGGAAAAAGAAGCTGGAGAAAGAATCATAAAATACTTTCAGGAACCACAAGAAAAGCTACACGGGCAGTTCAGGCTTTAGTGAAATCAACCAGAGGTCTGCAAACTGTTCTAATGAGCCTGTGAGTAACATGTTTTAACAAGCAAGGTATGTGTTTGAAACTTAGCTACTATTCATGAATTTGATTTTAAATTGGTTTGGTATTTTGAGAAAAACTTTGACACACATTTGTGGCACTATTTTACTCAGACTGGATTATTTATGGAAGTCAAATATAGTCAGTTTTTATTCAAAAACTTGATAATTTTTTCATTTCAAAAACATCTCTATTTGGAGACCTTGTACTGCACATTACTGAAAGCATGTTTACTGGTAAGCAAATATGTTTAACAGATGGATTTTACAAGGTTATTTTCCTTGTTCTTCTTTTAGCAAAAATTTTAGAGATCCACTTATCTCCTGGAAAACTTTTTTTTTTTCTGAATAAGTTATACTTTACAAGGTTCCTAATACTTCACATATGTTTCACTGGCCAGCAGCTTGCAACCAGATACCTGGACTTGCCCTTGTGAGTCATTTATTCAAGGACAACCCAGTTCAGGGTGCTCACTTACAGATGTTAATGTAAGATGAGCTGTGTTACATTAATGGGTAAACAGCTACCTAATTAGCAGTCAGAAAACCTCAGCAGGTAAGTCAAAAGTACAGAGTAAAATTCCAGCTATAAAATCTACAAAGCCAAGATGAATTTACAGTAACATGGTGCTGGAAGCCCAGCACTGTAGTTAAATGAGCTTGCACTCTGCAGTCCAACACCAATGTGTATCACTGTGCTCACACATTTTGCCTTGAACATCACCACATTTTCTCTGATGGTATAAAATTTTCATACTATTTTTCCACTGACTTTTTTTTTCTCTGCTTCTTATATAGGTCTAACTTCTCTGCCAATTAACTCTATGGGATTTTTACAGTTGACCTACATCGAGGAAATACTGGCTTTAGGCCTATTGTGTTACAATTTCCACACAAGTAACATTAGAGAGGTGCTTTTTTCACTTCACACATGATAGAGAGCTTTTAAGGAATATGAGTGAATGGATAAGGTAACTAAACACAAGTCAGAGATCAAAACCCCCAACAAGATTAATTATGTAACATCCAAGCTTGTATTGTGAGCAGTGCAGTTTCATAAACAGTAATGACCTTTATCCAGAAAATGAATGGTACCTGAACACATACTAAAGGATTTTATATCTATTACAGTGACGAAAGATGATGACTTAAAAACAACTTCAAGTGGTTTCATTTAAAACACTATTAAAATCAAAGTTCTTTGTCCAGCAGGAGTTTTCTAACATGAACTTTACTCTAGTTCATTAGGCATGCAAAACCCCCAAAGATCCCTCTTGCATTAAACTGTATTTTGCTTGGTGCTGGTGGGACTGCTACAGGATAAAAGACTTGTGAAGATATGGATTTGAAGTATTACAAATTACTTTTTAACTGCATATCAGTGCCATTTTATTGATAATGAGGGATTTGCTGACTATTTACCACTGACATTTTGAGAAGTTGTTCTGTAATCCAAAATGATCTCCTATTCTACAGCATTCATTTTTAAGCTAGGATCCAGAGGGAAAAAAATGGGCGTTCGGCACAATGTGACATTTTGATGTATTCTGAAGAGTTTTTAAAGGACTTACCATCCAAAATAGCAGGATAGATTAAAAAATACATAAGGACATTTTCATTAGAGATTAGCTCTTCTCAAAAAGTTCAGATGCTTTCATATGAAGCACAGGAGCTCAGACACTCATTTGAAAGTGTTTCATGGAATTGATGTCTCTGGGATGCATCAGGGTGGTCTTTTGAGACTTCCCATTCTTTATATAACTTCTTGTAACAGATGTTTAACAAGTCGTAAAAGGAAGATAAAGGCAAACTTGTGTGGAGATCCAGGACTTTTGGATGAGGCAGGCACTCACAGAGCATCCTTTTAGCACTCAGATCAAAACTAGTAAGAACCAGGAGCTTTATGGGACCCTAAAGGGAGACTGGAAGTGGAGGCACTGAACTATTCTTAAACTTCAAGAGAGTTCTGTTATGGTTACCTATAAAACCAGAATGAATTCAATTTGTCTGAAATTGTTTTGCTTTCTTTAACTAAGTTGCTTATCCAAGGTTTTCTTCTATTTGTACAATAACTTTTCTACAACAACTGTTCTGGCACCTTTGCCAAAGGAATGTGTCAAGCACAGTTTAATGGTGCACTTACTGGCAAACATCAGATTGTAACACAAAAAAAAAAAAAAAAAAAAAAAAGAGAGAAAAGGCAAGAGGTGGGAATTAAGAAGGGGAAGATGTCTGCCTCTGAAAGAAGCAAAATAACAGAAGGTCCTGGACCTGTAAAACTGAGCAACAAGAAAAATGAAGTAAAAATAATGAAGAAATAGTGAAGCAGTTCATAGACTGAGTTGTGCTACAATTATTAGCTGTTTATTGTCCTAGAAAACATGATCCATTCCTTTTATAGCCTTGAGATCACTAGTGATGAGGAACTCTCATAATATGTGTCTAAATACATTGACAGGAGCTGCCAGAACTTTCTGTGCCTCAATATAGGTTCAAAATTTTTTTTTTTATGTCTATATAAAATCACAACTTTTCCAATATGTTAAACATACATTGTACATATAAAGTTTCATAGAATAATTGAGACTTCTCAGTTTGTCCATTTCTATTGAGGTGCCAAAATGTGAATCTTGGAGCCTAGCTCTGGACATGCAATTATAAGACCTTTGGTTTTGGGATGGTTTAACGTAGTATAGTGTAATAATGTGCACACTACTTTAGAAAGAGAAAGAATTCAGGAAAACCAATAACCAAGCTGTTGATTCACACCAAAAATTCCCTGCCTGAAAGGAAAGCTCTCCATGAAGGAAGTTAATAACCCTGGTCTGACAGCCTTCCTGAGACAGGACATCACTCAGATGCTGGTACAAATTCATTGCCTATACATGTATCTATTGCAATATTTATTCATTTTCCTGCTGTCAGTAGTGACAAATTGTTTCCTTGCATTCTTTGGTTAGAAATGGGCCGCTTTTTCTTTTTCTGCTATACCTCCCAACACCTCAGACACTTTATCAGTCACATCTGTAGCTGTTACAGAACTCAGAGCAATAGCATTTTATTAGACATGCAACAACAACAATCACTGTAAAATAACAAGCTTAAAGAAGAAACTTCATGAAGCCTTCAACAAACCCTCTCGTATTCCATCACAGACTGTTTTTTTAAAATAAAACCAAACCCAGTGATAACAACCTCAACAAAACAACAAAACCAACAACTCCTCTATTGCTCTATGACTATACTTTAAGAATTTTAATACTTAATTTTAATACTTTAATACTTTTAATGCAAAAATAAAGCTTGGCCAAGAATTTTTAAAATATTTTTAAAATATTTTTCAGCCTTTTCAGTAGAACTTTTGCCCATATTCACACATAACAAAGTCCAGCATCTCCACTGCAATGTAAAACTAAAAGCTAAAAAACAAAAAAAAGTGTACAGCAAAAGCTCTACTGAAAAATGAGCTCCAGAAATGACAGCCTGAAAGACACTCATAAAAAATAAAAGGGCAGATCTGTTAGGTGGACCAATAAATTAGTCAGCTATGGTCCTCCAGAGGGTGTAGTGACAAGGAAAAAAATGAAATTCCAGCCGCTGAAAGATTAAAGAAAATTAAGCAAATTCCCAACAAATCCAGTAGATGCCATCTCAAAATTTTAGTAAAAACATGACTTCCAAAGGACCATTACAACCTCCAATTATTCCAAGATTCTACAATTCATCCATTCTGAGTCCTTTCTTTCATATCACAAAGCAGTTCCTTACCTGAGTTTTGTGCTGTGCAGAACGAGGGCAGGAGAGTCTTCACCTTTTATTTGCTGCTTCTCGTCAACTACAATTACATTTTTATTTTCTCTTTTGGACTCCTTGGTTTGTTAAAAATTCAACTACCATGAAAAATACCCACAAAATATTAAACAAGCGTAAACATTTCAGCTGAACTACTTGATAAAGCATTAACTTTGTTTAGATGTTCTCTAGCTTTCTCTGTAATAAAAGGATGCATAGAGATTACTTTAGAAAAAGAAATCAAAACAGAATAATTTCATTGTGAAAACCAAGCAACACTGCATTCTTGATAGCCATTTACACTCCTTTTTATGCAAAAGCTTTATTGCATTACATTTCTGAGCATTATTTCAGTATGTGTTAAATAGTCCCAGTCTTTGAAAGTTTATAGACTGTATCAAAGTATATCAAATCATCCAGAACATAGCTGTTTGCCACTCTGCTCTCTAGCACAACAGTCCTATTTTGGACATTTCTTATTTTGACATTTCTAAGTCTTCAGACAGTTTTCCCTCTCCTGTACCTGAAATTGTGTTTAGTGCTGTCCGGAGCAAGGCAGTAGTGATAATATTTAAATTTACACTTTCAGAGACTGATACACTTTACTTCATCAAATAGAAACAGTTCCATTAAGGGAAACCACAAACTCCCTGACAATGTGTGCCCCAGCTGTGACTGTGAAGGTGAGAAGGCAGATTTACTTTTGCCTTCAAGGCTTGACTCAAGACCCATTGGAACAATTGGAAAACATTCACATTTTTGTAAACATCCTTGATACTTAACTAATATATGATTTGTGTTTAGCGATTCACAGACATACAAACATGGAAAATTTTTCCTTTAGATTTGTTCTAAATCAGACTCAAACTTTGGACTTGGTTAACAAATCAGGGCACTGAACACTGACCTCCTTAGCAACCACTGTGGATGATTTTGCAGTTTCAATAATCAGCTGGTACCTTTCGGCATTCCACCACTGTTACCCTGTCAATTCGGGGAAGATAAACCAAAACACAACAAAAAAATGCATCTTACGTACGGGTCTGTCTCCATCATGTAAATATTACCGGAGAAGAGGGCTCCTTCCCTTGTCTTTGGGGACAACAGAGCAGCTTGCTTCCCTGGAGCCTTCCCACTTCTGTTGTCCAGTCACAAGTAGCCCGCTGAAGAGTAAGTCCTCTTCAGCAGGTGAAGAGTCCTTAAACCAGGACAGTTTGGCATTTCCTACTGCCAGTTTCATCCTCTCAATCTGTAAATTATCTGCTCTGTTCTGTTCAACCTGAGGGGAATCAACCCATGGGGCACGATTGTACCACGCCTGCATTTCGGGAGTTGGTTTGGGTAGGGCTCGGGAAACAGGAGACTTTTGGCTGAGGAAAACTGCTCGGAAAGCTTCCTCGAGCAAAGCTGCGGGATTAGGCCCTCAAGCCCCGAGCCCTCACTGCGCAGCGCTGCTGTGCGAGCTGAGACTCTCCTGCCCTCCGGCCACGGCGGCAGAGCCACAGGATGTCGGCCCGAGCCCTCACGGGTCATGGGATGGCTCAGGTCGGAAGGGACCACGGTCCCCTGGTGCCACCTCCGTGCTCCAGCAGGCACAGGAGCGCTCCCAGACGGCTCCGGGATGTCTCCGCTGAGGGAGGCCCCGCAGCCTCTCACGGCGCCCGGAGCCGCGCCAGGGCTCCCCGCCCCGGGCGCCCACAGAGCCCCGGGCAGCGGCAGGAGCGGGGACAGGGGCGGAGCCCGCCTGAACAGGCGACAGAAAGCAAAGCCAGGCAACGAATCCCGATCGGTCCGGGCGGGTTCAAATCAATTAAGTGAATTTTACCCCCGTGAAAGCGAGAAGTGCTGTTTGCCTGGTACTTGTCTCGAATATCTCCGCGGGGCGGCCGCGGGGCTGGGCAGGCGCTGCTGCCCGGCCCCCCAGGGCTGCCCATCGCTGCTCACACACCCGGCCCGGGGCAGCTGCGCCCTTACAGCGCTGCTTGGGACTGTTCTGACAAAACTACAGATCCCACTGCAGTTTTCAAGAAGGGAACTCCATTCGTGACCTTGTACTTCCCTGTGCCTGGTTAATTACTGCATTACCCTGGAGATTTTTAAGCCATTTCAGATTCTCCCAGAATCCCCAGATCCAGAAGTTAATGCATTCCCTGCTACACCGCTGCAGCATTTATAAGGATACAGCTATCAGCTTCAAACGCCACGTTTTTCCATTGTCTCTAACAGCACAGTAAAAACCAAGTTCATTAATGCCTTCAATCTTTATTACAGCCGATTACAGAGATGCCACCATTCTGCAGAAACAAAGTTATCAAAGAAAAAAATCTGAAAAATTATTATCCGTCTAGCCTTTGAGAACTTCACTTGATATTGAAGCAGGTAAAGAAACATAATTCAGTCTCAAGTAGGCTCTCTATTCCATTAAACTTTCATTGATTTGCTGCTGATAGAAAATGAACCACAAAAGACATTGATGAAAAAGCTTTATAAAGGGATATGGCAAGTGATCATCAATTACTGAAGTGTAACTTGAATTGAACTTTAGCACTATGGGCAGGTGCAGACCCAGGATTACAAACAGAGTAATAGCTAACAGGCAGGTTTCTCCTTCATTGTTTTGAATTTGCTTCATTATTAATAGGTCTGGGGGAGGAAGAGAGATTTAAAAAAAGAGCCCTGATGCCTCTTAATTTATCGCCTTTATCTGTGGCCCAAAGTAAAAGCATCCCAGCCTTTTCAAAGCACCTTGACTGTCTCCTTGTCAGACAGAGTATTTTTAGCCCACTGGATCTGAGCTGCTCCTGAGAACAGATGGGTTAGCACTCCAAGCACTTCACGACTGTATGTGCACTGCTGTAGAACAGAATGAATAAAAAATGACCCGGCTGTGAAATCTTTATTCCCCACTTCCATCTCATTGACTTCAACAAATTGTGTACATGCCACCTCACCAACAGGAAAACAACGTCTGCCAGTTTCACAATGCCTCCTTTTCCCCCCATTACAAACTGATTCTTATCTAGGGTGGGGAAGGGGAAGTGTTTTTTTTTTTCCCTTCATAGCAATATTTCAAGGTTCCCACTCTCTCCTGATCCTGTCTCCTCAAATAATCAGTGGTCTTTGGCAGAGGAGCTGCTACAACACTGACCTAGAATGCTGGATGAAGTGCCTGTTTCTAGTCCAGCCTGAGGAGGACAACTGGAGTCCAAGCTATTCATTTTTGCCACACCACAACAGCTGCTCTGTGGGATGTTTCACCTTTGCAAGGAGCTGGTTCATCGCAAATGTTTCCATTTGGTATTTGCATGCATAGTCTGAACTTTGTTAATCACAAGCCTTCATCCAGGAGGAGATTTCTATTGTGATTGATCACAATGACAACTTGGAAAATTAGATTCTTTTTCCTCTACAAAAGGTCATGAATAGGTTTGGTCTTTTACATAACCATTGATAGAATTAGCCTTTTTCAGAGAAACTGGAATAGTAGGTCTAATTTCCATTATGTTATTTACTATTCCATTTAAATTAATTTTTTTTTTTTTTGATGCTCAGACTTTTTAGTAGTGTATAAATGTAAATCATACTCTAAGGATCCAAGCATGTAACACAATACATTCAAAATTGTGGACAAGAGGCATCCATTCTTTTTTTCTGAACTTACTTTCCTAGCTTGATTTTTTTCTGGAGAAAATTATCTGGGGTCTCATTTAAACCTTCACGAATTTATTTCAGTCATCAAATCAGATATTTAATGGGCTTGACATTTTGAAGAACTGTTCCCTGGGTATTTTCATTCTCCCCTAAAAGGAAACTAGCATTAAGGGAGAGAATGGATACCTAATGAAATGTCAAAAACATGGAATATCTGCATTGAATTTGGAGCATAATGTAGCACTCTTTCTTTTAGAGATTAATAAAAATATAAAATTTTCTGTGTTGGATTTGAGCATATCTTTCATATTTTCTGCAATTAAAAACACATTTAGATACATTTATTCTTTTTTATTTTTTACTCTAAGGAACTGAAACAATTTTATGAAGCTTGGCATTTTGAAAACAGAACATTTCTCCATTAAATAGTGTCAATGGATTTTAGAGTAGCTCTGGGGAAAGTGAAAAGTGATTTTAACAGGCAGCCCTAATAAAAAAATTTCATATTTATCAGCTAAGGATTGTCACATGAACTCCAGTGAATGTTGTGGGAGCTCAGCATTGGAGTTCAGTGAACATTTTTGTCCCATGGAACAGTTTGCTCACATACATCCTGTCTCTACTCTTTTCTTATTTTAAAAAAAAGAGACAGATTCCAATATAGCATATAGAACACTGAAATTCAAAATTAATGAACTAGCATCCTGTGAGTACAGCACACAATAGGTAACAAAATATCTTCTAGAAGTCAGACCAGAATTTACACATTGCTGTTAGAATTTTATTTTTTTCTGGGATTCCTTGAGAGAAAATGTCAACAGTAAAAATGATAACAAAACATATACCTTAACACTTCTTCATTACATTGGATTTGAATGACTTCCTAAAAACATATCTCACATTAGCATCAGGCTATCACAAGCAAAAAGACTTTGAAAATCAAGAACAGACGTAAGTGCAACAGGCCGGCAATCTTACTAATTGTTCACCCTACAGCTCTCAGAAATGACTTGCTGTAGTCCATTACTAAGATTAAATTCCTGGATGAGAAGATATTTTCATGTTTACAATACTGACATTTCCTACAGGAGAGCAGAATAACCAGGGATACCTTTATTCTTCACCGAGTTTTTAAGTGCTGTAAAAATTACACCGACAAATTCATCATGCCTTATGTGGTATACAGTGCTTAGTTTCCACATTTGCATATCCTGATATGCATTATACATTTTAAAATTTTCTGCCCCAAATAACCTACAAGAATACTTAGTAACTTTTGTCTAAGACAACTATGTCTGATTTTCCTTTCAGGCCATCTATGCTCTACCAGTTTGTGGAATAGAAGGTGCATTACGATTGGCCACGTCTTCACATGCATTGACCACTAATGACAACAATTGTTCAATTAAAAGAATTAACTCCCACCAAACAAGAATTTGCAATCACTCCCAGTCTACACACCCATACAAAAAATAGGTCTTTACTGTGTTCTTGATCCACACTACTTCTGTATCATTCCTGTGGCACTGTGATGTTACTTACTGAAAAACTTTTGGGCCTTTTTCTCACCCAGTAGGAATTCCTTCCTGTTGCTTTTGTGTGAGGGAAAATTAGTGACCACAGGTCTCAGTCTACGTCCTCTGAATGCTAGGCAGGAAAACCAGTGCATCTCAGGAAGTACTTAATCCAAGCTTTGCCTGATGTTATATGGAAATTTATACGGAATAAACCAGCTCTGCCTCCTCTCTTTTCTCTCCATGGCTCAAGAGCTTATGACCTTCTCCCACCCACAGTTCTCATTAAACCTGAGAACAGGGGAGAAAAGGCAGCTAAACGTTAAAGGAGACATTAACATGCGAAGTGTTTTCTTTGTACATACATCAGGAGGACACAAATAGGACCAAACTAAGTGTCCAGTCTCTTTCGAAGTTATTCCTCTTCCATAAGAAAAGTCACTCATTGATGTATAATAAAGATACCACAAAATGTTACCTTCATTTAAAACTACTGGAAGAAATTCCAAGAGAGAAGAAACCAAGCCCATTGAAGGCTCCAGCCTGGTAGAAAATTTGCATTAGCTATGGGCCATCATGTAACTATACAAACTACAGGATTAATCACTAGCAGTAAACAAATATTTGAAGACAAGCTTTCACACAGCACTTGCATGGCAAGAAATTAGCTATAAAAATCAATTATGCATCATTATCATCTGACAGTATGTAACCAGGAGATTCATCTCAGGAAACACCAACCAAGCATCTGGTCAAGTGCAAACACCTCATTCTGCAACTGATAGCTTGGCCAGGGACACACTTCACAGAGGTCACTTACCCCATCCTCTTGGGAAGGGAAAAAAGAATCTTAAAGCAAAGCCATAATAAGACAGAAAAGAAAGCCAGTCCTTGGAAATCATTGAAAAATAAGCTGTGACCTGTAAATTATGAAAACAAATTTATTCATAGAAAGAGCTCCCACTATGAACTACCAGAGTCTACCTAAGACCACGTCTGTGTTGTGGCTTTATGTAAATGGAAGAATTTAGACTGTAGTGAAATGTGGTGTAACTCCATTAATGCTTTATATTCAGGTTTGTGGTGACTCAAGGGAAGACCGAGCAGAAGTGGATTCCTAGTTCATACAAAACTAAAGTCTTTTACTGTAGCCAGTGTATTAGTACTGCCTTGCATCAACCAAGAAATAGATTTGTTTAATTTGATTCAAGGTAACTGAAATCTAGTGGAAATTCTCACTCTGAATCTGGTTTTTGGAAAGAGTTTCTACACAGTAAGCCTGAAAATAAATCTCTGTTATAAAAACCATTTTTATGTATCTCTTTCTTGAGGCAGGTGTTTAGCTTAGCATTCATTCAGAACAATAGGGATTTAGTACTTAAAAAATAATCCAGGACATCTATTATAAAACTAATATGCAAATACTCATACCACATCATTATTCCATTAATTATGAGAGTTAATAGACTGGCATCTACATTCTTTGAGTACCTTGGAAATCTCATCCATGATTGCTGTCAATTTCTTGGCTTGGTTTTTGGGTTTTTAAGAGAAGAGGGCAGTACTAAATCAGAGATGTCTGTGTACAATAACAGATTAAAACAAAATTCAAAAGAACAGATGGATCTGTGGATCCAGGAAGAAGCAAGAATAAATCCTCAAGAGATGCTTTTTTCAAAGATACCCACAAACAAGCTTGGGACCTCGTGTGCCATATTTTATTGCTGTGAAACCAATAGGAGAAAAGTTTGATTCATTTTAAAGTTTAAAAGTTTACCTAACTGCTGTAGCATTTTTCCTTATGAAACACAATTACCATAGTAGGTGTCTCAGTGAATTCCTGGTGGTCTCATCAACAAGAAATACTGACAGGGAATCTTACAAGGGAACTTCCTAACATACCCCCCTTACAACTCACCAATACCTACCATTAGAAATACAGGTTAGGAAGCAAGGCTGGAAGGTGCCAGGGGGATGAGCTAAAGCTACCCCTGGCAGCCAAGGAAATGGCAGCACCACGACCATTTTTCACTCAGTGATGAACAGCTGCAGCCAGCACTAAGAGGAGAGGCAGACAGAGGGAAGAAGATGCAGCATTCAAGGCTGTAGCACAGACCAGCCCAGCTCTTAGAGATTCAAGAGTGTCAAATGTCTCTCTAAGGTAGATTTAGCTCAAAGCTGAAATCTTGCAGACTGTCAGAGAGAAAAGGAGGTAGCAGTGCCCAGTCTTCCTCCCAGAGCAGCAAAAATCCAAAATGCTTGCAAAATAACAGGATAAGCACATTTTCCCCTTTCTTATTTCCTTAATTTTCCAAACTTACTCCTTCACTGCTTTGCCTTCTATTCTCCCTACTAACTGGGCTACCTTTCCATAGTCCCTTTATTGTCTTGTTGCCCCCTTAGGCAACAAGAAGCACCTGTTCACTTAGAAGACATCTCCATGCTTGTACTTCACTCAAGTGTATTGGCAACAGCTGCACATCATCTGTTCCTCTTACTTTCTGCTAGCTATGATCTCCTTTTGTTTCCCTCAAAACTTGTCTTCAGTTAAGTGCACCATATTTCATTGCTGCTGCTTCTGGTTTACATATTGTTTGAATTTCTTTCTTTGTAACTCTATGAATTGGCTGGCTATTTTTCATTATTTCTGTGGGGCTATGGGGGAAAAAAAAAAGCAATTCCTTTGCTTTAGAATTCTGCCATTTATTAGGATAGTAAAACTCTCAGCAGAAATTGCAGTTTTCCAAGTAATACAATTTACAGGGGAACTTACAAGGGCTTTATTTGAAAGCTAGGTAAACCTTAGAGTGAGAAATGGATGAAATTCAGACAAAAAAATTTAGAAAATTAGAATTAGGAAATGTGCTCTGAAATGACAATAATGTTAATTACATCACAAGAGGCCACATAAGCTAAAGAGCTATTATTTCCAAGCCTTCTTAATGGCTAAACAAAACACAAGCAGTTGCTGGGAAATGTGTCACTAGCTGTATTATTATCAGCTTCTGAATGTGAATTCCATGTGGAATAAGTTCTTCAATATTCTTTCTATAAACATTCACAGAATTGTGTGCCATGAGTTGAGTAATCTTCCAAAAACTTTGGATTGCATGTCTTCTAGCATGCCTAGCACCTTTTCCACAGAAAAGGTAGCATTTCATGGGGTTTT
Source organism: Corvus moneduloides (assembly GCF_009650955.1). Lineage (NCBI taxonomy): Eukaryota > Metazoa > Chordata > Aves > Passeriformes > Corvidae > Corvus > Corvus moneduloides. The sequence goes on along the minus strand of NC_045483.1, from coordinate 25,713,542 downwards.
TTTGTTGTTCTTGGTTTATTTGGGGTTTTTCTTCAGTGCATAAAGACAAAAGACTGGTCTGTCAAATGCCGAGGTGTCTAATCCTATCCAGTTAGCTACTGCTTTCTGACCTCAGAGATAAGCCTATGGATACTTAACATTTTTTTTTTAATTTTAAAGGTCCCTTTCCATTCTCCTTTAAGTAGAGGTCCAGTAGTTCCATGACAAAACTGTGCAGCTGTGAATATCTTGAGGCTCAGGTGGTTCTCAAGATGCTTCTGACAGAGGGAGCAAGTACAGAGCCGGCTTCTCAGAGAAAGCAGATCTTTCTTGCTCTTTGATTATTTGCAGTATCCTGACTTGCTTTGTCCTGAGGTGCTAACAGTAACTATTTAAAACCTCCAGAGCCAGTGTGCCAAGTGATCAGTACAGAAACTGCCCGGCTGTCTCTGTGAGAAGTTCAATAGAATTTTCTTTTCATGAAAAAGATTAAATGGATTAAATCACACAAAACCCAATGTTAACAAAGGAAAAGGTTCCTGACCAAGAATGAAGCTTGTGTGCAAAAATCTGTAATTTAATATGAGCTACACATAGAATTAATTATAAAACAAATATTGCTATTACTACCACAAATATTTATTGTTGTAGCACCTTAAATGTTTAGTGTGCATTATTGGCTTGGACAAGGCAAGTTTCTTTTCCTGGATGATTTTACCATCTAGATCAGTCACAGTATAGAAGGTAACAGTGAATCAAGAGTCAAATGATTGAGGAGAAAGGAATTTACAGGGTTTCAGGAGGGGTCTACAGCAGGATTTTGAAGAGAACCCCACAGGGTTCAGAGACTGCCCAAAGCAGCAGCTTACAGAAATATGCTCAGTGTGCCTTTCCTATGTGTACTGTGATGAGATTTTACTATTTTTCTAGTCCAAACACTAAGCAACTGCTCCACAGATCTAGGCTTCTGGTCTACTTTCATGGGGCTAATATTTATAGCAAATGGATAGGAACACATTGTGAGCATCTTGTTTTTAGACATAAAATAGCATGATGATAATGTAATTAGTGGTACCTTTTCTACGTATAAATATACCAGCCCCACCTTCTCTCATAACTCAGATAAGGAAAATACCCAGTCCTACAGCAAAGTGGCTAACAATATCCACTGTGTCTCTTGCACATCTAAAAGTGGAAAACATGACAAGGCCAGTGAGAGAATTGCAGCAAAACAAACTGTTTTCTTTAGAATAAACTGACCACTTACTGTACAGGAGTAAAGTTCCTCCCAAGGCTGTTGGGCTGCATGAAAATGTAAATAATATGTGTATGACCTTATTCTGTTTCTGCTGTGGGGAACTTTGTAGGCCTGAATTCAAAAGCATAATGGCAAATTTCAAGCTACACCTAATTAAGTAAGCAATCAGAAACTTCACAGGGATGTTTTAAGACTGCTTCTCTTGTTAAAAGTGCACCACTGAGTAAAGAAGTGTCAACAGAAACTGTCAGACCTTGCTTTGGAACACAGAATCTGTTCACCAACACTGATACTTCATACAGTACTCTATGAATAGTTCCTGCCCATGCTTCTTGCTGTATAAAACATGAGAAAATTAAGACAGGAACTTAACATTCAGTGCAATTGGCCACAACCCCTTGAAAATTTTTTGGAAGTAGTCCTCTTTTGCAATTTGCTGGTAATTTCTCACCTTTCAAGTGCTAGCAATATGAATAATGATGATAATTCAGATGCAAACCAGAAATATTTTAGGCCTCCTAATGAGGATACTTTTTGGCCACAAGACCAGTGGCTTTGAAAGTTGGTTAACTACTTTCATTGTTTACTTTTGTAGCTATCTATTACTACAGCTATCCAGAATGCATTCCTGTTAGTCCTGGATCAGTTATTCAAATAAAGGGCTGTAGTCTGGTGGATTTTTCTGCTGTCCACATGGCTCCAGGAGTAGCTCCCCACCTGAGGATGTGATGATTTCTTCCTGGAAAGATAAAACCAATTAAGATATCAAAGATCTAAGCCACACCCATCTTCTAAGAATAGCAATGAAGGCCATCACTTCACAGTAAGTGATAAGGAATTATGAATAAACATTTGATAAAATAATTACAGACCAGCAAAAGGATCTCATCGATTAATCATTTTCTTCATGCTTTGTTTATCTCGTACTTATGCTGGTAGTAGCTTGTGCTACTATCAAACAGTGAAGTCAGTGCACACAAGAGGCTCTGATTTGTACTACTTGTAAGTTGCTGCACTACTTAGGAAACCAGCTACAGGTGCCTATAAAGGGTGTTCTCATGGGTTGATTTAACAGACAGATGCCAGTCTTACCACACTACCTCCCCAGGCAGACTGAGCAAGAGCTCAATGTTGAGTGCTCACACAGAACAGTAACAGCTTTCTGACTGATGACAGCAAGGTGAAAGACATTACCCTTGCTAGGGTAAAGGCAGTCTGTACTCATAGCTCTTATTCTCATTAATTAAATATTCGTATGCCAAGTGCATCATTCCAGTGACTGATTACCAAGGCACTTACTGGAAAAGTGGAGAACTTGGTCTTTGCATTTATTCCTACAGTAGTGATAGTTCATTTTTGTTTTTGCAGAATTTTAAGATTGATAGATGCAACAAAATGAGCTGGAATCCAGAATTACATTGACTAAAATAGCAATCCTTCATCTGAAAGTTTAGATCCAAGTTATGGATCTATATATATGGACTCAACATTTTCAAAATCTATCTAGTTTCTATTGAAATTCAATGCAAATTTGGTGCTTGATTTCCTCAGAACACATGCAGGCTCCCAGCTGTTGTTCCCTCCCAATCACTACATAAGACTGAGAATCAGTTCAGAAAGTTCCTACACAAATTAAATTATTTTCAGAATCAAAGAATTGCAGAATCATTTAGGTTGGAAGAGACCTCTAAGATCATTGAGTTCAACCTTTGGTCAGTCACCACCATGCCAACTAGAGAAGAAGGTTGCGAGGAAGTAAATACAAATATTTAGCAATCATCCACTTTCCACACCGTATTTAAATGCAAATAATGAAAAAAGAAGATGCCCATTCACACCATATTCTGTAAGCTTTATTCTTCCAACTAACAGTTACCACCCCCTTGTGTCTGTCAGCTCAGTTGTTTGAGTGGCCTCTTAGGTTTTTTTAATCAAAATGAAACAAAATGAAGACAATAGGTATAAGCAAGTAAAAAATTAGTTATGCCAGCCCTGCTTATTTTTGATTGAAAGTGAAAAGGCACTCAAAGAAAAGTCCATGCAACCTTCGGGGTGGGGAAGTACCCTCTTGCCAAAAATAGTCCTGAGGAAAGCAGCACCTTATCCAAAAAATATAGCAATATCTACAAGGGAAAGTGTGCCCACAGCCCAGCCAGTCACATACAGACTGCTTGGGGCTACCAGGAGGCCTGGGGACACTTGACAATGTACTTCACCAGAGAAGGCAGGCAGAAAAGCCTCTAAGAAAACCACGCGACAGGATAAATGCCTCCTGAAGTGATTGCCAAAGAGACCAGTTTGAATACAGGTATTAGCTAGACAGGGAAAAGAGAACTGTGTGTTGGCATTAAAAGGTGGACCCGTTTCCCTGATAGGCTTACTACAGGGGCAGCTATTAACTCTTATCATGGGATGCCTAAGCAAGCTTTTTTCTTTTTTAAAATGGCAGGAACTAAAAGCCATTCTGCTTCTGACAAGTGCTCTACTGCTGACTGTAAACAGATGTGTTCCTAATACAGTGATTGCCTAACCATGAGCTGTGATGAAAATATAGGAACAAAGGTGGAACAGAGAGGGCTGGAATTGGTTGTCACCATCACCAGGAGCAGAGGGGATACTACATTAGCCAGAGGTACATCCTACATGCAACACCTGATAATCTGCACTTGAGGGGTTGCATGTCTGCTTTTTTTTCCCTGACAAGACCCTGGTTAGAGTCTCTCCAGGTGCACTGTGGCTGGCTGGGATGGAGCTAACTTTCTTCACAGCTGCCTGTGCTCCATTGTGACCTTGTGTTTTGGCTGAAACAGTGTTAATAACACACTACAGCTTTGGCTGTTCCTGATCAGTGCTTGCACAGCACGAAGGCTTTCTCTTTTTCCCACTCAGGCCCTGCTGGCAGAGTAGGCTGGGAATAAGGGAGAACTAGGAGGGGACACAGCCCAGTTGTTTAATCCAAACTGGCCAAGAGGATATTCTGTACAAGAAGGGTGTCAGGGATTTGGGCTTCCAAGGTGGCCCAAATTTAATTTAATTTCATTAAATTAAGGGAGGACATATATTTTAGTCAAATGTGATACCTACCATCCCCCCATGTGGAAATACAATTTGTGCATGTTTAATGTCATAGTCATCTCCGAGGGGACACTAAGGCAACACCGAAAAGATGTTGTGAAACAAGTGAAATAAAAGCAAGATTTAAAAGAGAGGCAATTCAGAAGAAAAATAAGCTGAGACTGAATACTTAAAATAGGAAGATCTGTGAAGAAAAGGAGGAGCAAAAAATTTATACAGTTACTCTGAGACAAGAGTAAGAAAAGGATAAAATAGGAAGGGGAACTAGGAAAGAGAGGACAAAGAGGAATTACAAGGGTGGCTAAGAAAAAAGCAGAATTAAAACTGATGAAGATAGGGAGAGATGCCAGATGAGGAAAACAACCTATGCTTTCAGAAACAGTGCTACTGTTTAGTTACAGTCTGGCAACAAGAAACAGAATTAAAGTAATTCAAACCCATCTAAAGGCGAATAGTAAATGACTCTTGTAAGATTGTTTTGGGTAATAAGGAGCGACCTTTAACACACCCCTAAAAGAGAACCCCTCTATGTTCCCTTCTTTACTACAGGGTCACGCTCTCTTGCTTTTGCACATTACAGCCCTCACATCAAAGGTAGAAAAAGGCTGAAATTTCATTGAAAGACCTTTCTATGGTATTTCCAATCCAATTTTCCACAGCAAAAAGGCTCAGAAAGCGTTACATCTGTCAGCCCTTATTAGTCCATTTGTAGCCAAGGAGAGCACACAGTGTATAAGGGGACACAAGTACACACTGGAGCATTCGAAAGAAGGGGAAAAGCCTTCTGATTCACTGCAACAGAAGTATGACTGTTACAGCTAGGCTTAGTGTACAATATTCTTTCCCCCACTATGGTCATTACTATTTTCCAGTGTGGTTTCAAATTACATGGCTCCTCATTAAATTATTAATCCATTCCACTCAGCTATTGATCTCCACCTAGCACGTGTTACCTTGTGAAAATCAATCAGATCTGTGAGTGTTGGGTGTCGGTTTGGATCGACCCCCAGGAAGCTGTAGAAATCCCCCGAAGCATCAACCAGGAAGTGCTTGAACCCGTTTTGCTGGCGGTAGGACAATGCGTAGCCCCAGATTTTCTCACTGACTCGCACCAGGAATGCGCCTTCAGATTTATTCATCAACAACTCCTCTGCTTCCTGACGGCTGATAATCCCTGGCAAGGAAAAACCCCACGGTTATGCAGGTAACAGGTCTGCCAGAGGCAATCAAATGCCACAAATACTGAACAGAAGTGAAATCATAATGGTGTAGCTGCTGAAGACTGGAATGTTTCTAGGAGGAGTTGGAGCAATGGAGACAATATTTATGCTGTTTGCTTCCGAACAATAGCTGTAAGAGTTTTGATGGAGTCTGCTGGGATATGCTTTTTAATTTGATGATTAAGACCTGCTTTTTCCCACCCTTACTGCTTTTTCAAAGGAAGTGCATAAATGCAACTGGCCTATCAAACCAGAGAATTTTGGATACGTGATCATTTAAGCAGACTAGTATTGCAGTTTGAATTTGCAATACATTGCTGAAATTTGCAATTGTATTGCAGTTGTGTAGACTCTGTTGCATTATAATTGTTTTATAGGTCCTAAAGAAGGAATGTAAAGCAAGTGCCAGGAGAAAAAGTATTTCTCTGCTTTTGTACAGCCACACACATACATATCCATAGATGCATATAGGTAAAATGGAGGAAAAAGTTTAACAGGAGTAGAGTTTCAAGAACTTTCCCATTTTATTATTTTGTATTGGAAAAATCTTAATTTCTCTTTTTCTTTCTGATTCTGGGGCACAACACTGAAGTTTCTGGTGCTTCTGCTTGCATAGAGGTTATAATGCACAAACCCTGTTCTGAGCCCAACCCACAAGAAAGGTGTGATCAGAATTGCACCTGGCTCTGAACCAGGTCTTACCATCCACCCAGAGAACCTGGTTCCAGTCTGTCTGGCCAGCCTAGAGGACAGTCAGCTCATGTCTCAATTATCTGTGAAACACCAGATGCTCACTCTCATCAGGAACAGATGTTGAATTAGGCCATTCGGAACGTGAACACGGCACATACGTCAGTAAATAATGTATGTGAATGTTCCAAAGTTACTCTCTGTGGGGATAACTTTCTCCAAACAATACATGTAATATTTAATGGAACTGCTTGTCATCGTAGAATCCTACATGTCCTAGTGAGAGTTCCATGGAGTCCAAGTACTGAAAAGCCACACTGTTTTAGTGTAATAATAAACGTAGTTCAGGGATTATTGGTTTGTACAAAGAAGGGCTTACCTGAAAGTTTGGAATGCTCTAATTAAGTCCTTGAGGAAAATTATGCCTCTGGGAGACATAGGAAGGGACTGAGGAGATCTGGGTACAAAAGCAAGCACTGTGTGATATTAAGAAAGGTAGAAAAGCATATCCTTCCTTCATTTTTTTGTCTACTTTGAGAATATGAATTTCTTTTGCAGTTTTACTTGGTACAGTGATGAAGGGCTCAATGTCTATGGGGCTCACAGGTCCCTACGTGAATACCCTCAGTACTAGGAAGAAACACACACATATATAGTCTGCTGAATGACATACATTTCTCTTTTATGAAGGATATTGCATCATCTTTGCACCAGATATGAAAAACAGGCAGTAAACATGCAAACATAAGCATTTGTTTAAAAACAGCAAGTAACTGCTCGGCAATAGTGTCCATTGATGCACTTTTCAAAATTAGAAATAGTTTTATTGGAGGTATTCCAAGATGAATTATTAAAAATTTTTGAACTCTGTTCAGATAAAAAGATAGCACCAATATGAATCCATATGATACAGTGTATTATGGGAAGCTGTTCCAGCACATCCCAATACCAGGTACCCAAGAATTACACAAAAAATGATTCTGAAATCACATTATCTGTTAAACCAGTCTTCTCTCAAGCTGCCCTAATTTAAATATACATGAAAATTTTATTAGTGATTATGATGGCTACTGCCTTGACAAATCTCTGCTGGAAATAAATGTAGATGAGCCACACTACCAAGCTCAGAGCATTTAATGACAGGAAAGGATAAACAGTGCCATAACCAGCAAATGCTACATTAATTACAATAGATAAGTATTTATACTGTAATTCTAGATTGAAGGCATGCAGAAAACTTTTGAGATAGGAACTAGGTGCTGTCACAACCTCTTCTGGCACTACAGTGCCAGAACTGTTATGCAGCCCTGACAGGGGATGAGGTGGCCTAGACAATTCAGCCTCAACAGAGGATTTGTAAAACAGAGACAGTTGTAAAAAAAGAGGGGTTGTATTATACAGTGAACGCTATTAGGATATTTCTAGGGTTTGAATCACTATCAGGCATATAACATGAAATTCATTTAGCATTGATTAGTTTAATGGCAATCTCTTCCCCTGCTCTGTGGAGCTGAAACACTGGAAGCTTCCACACAATACCATCTTCTTTGCCAGACCTTATTTTTGTTCTGGGCACTCCATATCATTGAGTAAGTGAGAAATGCTACATCGCTCACAGCCAAGTTCCTTTTTTGTTTCAATTCTCTCTTCTGCTAAAGATGGTGTAATAAATTATCAGCCAGCCATTTTCTTCCCTTTCACTCTCCTGATTCAGTTAAAAGCTCACAAGAAACCATCTCTGCCCACCAGCTCCTCCCTTTCTTTTCCTCCCAGTTATTTTATTTTTCTCTGGTTCAATTCTTCAGAGTGTGGTTATAACAGCAATGAAAGTCTCCCTCTACCCTTTAAAAACATTATCCAAATAATGTTTTTAAAATAATATACAAATTACTGTAAAAATAAATTTTAAACAAATATTTGTTTAAAAACAAATGTTTTTTAAAAACATTATGTTCTCAAGACAACTGGAAAAACAGTGGCACTACTCTCTCCTGAGATGGCTGTAGAGAGATAGACATCTGTGAAACCCCTACATTTAAAATTGTTTTAACTAAAGTCAAGAAACTTTGGTTTCCCAAGGCTCCAGTAAGAGGTATAGAATCACAGACACTCTTGTTTGTGCTAGTTAGGGTATTAATTATAAATATTATCTTGAATAGAAACCACTGATGCTTTGAAAACTAATTTTCCCCTCACTCTCACTCTTGCTAATCTCCTAAAAAGATTTAAGAAAGGGAAAAAAGAGTCCAGTTTTGCAATGCTTACAGATATTAACATCTTGGATTCTTAGCAAGAGAATAACATTTTCAAAGACAGTTATTTCAAATCATAGAATATTCATCATCAACTGACATGTTCCTAACTAACAGCTTCATTTTTTAAAATACAGGGCCTGTAATGACAATCTATAGATGATAGGCAAGTCTTAAAATTTTTTTGTAATTATGTTCTTTTTACTGCCACTGATCTTTCAAAAAGGAAAAAGAACATCCTAACATTTAGGGTATATTAAGCTCATGCAAGAAGTGATGAGTTCATTATTAATTTAGTGAGCCCAACTAAGAAATCCTAATGCTGCCTTCCAAGTTTATAAGAGCCTCAACAGCAGAAAGTGCTATTCTGCAATATTCTGCAATGACCCCTCAGTTTCCCACTCTGCTCTCAGGATTATCCCACATACATCCTTGAATGAAACTCAGGAGATGAAATACACATATATTTGTTACAAGAATTCCATACCAAGCGTGAATCCAAACTAGAAAGGCTGATAGACTCTGCCAACAAGGCACACTATGTACTAGAACTCTAGAATTATTTTTTCATTATTATACAGATAAAGTTACGTCATATCCTTGCTCGTAAAAGGAAGGGTCTGAAGTACCACATGTGATAGTCATGTCTATATAAAAAGATAATTCAGCCTTTAATGGCAAATATATTTTTAATCTATAAATATATATATAATACAAATATTATATACATTTTATAATATAGTCATATTATAATATATTTGTATATGCCAAGAGGCCAGCTAAGATTAGAGGGACAGCAGGTGCAAACACAGCCCAGAAGCTTTCATTTACCCTTCTGCAACAGAAGCTATTTGCTCAGCCAATGCTTTCTCTTTTCATATTTTTCCATTAGCTTGATCTCAAACACTCCAGTGCATGAGGTCTTACTCAGAAAAAGTGTTACAAACACTGGCATGAATAAATGAGAACAATGTAATGAAAGCATTCATGCCAAAGTGCTTTCACGACCATTATGAAAAGCCTTCTATTTCGTGCAAAATTGATTTGATGAACAATTATGAATATTCACACATAATCAATGCAGAAGAAAGAGATTCATCCTGTTCATACAACTTAAGACATCCAACCAGGGTGATGTAGGTCACTAATCAGGATCCAAAACAGAGAGAAGCCAATACCAGTATCTCCTTTGTTTTCAATAGGATTAGATCAAAGCCCAAATGAATACAAATACGCCTGGCAATCATTACACGAATGATTCACACGCTAAAGGTCATAAAAACACATTACACCGAGAGCAAGTGTAAACAATAAATAAATGAGTAAACACAAGGAATTATGAGGAATTAGCAGATAACTCCTGAATAATGTAAAGGACTATATTTGTTCAATTATACAGGCAGATCTAATCAGTACTTGGAAAGATAGTGATAAAATGGCCATAAGAGGGAAGGATCAGTTTGCTAAGCATCAGCCAACCCCTCCCATTTTTTTGAACTGAAAAACTGAGCTAGGCAGACATACTACTCTAAATATAGCATTTAGAATAAGAAATTCCCCAATGGCAAAAGAGAAAATTTACCAAAAATTTCCAAATCAACTTTTCTCTTCAAGACTTAAATTTGAAAGTCAAAAGTTGGATTACACCTCACAATGAAACAAACCAAACCAAAAAAAAAAAAAAAAAAAAAAAGAAAAAAGAAAAAAAAAAGGCTTAAATAAATTTCAGGTAAAAAAACCACTATAGAAGCTTGAAAATAACTTTTTATTAAACAGATTTTAGGGTCTTGGTCATTTTGAATCAAAACAGAAACGTTCTGGTTTGATGAGAGGAAAATACATCATAGGTTTTTTTCCCCACTTCATTTTAATTTAAAAAATCATGCAGTTGGAAGTAAATATCAAACCTACTTGGGGCCAAAATCTGAACAAAGGCAATCAGTTTTGAAATAAATAATCAGAAAAGTAAACAGAAGTTCAGAAGGGATTGATCCAACTGCAGCCAGTCTGGTTTTGGAGGAGCTGAGAGGCTGTGTCACACAGCAGCACTAACATAAGCCACTGCCAGGAGGAGCAGGAGCAGCTTCTGAGAACATTCTATGAACCTCGTGGAGGGGGGCAGAGCTTCCATAGCTCACAGAAGATGAAGATAGCTTGTGTAGGCTCCTCATGTGTAAGATGAAAACTGAAGCTGGGGAACTAAAGTTTAAAATAGACCTGACCTTTTTGAGATCCCATAATAAGCTGGGATAGTAAAGGCTTAAAACAAACACTCGAATGTATGACACCAGCAACCCTCTCTGGTCTGGGAGAAGGTGAAAAACCCAGCTCCTTCAACCACTCAGAAAGATCAAAGGCATAAAAGCAGGGAAGATGATGTAATGGCTTCCCTGCAGTGCAAGAACTAGAGCAGCTATGGTTTATACTCTCCAGGAAAAGCATCACTCAAAGCAAGTTTCCTCAGGTTGACTTTTCCAGTTCTCTCCCACACGTGCAAGTCTATATGTGGACTCAAACTGAGTGACCACAGTTCTGGTTGTTCATTGGGAAGGACACAATTAATCTACAGCAGGGTGATGTCTAGACTGAATACTTTATGTCATCCTTGAGACTGCCAATGTCACACAGAATTTAAAGCACGCTCTTATCAGAATGGTGGTTTCTGGACTGCACTGCGACTGAAATAGTCAAAAAATAACAAACATAGTTAAGTCATACATCGTCACTTCTCTGGTGCTTCCAGCAGGAGTAGCATGCACAATTAAATAAGTGCACAAATATTTGCAGCAATAAGATCTTACAGTGCGCTACTATTAAAGAGGTTTCACCCTCCTTCCTTTTAGTCACAGTACTTTTTTGAATAATGCCACAAAACAAATAGTGAAAGAAGAGATCAATAGTATCGTGTGAGAAAAGCTATAGCTGAGACATAACAATAGCTCTGCCTCTGCTATTTCAGAATAGAAGCAATAAAGGCTAAAAAGCAAAGCAAGGGAGTAAATCAAAGACATCTGGTAATGGAAACAAAGCTGTTGAAGCTATTCACCATCTGCTGTTAAGGCAGAACAAACTCACATGGGACTAGATCTTCAAAAGAGTTCTGTTCCCATTTAGACATTGAAATAAATGGCCAGGTTTAGAAAAAACAAAACAAACAACAAAACAACAAAAATTCAATAAAAACTCAAACAAAAACCCAGCACAATGACAGGTACGTTTGTTGCGATTAAGGGGGAATTGTGGTTTTTTTGCTGTTTTGGGGTTTTTTTCGGTTTTTTGTTTTCCAAAATCTGGCCAGAAGTGTGGTGGCAAGAGCCCAAGAGCCAAGGGGTGCTGAATTCCTATTTACAGCTAGTAAGAATGTAGATATTTCATGCTGTGCTGCAGGTTGGCAGTCTAAGTCCTAGTAACCAGCAATATTTAAAGACACTGATAATAGAGAAAATACGTGCAATAGATCACAAAAAGCAAAACCTAAAATATGTGTACATAAAACCTTCCTGCCTCCATAGAACTGCACTGAGAGACAAAGCTGGGATGTATCTAGAAATCAACAGGTAAAATGCACTTTTGAAATATACTCACATACGAGTTATGTCAGTACTCAGGGGCCAGCATGGGGCCAGCTTCCTCTGAGCTACGGAAGCAAAGCTAAGCAAGGCTGCTTAGTGAAACTCTGGAGCAAATTTTCTTTGCTCCACATTCACCACCTCTTCTGCACAATTTCAGGAGTTGAGCATGCAGTACCATACCTCAGATGGAGATAAATCTGTGCTGGGGAAAGGTGAGCAGAAGCCCATTAGCCATTCCTCACCACTCTTTTCCTTTGTAACCATCCTGGCACAGTTAAGGCATAGGCAGGGTTGGGAAGCAACACATCAGTGAGACTCAGCCATCTCCCCAGTGTGCCTGGCTCAGTATAGGAAGCGTGCCCTGGGCTATGCACAGGCATGTATAGGAAACCAAGGCCCAGAGGAATAATGTATTTCTGATGGCAAGAGATCCCTTTAGGCAAAGATGAGGCACACTGATAATCCATCACACCCTAAACGAGCTCTCCTTGAAGAATTACTTGGTGCATAGGATTGTCTTGAGTCTCTATACACAGGAGAAATTCAAGGAAAAGTATCACAGGTAAAAATATATAGGCCTCATTTTGTTTGGGTGGGGTCTTTTTACTTGGTTGGTTTGGGTTTTATTTTTTCTAATGTGGATTCAGCTCTCTGTTTTGTCAGGGTACAACAGTTCTTAGAATAAAGCAAACTAAGTCCTCAGGAGATTTCGTAATTCCCTAAGAATAAGATTTTCTAAAGCAATTAAAAACCTATGGAAATTCTGAAAGAAATGGGTGCCTTATTCCCCTGGGAATCTTAAAAAATCCCATCTAAATGAATAACGCAGTAATAATGGGTATTTTTCTTCAGGTTTACAGAAAATCAGGTGTGTTACATTCCTTGTTGCCAGGGTGGCTCATAGTTAATTCCCTATGCACTTCATGAAAATATACCTCTTAATTGTCTCCTTCAGAGTTCATTCTACATCCAACTATAAAATACTGTAAAAACCCTTTATGCCCACTGTCAAAACATTTACACCTTATTCACTAGCAAGCAGTGCAGCACAGGAAAGATAGGTGTTGGCATTACTTGTCTGAATATACCACTGTATAATAGAGCTGTAAATTTTTCTGTTAATATCTCCTCAAAGCCTGTGTGGTTGGTTTCCTTCCTTCTTTTCAGAACAGCCTGTAGAATGCATTAGCTGGGGGGAAAACAATTTAACCTCTCTCTTCTCTTTGTACGTTATTGCCACGTATCAGAAGAGAAAATATAGCATAGAATACCTTTAACCTTTTATGTCATATATATGTATTTATTTTTTCTTTAGATGGAGGCTCTTCTGACCTGAAATCCCTGCATTAAATCTCTGCTATTACTCTTTAATTTTTGTGAGTTTTCTCTTCTTGTCTAAATAGCTTCTGAAAAAAACCTTACATTAAAAGATAGAACAGTTATCTGTTCCATTTTCAGCGGTTTCTCAAACTAAGTTCCTGTGTGCAGCTTACTGTGTATGATCAGTAAATTGTCAGAAATTATGAGTCAAGAAAATTTCATTTTGTACTGTTTTCACTGTTGGAACACAGCTGTGTTTCAAAGTCAGAAGCCTCAATGTTCTAGTGAACTCAATGGGAGATCAACAACTGGAAGGTTGCGTGTTTGGTTTTGCTTTTGGTTTGTTGGGTTTTTAAATCAGTAAATACTTTAGGCCTATATAAACGTTCTAGACTCTCTTATAGATACCTGACATTTCCTGCAAGGAGCATGGAAAATAAATATATGCATGAGGATGTCTTCAAACTTGAGAAAATATCAGTACACTAATCCAAGTAGGGAACTTTGTTACAAATATCACTCCTGTAGGATGCATTCGCCTCCTTACAATACAGATGAGATCAAATTTTTATTTCTATTATGTACAAAAAAGAAAACTATACAGGCCATCAATAAACTTCTCTGATGTGACACATGCAGAGTAGATATTAAGGCCTTGTTGTATCTACTGAAACATGAAAATTTGTTTAATCAGTAAAGCACACAGCAATATCTCACTAAAGCCTGACAGGGCTAGAAATTGTACAGTGGTGTAATAAACACAGAGCAAAGAAACTGATTTATGCTCTGATCCTGGCTCAGCAAATTAAAACACATCTGTTCTGGTACAATAGTCACTGATACTGTGTTTTGTGTGTAAATGGAAAAGTGTGACAGTTTTTTTTAGAAGGTTAGTGGGCAGTATTCATCATCCTTTCTCCAGTCAGACAAAATGTTTACATTCATTCAGTCTTGGTCTTGCAAGCAATAAATGGGAAATTCTACTTTGTGGGTGTCTTTTGCAAGTACTTCACTTGTTTACATTACTCACCTTGTTACTTCTCATCTAAATTCGGAAATTTTACTGAATTTGAGAGAGAAAACCCTTCTAGTACGCAAATTAGATCTAAAGCAAGGAAAAAGATGAGAAAGTTAATACGTGAAAGGAGAGGAGGGGAGAGGAAAAGCTCTCCTGGGATCTATTTATGTTTTCACAACTCCAGCCATCATTAGGCTCTTGTTTCTCCTAAATACTTCTGAGGGAAACACAGACATGAGCAAACATGGAAGATGAGCTTTTACCAAACCAACTGCACAAAACAAAACAAAGCCCACAGTGAGATTCTTGTTTACTTTGGACATCTGCAAATAGGCAGAGTAGAAGAAGTAGTCTCTTAGTAGAACCTTCCTGGCTTTGTACAACTCATTCCAAGGCAACACTGCCAGGTGGAACTCCAGGGGGAATACATGGACCAAAGACCAAAGACAGACCAAGGACCAAAGACAGTGCATGGAACAGCACTGCTGCTAAATAGCCCTGGCTGGGATGACCTTCCTGCAGAGATCCCAAAGAGCCCATTACCGGCTGATGGGCAGTTGCTGGAGGGGACGTGGGAGGTACAGTTCTGAAGACACAGAGACTGAGGAAAGTTTGTGAAGCTGGGGGTAATTCTTTTTGGAATCAAAGACTCCTTTAAAAAATAATTTAAGGAAATCTATAAAAGCAGAAATTATTTGCAATTCAAAATCAGCAGTCACTGAACACTTCACCCTCTGAAGGCTTTACAATCAGAAGTGAGTGCCAGTTCTCTGACTTGCTGTGCAAGCTGCTTTTGGATCTTTACCCACTGCTCACTCAGTGCATGGAAATGTTACCTTTTCCCACTTCCTGCAAGTGGAAGACAAGGGTGAAAAATTGCAAGCGTTAAAACTACTGTCAGTCTCAGGGACTGTTTTTGAAAAAAACACTTCTCCTTAAATTTTTATTAACTTGCAGCCACTTCCTTCTCTCAAGCCTATATGTACATTTAACCACCAGGATTTTCTTTTAAAAACAGTGTCAGAAGAAATACTTGTACTTGCAAATCTCCAGGTGTTTAATCTCAACCAGAAAGACAAGTCAAGCACAAAACTTCAACTCTGCAGCCTCTTAAAACAGCTACATGTTTTACTATCTCTGAAATAAGCATTACTGACTGAAGTGTGGAATACTTCACAGGACATGCAAATCCATAATCACTATTTTAAAAATTAAATGCTAATATATATGCATATATTTACTTCTTTTAGCACCAGGTTCTGTTTCTGCACCACACATTTTATTATCCTGATGTTTCTTAACAAGTAAGATGTTTCTTTTTGCCTTCAAATAATTTTGACATAAGAAAAATACTATATACTAAACCCAAATATATATTTTTTCATTCACAGTCTTTCAGTATTGATACGCAAATTAGTTTTGATGCTTCTGAATTGTGAATACTTGGCTGCTTAGGCACATGAACATTTAAGTTTGCAATGCAGACTGGATCCTTTTTGTAACCTGTTCTAAAAATATGGCCATATTTATGGATGTATAGGAGACAGTAAATAATGAACATTCATTAAAAATGGCTGCTGTGGGCCAAGGAAAAATGAAGTTTTTCCCAGCCAAAAGCAGGGCATTACCCCACCATTTGTGTGCTCATGAATATACCACTTGTAGAGGAAAATGGGATTTAATTCTGTGCCCATGAGTTTCTTAATATCTACACTGTGACTGACAGTATACTGAATAAATCATATAATAAATCAGCATAAACTCTGGAAAAACAGTTAGGGCCTGATTAGATTTTGCCTCTTATATTGTGCAGCCATTCATTCTGGGGCAGTTTTTGACCCACTATACCCATTTTTCCATCATATAATTACGTACAGAAAATACAGGGAAATTAAAAAATCAGGCCTGTGTTCACACAGACTGGACTGAGACAATCAGCTGCCAAAAGCTTTCTAATAATAATAGCAAATAATTACTTAGAATTGTAACATGCTCTGATTTCCTATCAAAATGAATGAGTAAGACAGCAACATTAAGTCCTAGTGCAGCTCCCTGAGCCACTATTGCCATAGCTGTAAATGGCTGGGAAGCAGGGTAACTGGATTTACTAAACGCAGAAAAGGAATGAATTGCTTAGGTAATAGGAAGCTACCAGCAAATTTCATCAAGCCAAGTGAAAAGCAGCAAAATGGACAAGAATATTCTGAAATCATGGCGGCCGCATGACACAAACTATAAGAAGGCAAACAAAAGCAAAGCAGATGTATCTCTAACACCACATTTTATGGGTATTCCTGCCTTTATCACAGCATCTCCTCGAAGCATAAAAAAATCCAACAGCAACAAAACAAACAAAAAACAACCACGAAAAAAACCAACCACCAAAAACTGGAGGGAAAAACAATGCATTAGTTATGAGCCAAATTATAAAAAGCCTGCAATTCCCAGTGGTTAAAACTCAGAGGAAAACAACAGTGCCACTTTGTCGAGCTCATCTCTAGAAAAATAGGGAAGTAATTTTAGAAAAAGGTAATTCCCACGCATTCTTTCCTTCTTCACATTGTTATAAAGCTTTTCAATATGTCTGGTATAAAAGCAATATAATGTTTTCATTATAAAAACAAAGTATGTTTAAGAATACTTTCAATACATATTTCAGTTTTTCATGATTTTGTTGAATTAAGATAAATCCCAACACTTCAAATTTGGACTTAGAAACTGAACTCACTGTCTTTATTAGAGGTTTCACATGTTTTAATTGGGTGTAACAACACAACCAAAATATAGACTATAGCTTCAGGCAAACAGGAAATATATCCTAGTGCTATTTAGAAAAAATCTTTAAAAAAATAAATGGGATGTACTGAATGAAGGCACATTTTAGAACATCTGAAGAACAATTATCGTGTTGGTGTTTATAAAAAGGAAGACAACTGCACTGGCTTTAGACGAGCAGATGGATTCAAATAATTTTCTGTATGATGCATCTCTGAATGAATATTTAAATTACTTTCCATAAAGGCAATTAATCTGCAGTTCTACCTGAAACAAACAAGCTTCACAATGACTTCAATGAAAGAGTGAAGTAAAATGTTGACATGAGTGATGACTCTTAGGTATTCAAAATCTGCTTGTGTGTAAACTGAAACTCAAAGCTCTCCACAAACATCCACGCTTAGTAAGGTTTATTCAAATGTTAGATTTCTGTGAACAAGTGTCTTGAATTGTGTAACACAGAGTACATGGCTGGGTAGGAAAGGTTTTGTTATTCTACAGGTTACCAACACTGAGGCTGACGTTTTGGGCATTATGAATGTTCAGAGCCTTCTTTGGGAGCCTTCCTGCTACATTGCTAGTTTAAATGGCTTTATTTATACTAATATTGATTTACCATTCAGTACACTGAGAATGCATTATGAATAAAACATCATCAATTTAGTGGTCTAACTGTAAAAGCAGTTGCCCAATGAACAGAGGCTGAAATGTCTAGAAGATAATTGAGTTACATGGTAGTAAACAAAATACTACACTACAGCCTCTGACAAGCTGCTAATTTGCTAGAGCTGCTAATGTTTTCCACTGGCCTTTCCATATTGATACTGATTTGTATTGATGTAACTATGGTTTCATCTGACTACATGGAAGTTAGGTTTTTTTGATTCTTCATTGCATCCAACAAGATTCTTCAGACCTCTAGTTTAACCTCCAGCAGCAGGAGTTGGCTTTTAGATCCTGGGGCCCTTCCTCCATGTGTTATGTTTCTGAGTGCCTTAGGACACAGCCAAGGGCTGCTGCATGCTCCCAGGTGAAACTCTTCATTTCAGGAAGAACCCAGACTATGGCCACAGATTTGGCCCACAGTTTACAGCCACTCTGACACGCCCTCGTGAATACCCTGATACCCAGCTGATAAAGGCAGTCACATGGTGCAACTGGCTCTGCAATCACCACAGCAATTTGTGAGAACGAGGCAAGGAAACTTTCCAGGAGGCTTTAATGATAGTGTTCTTGACCTTGAATTAGACAGAATTGAAAAGCAGTGGAAAGCATTCTCAGTTTGCTCTTAACTAATAAGGAAGCCCTCAGTTTTTAATAAAAATACAGGCCACAATCAAAAATGACTGATGAACCCTTCTCTGTTCTATAATTAAATTAATAGATCCAAAGGTACAAAATTCTGACATATATAAACACATACACATGCTCATGATGCATGAAGCACATATATCTTACAGCTCACCTAGAACACTATGATCTCATGGGTGTTGAAGAAGCTGTCAAGACACATTTTCCAGAAATCTAAATGACAACTGTGCTACTGTAAATCACAGTGTCAGCAGAGTTCACTCTAAAGAAGGAGAAAAGCAAAAGTCACAGTTGACATGGAGCCCTGGAAAATTCAAATTTTACAGCTGAATGTTTCAACAGATAACTAGGCAGAAAATGTACTGTGTTCTTTGCTTTTCACACTTTTCTCTCAGGTGAAGGAGAATGTTTACTTCCTTAAATATATTCCCTTTGTGTAAAGTTTAAGAATACATATATTTTTTAGGTACATTAGCAGTCGGAAATCTGAAATCTATTTTCATCTGTGAGAAGCTTCCAGATGACATTACTGAGCTCATAAGAAATCTTTCTACATGTTTTTTTAAATCAAGTAATTATTAGAGCTTAAGGGATATGAATTTAAATCGTGGTATACCTGGAGTATTTTCCCATATTCAAATTAAAGCAGCAGTTCCAGATAGATTTCTACAAAGCATTTTCTGTAACTACTTAAGAAACTGTACTTCTTTATCTAGTTCAAAGAAAAGTAAATCTAGGGATATTATTGATAACTAATTTTTCTTCTCACACACTTGGCTACATTTGGGAACTTTAGGCTAACTTTGTTAATTACAGTGCTTTCTAGCTGCTTGCAGCATTCTTGCACATTGATTTTGTGTACTGCTCCTCAGGGGAAAAAATTACCTTTAATCACTCAATAAAGTGAACCAGACACTGGAGCACTGTTGAAAGTCAAATGAGAACAACATTGGGATAGTAAAAACTTCACACCTAACGAGTGGCAGTGTAATAACCGTGTGCAGCTCTGACAGTGATCCAGTTCTGGACATCCTCTGGGGTCTGACACAGTTCTCAGTTAAGCCACTAAAAATCAGGCACTAAATTGCCTCATTTCCTACCAGCAGTTGAACTAAGGTAAGTGAGCTAGCAGCTCACAGCAGGATAATCTGAAAGGGGTGTTTGAAGCCACTACTTGGAAACAGAAATTACTTTAATGAAGGAACCAACTCCATCTCAACTTCTGAAAAAGTTATAAACAGAAGTAGACACAAATTTTTACTTAATTTTTGAATACAAAGTCTGGAATTAAGAGTCTTTCATTTATGCTAAATTTCACAAATGAAACATGATAAAAGGAACTGATCTCATACAGCAACTGTGCAGAATAATTTGTTCCTACCACCTCCTCAGTTCTCAAAGCTTCTGTCCCCACCCTGTAAACAGTAGTGTGGTTACGAGAGAAAATAGGAGAGGGAGTTCTGTCCCATGACTAATGAACGACTACTTTCTTGTAGTTTGGATTGAATATCTATAAGTGTTTATAGCACACTTCAAGTCAAAAAGATTCCTTTCATCAAGCATATTGGAATGAACTTATAATAGCCATATGCACTCATGAAAGATCCATGCTGCGTTTAATTGTGAGAAGCAGTGGTAACAGCAGTGGCAGAAAGTTCCACGGAATTACATATAATTTAGACCTCAGTCCTCTCCATCGTGGACTAAGAACTCCTGTGTATTTTATTATGGATGTTAATCTTGGATAGAGAGCTAGGGTTTGAAGCAGAGCCAATGCCAAGCTGCACAGCTCTTTTGGAGTTTTACCTCTTCAAAAGAGTCGTGAATTTGTGATTTGACAGTCCCATTCACTGAAAGGCCAGGAGAAGAAGGAAGAACTGACCTTTCTGAAATTGAAAAGGGGAGGCAGCTGTCATCCCCTTAATGTTTGCAAGGGTAAAGGCAAATTTCTGTTTCCCACACCCCACTCCATTCTGCCTCCATGCCAGCAGCACATGGTGCAGTGACACACACAGGTTAGTTGCCTGCAGTCACAAAAATCTCTTCCCTTTGTTTTCCTACCATCTCCTACTGTTTACCTCCTGTGGGGAAAGCAGTTTAAGTGTCAGGATCTGCTCCTAACTGGGTGAACTGGAATTAAGCTAAACCAGCAACAGCACTTCACACAGCCCCACACTTTCCCCCCTGCATGACTACACACAATACCTGCTGGCACCCTCCTTGAGAGAGCTGTCTTTGCTTAGCAGGAAAATAGTATTGCTTCAAAGGAGCTGTCAAACTACTAACTTGTAATCTTTTCCCTTGAGGCTGGATCAATAGGACTGCAGGTTCAATACTTAGCAGAGCAAGAAGAAAGACCAATAAGGTGTCCAGCTGCTGGGAAACCAGGGAAATTTACTGACCTTGGCTCTGCAAGTGCTTTCTGGGCTTTAAATAGATAAAATAATAAATATAATTTAGTCTATCGTAAGCTGAAGCCTGTGAAATGGAAAGCACATTCTTGCAAGTGTGCAGGCAAAGGAACAAGAGCTGGAGGCATGGCTGATAAGCACTTAGATATAGACTAACAATAAGCAGGATATGAGCAATTCATCCAGGACTAGCAAGGTTCTAGACAGGATGCCTGTCATATGCTAGAGGGGGCGATCAGGAAACAAACAGATACAGCATTTAAAGATGCACAGTATGAGCTGAATGTCTTGTGCTGGTAGTGACTGACAGCTAAGCACGCCTTGTGCACGGATAAACTCCAACTCACACATACACAATGCCACTGGAAAGAGAAAGCATGGTCCAGCAGGTAAGGACCAGACTTCAGTGCATGTAAAAGGGCACCACTGCTCAGATTCAGGCTGCTGGACAGAGGAACAAGGCTTTCTGCATTTGCTTTGGTCACCATCAACAATCACTATGATTTCTTTCAATCTTACCATAAACAACCTTTGTAGATGTCTGGGCTTTTTACTTGTATGCAACACTCCTTATTTTGTGTAAAAGTGTCACTTTTATATCTCTACATATGAGTTCTTCCAAATAACTCTTCCTCTTACATCACATGGTTTTCATAAATGATTCTTCATTTCCAAGCAGTAATAGCAGAGCTTTCTGTCCACACACCTCTCCTTTTTGTTTTTTTGTAATGTGATAAAGCCTGAAGGAGCTGCAGTAATAGAGAAATGTACTCACACGCAGACCAGTTCAAAATGGAGAGAGAATGGTAATGAAAAATTACAGGTAAATACAGTAAGCTACCATGATGGCTTACTAAACAAAATCATAACTGCTCACAATGGCTGCTCTAATAGTAGCAGATAGAGAAGAAAATCTTAAAAGTGTTTTAAATAAAGGGGGCAAGAAGTCTTCAGAATGCAAAGCAATTTGATTTTCAATATTTTTTCAGTAAATCCACCTGGGAGTAAACTCTCTGAAAAAGTTGCTGAATATTCTTCACAAATGCAAAGAACCGCCTGACACAAACTTGAAAAGACTTTAAAAAAAATTATTAGTTTTAACTAGCCCTGCACTGTATAGGCTCTGTACCTGACATGTTTGTGTCCATGAAACTGTTAACACACCACACCTGTTTCCCCTTTGGGATCACATGTTCTTGATTATCTCTCATTTTTAACATCTACCATACCTGCTAAGAAAAACTGCTGCCTTCTATCTTCAGAACATGCCAAATCTTTAGAATACAGCTTCCAGTTAAAAAGCAGTCAAGAAGGACAATGTATTGTAAAAGAATAAGAAAGCTCATTTCACATTAGCAATTAGCCTATTTACATTAATTATTCAATTGCCTCATTCTACAATTTCCCTGATGTTCTTTCGTGCTTCCTTTCTCCTTGCAGCATGTTACAGCTCACATTACCTCACTTTGATACTTTGCTCCCTTCCAACGGGAGCCATGAGTCTAAAACATTTATTTTGTTTGCTAATAACCTGCCTGTGTAGACACTTTGGAGCTCTAATGGCATAAGAAAAACAATTCCAAAGCCTTCAAAGGAACTGACAGACTGAAACAATCACTATGACCTAAGTAGAATGAATTAGTGTGTGAAGGATCATCTTATTTCTCAGAAAAGAGCAAAACACCTCCCTTTACTTATAAAAGAAGCTGAGAGCTGAATTGAAGCTGAGGAATCATTTGGGTTCTGTTATGTTATGGGTCTGGCTTGAGTTGAGACAACAATAAAGTACCAGAATCCACCACAGAACCTCAAAACTTAACTCCAAATACTGTGAGATCTTTGAAAAATACTATCAGAGCATTTACGGCAAATTTTTGATAGGAATATGTTCAGGAAATACAGAAAAATAATGTTCCACAGCAAGTAAACAGATTATCATGACTCTAATAACATTTCTCATGCTTATATGCACCCACATAGAGAATATCTATAAAACTGCAAGGACTGGTTCATATTTGGTGCCCCAAGAAAACCTCTATGTGTAGGTTATAAAAATTACTGCTTTATAATAAAGTAAAATTACAATATTGTTACTATTTAAATGCAATGGTACAAACCCAACATGAGCCTATCCTCAGTCCTTCAACTGCAAGACAGATTTTCCAGCCACACAGAGGGTTTAGCAACCCCTCTGTATAATACACCAGGGGGCTCTCATTCATCCTGCAGCACCACTGTGACAGGAGTATCATCATCCTGTGCCTGAGCTCAGCAGTGATGGAAAGCACAGGTCTAAGCAGCCTTGGAAACTCCTGTGCTCCATGTAACCACAGGATGGGGACAACAGAGGTGACAGCTGAGCATGCCTTCCCACTCAGGCCAAACTGTACTTCTCAACCCATTTTCTAATGTAAGGTTCTGTGATGAGAGTGTCATTTGGTGTCCAAACTTATTCCACATCTGTTCTTCCTGCCAAGATTCCCAACGAAGGAAACACCCATTCCTACCAAAGTTTTCTGAGGAAACCACACAGATTGGGGATGGTGATTGACACTAATTGACTGTGGCATTACTTCTTTTACATAAAATCAAGCAGGTGGCAATAACTGGCAGCTTGTGTTAACCCAGGTGTATCCCTGCAGCAGCCATAACCCAAAAAGTCTACAGATATTTGATCTGCTGGTCACAACTGTGTCAGTCCTCTCTGAGAACTGACTGGCAGACAACAGAGAACTCTACCTTTTTGATAAAGGGAGTAAAACATAATCCCTTCTAAATCTATCATCTTGAAAGTATCCTTTTCTTTTCTAATCTTTCCCAGACAATGGTTCAAAATAAATTTTGATATTCTGTAATCCTTCTTTTAATCTCACACTTTCCCTTCTCCATTTACTTGCATAAATTAGAGACCTGGAGGTGTCCTGCAAATGTGTGCAACATAACAGGTACATTGTCATACACAATTTTTATTTGAGTCAGGAATTCTCTGATTCCATTCCAGATGCTTCCCAGTCACAGTTCCAGAATGTTTTAGATACCAAGCCTTGCATATAACTATTCTTTTGCATCCTTCAGTTCCCATGGAAGACATTGAAAAGCTCTCAGTGAATTCAGGAGATTTTAAACAAATTTTTTATCTTTTTTTCTGATAAAATACTACATCAACTACAATTCTAGAAGTGACATAAATCCCAGACCCCTAGGGCTCAGTTTACTTAAGCAGATATGTACACTTTCTCAAACAGAAGTAAAACCTAGACAATGATAAAGCAGTGAATTAGAAAAGAGATCATTAATATCGAGAAGGCTGTACTTCTGCTGGATTTACTTGCTTTACATCTTCCTAGAGAGCATTTATTAAAAAACTGGAAGATTCCTCTTCAAGAGCAAAAGAAAGAGCATGCTTTTGTGCTCAAAGCAGCAAACTTTAGTCACTGTCGGAGGTTTTTCAAACAAACCACTGCCACTTCTGTGTCCTTCAAAAAATGCTACAATACAAGCTATATTTTATAAGATATATTTCCCACAGTTCAGCTATATGAATATGCCCACTGCCCTTTGCTGCTGCTCAAAGATCCATAATGAATAGACCTTCAGAAATATTCAGCTCCTTTACTGAGAATGCCTGATTTGCAGAACCATTATCACTATTTCAGTGTGCTAGATTTTCCTCTTGAAAACAAGTTTCTTCCTGAAAACATTAGCCATCTGAAGTTAAACCTCGATCTGTAAACATCTGCAACACGTTCCTGTTAAACTGAAAATTTTCTCTTCCCTGGCTCCCCTGATGTCAGAGATTATTCAGCTTCTGCATCTCTCAGCATTCTTTCAATCCATCCTTCGACCTGCTCTGATCAGCTCCTCCACAGATGCCTGAACTACACCACCACTCTGAATTCCCCTGGTAAAATAGTTCTTCTCCACAACAGCACCCATGCTGCTGCAATTATGTTTTAAAGGTACAGCTTTTAGGGTAACTACCTCATGTTTCCAGATCTGTGATATCAGCCTCTGAACTTTCCTTTCAACCTGAAGGCAAGTGGAGACCCGATAGTGCTACAGCAGATGCTTGGCAAGCATGCACACAGCCACCTACAGACAGGCAATGAATAAATTCTGTGCTACACTCACTACACACCTGAGAGATCCCTGTTATACTGTGTATGAGCAGCAACAATCCTAAAACATTGCCCTCCACTAAAGCTGGGGAAATACTTTGAGATCAACATCCTCTGCAAAGACCAGCACTCCTATATTCTGAATGGAAAATAACCAAATGCAGAACACAGTATGTGAGGGTGAAAAGTCTAACATCTGAAGTTAAAAATATCAAAAGTATAAAAAGTAACAGCTGACAAACTAATTGGAATGAAAAAAAATGCTGAAACAGATTTCAAACACAAGAGAAAGGTTAAAGGACAAATGAAAGAGCCAACATGGAAATAATACCTGTTTCAGCCACCTGCAACCTTTTGTTAAATACTTATGGGATGAGGAGTCTTTAGTTTTGTTGCCATATGGAATTCTATCCCCAGTGTCTTATGCCTGCAATAAACTGAAAACTACAATTTGCTAATGTCTGTGACAGTTTGGCAAAGCTCTTCAACCCATAGGGAAGGCTGATAACTTTCCCTTTACTTGGCATGGGTCCCACAGCAGTTTGAAAAGAAAAATCCAGCTCAAAGCTAAACTTGGCCAAAACAAGGAATGTGTTCCTCTTTCCAGCCTGTTTGAGACACAACTCTTCTATCCTAAATACCAATTTACTGCCCTGCTTTCCCAGCAACTGGGATCTTGGCAAAGAATGCTCTTAATTCAGACTAGCACAAAAACCTTTCATATAACTTGATACAACATTAGAATGCCCTTATAAGTTTGATTCATATGCTTATACCCATCAATTAGCAGGTAGGAAATCAGAACACAATTATTAACTTTCTGGTTATCACACTGTACAGAATTTACCTTTAATTAAATTCAGACCAATTTCTTAATTTTTATAGTCAAAAAATTGAATAATATTTCTTATCGTTCAAACCTTAGGCAACTATTAGACAATACAAAAGAAATAGACACTGATTACGTTAAATCCCAAGATAGTGCTGGTGACACCTTCATCCCTTGCTCTGATTCTTGCTTGTTCTAACAGTTTGAGAATTGAGTGTAATTGCCTTGGGGCCACAAAGTGGGCATAAGCTCCCTTAAAAAAAGGTTCATTGCTTCACAACCAAAAAGAAGATCATATCATATAATTTTATGATTTATGTCAGGATTAAAATTGGTTTTAATTTATAAAAAAAATTTGAAAATAGATATTTAATTATTTTTTCTTTGCAAACTTAAAAAAAATCATTCTAGATTGCAAGGGCAAATGAACCGGGTTTTGGCAGGGACCTGTTACTCAAACAGAGCAAAAAAAGATTGAATTTACATCCGGAATTCAGCTTTACATTAAAGTTTGTATCTTTAACATGTCGATTTTTTTAATGAATAAAACAGTAAAGCCTATTTAAAATGAGCTAAAAACATCTGCTGAAATTTAGGTAACATGATAATTTCAAGAGACAAAGAGAGATGGATTAAATTGAAGCTGATATTCATTTAAGGAGTAACTTTTTGTGAATAAAGAAAGAAATGTTCTGATTTGAAAGACTTTTTGTTACCCCAGATTTTACTATTCTGCTTCAAATGAAACATTTTGTAGTGGTTCTTCAAATGAAGACAAAAGGAAAACTTCAGGTACATTAAGCATGCCATATGTTTCATGTACCATGAAAATGCCCCAGACAATGCACATTTTTAAACAGAATCCAGATCAGTTTGACAACTTAAAGTGGAAAATAAGCCCAATATATGAGATAAAGACATTTGCATCATTATTTTTACTTTGCTACTTTAGCTAAACACATCTGTCTCAAGGCTTCATCTCTATATAACCAGAATATGTTGTATGTCCACTGTACAATTTGAAGATAGTGAATCATCTAATGCTTAACTTCAGCTAAAAAGCTGACACCTGACAGTCAAAGCAGGCAAGCCAAGCTCTATTGACCCTGGCAAAAACGTGTAATTCTGTAATAAACTGATATCTACTTTTTCAGTACTGCTGCAATAGCTCTCTTAGTGCATTGCATTCAAAAAGCCCTTTACATGAGGCAGAATACTAAACTCCCATTTAATGGTCCAAAACTGAGATATAAGAAAATACAGAAGTTGCTCAAGGATGTGAAGGACCTGATTATACCTGTTGTGAGAGATGCTCGAGGCAGCCCCAGTGGCTCGAGTTGTCAGCTGTAATTCTGGGTTTTCTGGAATGCCTTCCATTTGTACTGCCAATTTATTATACAAGTCAAATATATTCTGCTGTATTTTTGTTCACAAACAAAAATCACAAAAAAATCATATTTAATGTCCTGGTTTCCTGAATACAATACAAAATAACAGGAGGGCCAGGAGTTGGACTCGATCGATAATCCTTGTGGGTCCCTTCCAACTCAGCATATTCTGTGATTTTGTTTGGTTTTCCTCAGAGTTTGTGTCCATTACAAACTGTAACATAGACATCACATAACATTACCAAACATTGACTACTGCATCTGTAATAACCTCTTCAGATTCCACTACTGCAGAAGAGTTACAAGACAGTGGAGCTGTTCACAATTTACAGTTGTAACAATTAATCTGACCAGAGCTGCAGAAGCCAAAACAACTCATGCAGGAAATAGGTACCAAAACATCAGTGACATGGGTCCCTGCAAAGAAAACCACTGAGCTTTAGGGTGGGAGTGTATCTTAATTATCTTTTGTCAGGCTTGTGGAGTGAGAGAAGGAAAAAAGAGGTAATTTGCTTACTTTTATAAGTCATTGTATTCAGTTTCTCAAGATATGAGCAGCCTGACCTGAGAAACCAAAGAATGATCATGAATGTCTCAGTTCTTGCAGTGATTAACAGACTAATTCAAAAGCCACTGAAATTAGTAGAAAGACCGCACAGGCATTGGCTTAACTCCAGACACCTCCTTAACTGTAAGCATAAATTATGTTCATAACTACTCACGGCAATTTACATGGATGTGAACTTCCCACACGCAGGGAAAACATTTATCACTGGATCATACAGAAAGATCCTGGTTGGAAGCACTTTTGGCAAATCTCCACAAATGAAATTTTAATCAGTTTGCCTCTCAGAAAGCAGCCACACCAAATGTCTTCTCTAAGAAAAAAAACAATAGTGTCTGCATCATTGTTCATAAGAAATGAAAGTATGTAGCATTTACAAGCTATACATGACTGACTTCAGTGTCTTTGACTAATTAAGCCAATGAAAATACCAGCTTGTTGATGTCTTTTAACACAGGGATTTGTGTATCATAGAAAGAAATCTGAAGTATGTGAAACACTAAACTTATTCAGAAATTTCCTTGCCTGGTTCACTTCAGAACACCCACACAACTTCATCTTAGGGTTGGAGAATCACGAATCAGATGAGGGTCAGCTTAGTGCTTTGAACAAAGCAATAAACTCATCAAAAGCAGCAATGGAAAAAAAATTGAGATTTAACTTTAAAGTCTTGCTAGTCCCTCAATTATGTCAGCTATTAAGCCAGAACTCTTTTTTTTTTTTTTTGATGCCTAAGATTACTGACTATAAAGATCATTGCTAATACCTATGAAAGTAAGATGTCTTACCTGTGAATTTGATATCAAAGATTCAGCTGCATAGCAAATACTATACAAAGCAAAAGTCTCAGAGATGCTAGCAACTCCAGCAGATAAGACAGCAAATTTTGGATCTGGACATTTCCCATTTCAGGAAAACCGCCTAAAATTATACACTCTCAATTATTTTTGAGGAAAAAAACCCCAGTAATTTTTGTTTGCAAAAGAAAGCAAGAAATAAAAAATGCTAGCCCAGCTTATAAAGTATAACAAGGATTAAAAAGATATGAGTTCAAGTCATTCTTGCAAATCAGGTAAATCAAAAACTTGAATGTCAGTCATCCACATACCATATCACTGTAGTATTTGCCAGTTAATTTTGGAGTACTTCTCACCCTATGTTGGTCTCAGTACCCTTGCTTGGCTTGCTATTTTGCTGCAAGAATATTTTGGCCAAAATATTCCTGAAAAAAACTTTGGTGATATGAGTCCCAAATAGGTCTACTTAATTACTAAAAAGGAAACAAGGAAATCCTATGCTAGTAGCAGGAAAGATCCACAAATCTGGTTTTAACAGGCACTCGGTTTCACCATGTCAGTAGACTTTGCTTTTTAGGATGAAAGCTGGCAAAATTCATTTCCTGAGCAGATGCTCCCAGCAAATGAGGGACCAGGTATTACCATGGAACCACTGAGCAATCCTGTTGGTATTCCTCTCAAAGCCAGCCCGCCGAGGGATCTGCTCCTCCCGGAACCAGCGAACGATGACGTCTCGGGAGAAGGGCCGAGATGGGCGCTCCCAGATGTTACTGCATGGAAAGACACAGCACCAGCAGTGTATGAAAACAAGGGGCAATATAAATATTAATCCTTTTTTACATATTTACAAAACACACAGCTGCAACTTCACTTTTTAAAATTTGTTTAAATTACTTTGTGTTTTTATGGAAACCACAGTGGTGTGATTTTTGTATTTGCAATGGCACCTTAAACATTTTCTTACAGAATTTAAAATGAAAAACAATTTACCACAATAGACGTTTCAGTCAGCTTTCCTTTTCCACCTCATTTTTATTCTAGTGTAAATATTGCCAAGCAATTTTTTTTTCAGTATATTCCTTTTTAGTGGCAAAAAACTCTAAATCAGTATCAGCTATAATGCACTCTGTCTCCAAACACAAAACACTAAGTACAACAGAGGGAATGTTTTGTTTAAATTTTTATGTTTCCTTTGCATTCTCTACTTGCCTGCCTTACTCTTTCTACTACTTTCTATGTGTTTTAGCTAGTAGGAATCATTCTCCATTTTGCATTCTTTTCCTCTCCTGCAATTCATTGTGCTCCCTAAATAGTCAAATGAAAGATTAATAAATACCAAAGACACTTGGTTTTGCCTGAAAAAATCTACAAAAAAACTAAAAGCCTCTGAAACTCAGGACTGCTCTCTTAAAAAAAAAAAAAGCTGTTAAGCAGCAGACAGCAACAGAGAGCAGCAGCAGAGGACAGCAGCAGCTCGAGGCTTAAGACTTGCCTAAGAATTTGTCCATTTGACTTTTCAATATCACAGCTTCATATGCTGATCTCACGCTGTCTTTTCAAGGCCTCATCTCTGTGTGAATTCTAAGAAATCTGCCTGAAAAATAAATGGCATTTAGCTTGCATTAAATCTGTTTTTCTTTTCCTTTAAACATTCTTTTTCTGATCACCAGGAAATAGCAAGACTGAGGACTCCCAAAAATTGAATAGCCTGTTGAAATGGTGGGGATTGAAGAGGGAGCAATTCAACAGAAAACAAAATCACTGCAGCACAAACCAACCTGGACGCTGCAGACAGAGCCAGCAAAGGACTCGCACTGTTGTTGTTCAGTTTGACCTCCTGCTCACTGTTCAGGTTTGTCCCCTGGAACAAATGACTCAGGCCAGCCACTCTTCCCTTCTGGATGGCGCGCAGGGATTGCCGCCGGTACTCGTCCCGCGCCCTGCGCGCTTTGTGGCTCCTCTCCTCGTCGGCAGCCTTGGAGCGGCGCACTGGGCGGGAGGAAAGGGACGAGAGATTGAGGAACACAAGCAGCCACTTGCTGCTTACAGAGCTGCTTAGTGCCTTTATTCCTCTATGAGCTGATTTGAAAAATGTATAAATTGCCACACATTACCAAAGGTGGATAACTGGATGACTTCCCTGATGCTTCAAACACAGGCCCACCACGAGAAGAAGCCTCAAATTATCAATGATCTGACCACTAGTGGCAGCAACTGAGACTCTACATATTGTGATTAAATCTGACACTTCTTTTGGCTGTAATAAGAGAAATTCTGCTTGAGGGTATCTTTCCCCCTGGAAGTGCACCAAGTGCTATGTTTCAAGAAAAGATGTTAATTACTGCTTAAAATTAAGTCTGTGTCTAACAGAGTTCTTTGCCACTATGAAGACAACTAGAATTGAAGGGTCAACTCCCAAAATTTGTCATTATAAAAACTGACATGTAGGTTGCACTTTGTCAGTGCTGTTTTCTTTCTGAAAGGCATATGCTATTTTTGTCATGGTACTTATAATCACAGACATCTCCAACTTGAAATTCACAGTCTAAAAATTGTTTCAGTAACAATGGATAAATAAATAGCCATTGGAAAGAGCATGCTGATGCTATGGATGGGGTTGTCTCACACTTGAGTCTCTGAAATTGTGTATGGAGAACCAGAATTTATGCTGGAAGATTTTAATACACACCTAACAATGGCACTGACCTGGGAGTTACCCATTTCTGTAACCTGAAATGAGACTGCTGCTCTGGCCACTGGGGCTCAGGCATCTTTCCCTAAAGCTTCTTCTTTTGAAAATTAACGTTGCAACAATCCTTTCCTTGACATGGTATAATTTAAATGCACCAAGAATTCTACTGCAAATAGTCATCATCTATCAGCTCTTTTCTGGTGCCTCAAGCCCCATTTGGATGATGTTTTTGAGTCACAAATAACTGCAGCCAGGCAAATTATTCCAGTGCAAAACAAACCTTTAACATACAGTGAAGCAAATATTAAAGGAGCTAGCTATGGCCTCCAGTTGCAATTATCAATCCTGCCATGACTATCTTGGCTAGATCATACCCAGTTCATAAGGTGCACACCCCATTTCCTACTCCCCTGTGACTGTACCTGTGACTAGGAATGCATTATACAATACCAGACAGCTGCATTTCATTAGGCTGCTTGCATCCCTCTGGTTTACACTCCCAATTTAAAGCAAGCAGAAGTATAACTGGATTTAACCTCCAAATTCTGAGCAGGATTAATGGAATCAAGAAATAAAAGCACTCAAAGCCAAATGAAATGAAATAAAACCTTGTGGGCAAATGAGGGAAAGAGAAAAGACCTTTAAGCTTAAAATTATATAATATTATCATAAGTCGAAAGATATGAAGGACTAAAAGCTCATCAAGATAGCATAATAAACGAGTCATAGATGCTTCATATGCATACAACTGGCAGGATTTCAGTTTCACTTAACTACATACCCTGCAGTTTTGGCTAAACATAGTAACAAACAAATGTACAGTACAGGAAACACAAGTAACAGACTTCACTATTGATCTCCCAGATCATTATTTTTAAGGGTAGATAATGTCATTTACATATACTGCTTCAATGGCTCGAGTATTTCTGTGATTTATCCCTTATAAAGCCACTCAGTAATGGTCACTTTAAACGTGAACTTTGTTTTTGCAGCACAAGGAGAGACTGCAAGGAAGATGAGTGCAATGCAGCTTTGCAAGACATCTAGAAACCCACAACTGTTTGTCACAATCACAATATTCAGATTGAGGGCAGACTGCCTGGAGCTTGCTGGGACTCTTTTCTACTGATGTACACGCTGCCTGGCAATGAAAAAGGCAGGGTATCTTCACGCCCCACTTCCATCACTCCTTTCAATAGACATTCCTATTGTATTTTTGCTAGCCAACAAATCTGTACCATCAGAAGTCAGTGACCCAGACTACATTTTCCCAAACTATCAAACTTTAGGACTTCTTATCAGCAAAGTATGGGGTGAGGCAGCATAGTTTGCAACTGTTAAATATCAACATTCAGAAAACCTTTTGAAAGTGTGTGTGACATGCAGGCTTCCCTATGAATACATACACAGGTATGTGTGTGTGTGTTTACATTTATCTGCATACCCATAAATGTGTATATGTGTCTGCACACACATAAGGATAGGGAAGGCTGCATATAGATATCGAGATTTTATATACAGAATCATCTCTTTCACATTATGAAGAATTTTTATTGAAATTTCCCAGCTGAGGTATCTGAAGAATTGTATCATTGACCATAGAGATGCATAGGATCTCTTAATCCATTTTTTTCTCATTACTGGAGTCCTGATTTTCTCCCTATCCCATTCCGTATAGTTACTCCCAAATACATCCCTCTCTTTCCTCTACCTGTAAAGTTGTCTAGCACAGCTTCAACTGTGGACCTGCGTTCCTATGTTACCCTAAATTTCTTTTAATCTCTGACTGGTCAAGGGGCTTTGTGGGCAAATAATCAAAGTCACCGGCATCAATAACCATGTTTGGTGACTGGAAATAGTATTGGGGATAAAGCAGTCTCAGTCAGGAATCTACAGAAAGGTTTTCCACTACACCCCAGACAAAATGATATATACCACATGAACCATCCTCCCACACTCACACTTCCCACAAATTGATCTATCTTGAGAAAGTCACTCAGAGTCTGGAGGTAAATCTGGATGTATTTCAGTAGCAGGTTTTTCTTACAATAGAATTTCATGACTATTCATATTTCCCTCTGTGGCTTTGAACCCATCTCACTAGGAAGAAGAACTTTATGTCTGGATCAAGTCTAGCACAAATATTTTAAGATAGAAGAAGCCAAAATTCTACATTACTTGTATTTTGAGACACATTGTAGCCTTTCTGGTAATAAGAAAGCAAAAGTAGTCAGGAATTCTAGTACTGTCTTAAGAAGAAACAGATTATTTTTCTTAGCTGGCTGTCCTTTAACAGTAAATTTACTTTTGGCACGACCCCTGTGAAAAACATGAGTAGTGTAGTCAGTCAATATCCTCAGTAGGGAGATTAGATATCTGGGAAAAAAACCCTAAAAGCTCTGAATCACCATAACAGATCCATATATCTAGCATAAAGAATTACTACAAATAATAATTTACATACTCTTACACCTTTCTTTTATTTTATGGAATAATGTAAGGACTGACAAGATAGGGAAATCAGGAATTTGTCAAGCTCATGAAAGATCTACAGTTCAGCCAGGTCCTGTAAGATCAGCTCCAAGACCAGTTTTCTCTTCTGGTGTTGGTGATACCAACAACAGGTACATCCTCCAGTGCTTATAAAATGAAGAAAAATTCTGTCCTCATGGAAATTGGAGCTTGTGTAGAAATGCCTGAGCTGCTCAGAGAGGCGTGTACCACTGTGACTGGAGCCTCAGCACAGCAGGCCAAAACTGGGCAACCAAACCTTCCTGGAAAACTGGTAAATACATCCAAGACAGGTGCATGCTGCCATCATTATCCAGTTGTCATTGCTGGAAATGAATAGTTGAAGCCAGCTCAGACATGTCACTGTGCCCTGCAGTGTGAACAAACCAAAGAGCAACCCACAGAACTGGGTGTGCAGGGGCTCTTTGGATCCTAGAGGAGTCAGCTTGAGTTCCCCTTATTTTCCCTGAACAGTTTATGAGAATCTATTCTTTCTGTATTCTCACCTAAGCTGCCTTTTGCAAGATTACTTTCTATATTTTCTTAGAATTGGGAAATCCCTGTTAGCAAAGTTCTAATACCAAATCTTTTGATATAGATGTGGATTAATTCATACTGTGCTGCAGCTGAACTTGATCAAATCATTTGTGAAAGACTAGGAACTCTCCATTTTCTATAATCTATTTTGTGCTTTTGAAGAGCTTTAATTTACAGTCAGATATGTGAAAGCAGGAGAAAACCCAAACATATGCCATGAATATGCATTGTAATTTTTAAATTATTTTGTTTTAGCTTTCCCGTTCTTAAAAATTCTTGGAAGCTTGTTTATGAGCTATTTACAATGACTACCTGATAGATAAAATTCAATCTTCAGATTTTCTGAGTGCATATACAAATCACGCAGTGTTTTTCTCCCTTTCCTATTTGGAAAATAAAACTTCCCACAAATACTCTGCAATGTGGCTTCTGCTCAGCAATCTTGTCTGAAAGCACGTGAATAATCCCACTCCTATTCAACAGTGCACTGTGAGACCTATTGGAGTTCAGGGGGCACCTACTTAAGGTTGAGCACTTGCTTAGTTAATGCATAGCTAACTGGGGACCACTCACTTTGAAATTCAGCATTTTATCAATGCTCCTGCCAGTAAACTCACTTGAATTTTTGGGGAAGATAAATATCAAATGAATTCCTTTAAAAGTCAGGCAAAAATAAATTCGTAGACACATTTGTAGAAGAACATAAAAATATAACAATATAAAAGAAGTTATAAGGAATCAGCCTGGTATCCTTCTTCCAAGAGAGACCAAAAGTCAGTGCTCAGGGAAAGACATAAGAACAGATCAACTCACTCATCTCTGTCTACATTTTTACTGGAATAATTTTTTTCAGGAGATGAGTGAAGCTGGTGAGATGGTATCTGACCACTTCCCTGCCTGATGCGGTTTGCAGGGGTTTGCAAGTGTATTAACAGAATGCCTTTTGCAATATTCAATCAGATGAATATTCATTCTACAGCTTTTCCTATCATGTTTCACAAATTCTTTTTTTGCTTTCACAGAGAGAGGCCACACTTAAATACACTAGAAACCTGAAAAATGGGACAGCACACAGAAAGGTCCCAAACTAACCAGAATAATTACCCTCTGCCATACAAGCTTAGTTTTAGTTCTCATTTCTCAGTTTCAAAAAATAAGAGTTTTGAACAGTAGACCCTCTCAGTCAGTCTTTTCCACTATTCATCTTTTCACTTGCCAACCAATATCCCTGCTGCACTTACCAATTTACACCTGGCCTCTAAAATACCCCAATATATATCTTTTATATGAAATCAAAGTGCAAAATTGCTCTTACAACGTCATTTTTCCCTTTTAGCACTGATTTCCCAAGTTATCCTACATTTGTTATTTAGTATACTGAAAAGCCCTAAAATCATGTATTTCAATTAACACAGCAGTTCTATGGGCCATTATTGTTCTTTGGCAAACAGCAGAGGCAAACTGAACCAAACAACAGAACCTAATATTAGCACCACTTTGCTTATTGCCTTGGCAATTGAGGGATAATGTGAGGAGGAGAGATGAATCCTCATCACATTCTGAATTCCATCTAATAAAGGAATTAGTAGTGTCATCAATATCATTGCTACATTTCTCTCCCCAATACCTGCTCTAGCACTACAGTTCCCCTGCAGCACTGACCCCCGGCTCCATGGAACAGGGCTCACTTCAAGGAGGTAACACCCAAAGGAGCCTGGACTTGTTCCTAATGGGCAATATTATCTGCACTGGAGGTGCGTAGTGGCAAAAATATGTAAATATTTAATCTTCTTGTAATTCTCTTATGCATTTATGCATTTATTTATTACTTAGAAAAGCTGACTAGTGGATAGGTTTGCCTAACTTTACTAAATTTCCTCTCAGTGCCCCACAGGAATACTTGCAGACAAAATGGAAGTATTACCATAAAAAGAAAAAAAAAATATCTGGAACTGAAATAAAAAATGAAAAATCTGGTGAACCTGAGGTACCAATTAATTCCATGGCAACTTCAGATGTTCCCACTTCCAAATATTTGTTACTATCTGCTGCACATTTTGGCTTCTGCAGTAAAGTTAAGGAAATGGAAGATGTTAGTATGCCTGAGGAAACTCAGTGCAAAGTTGATAGCATAGTCCAAACCAGCCAGCAACTGGTCTCAGATAAGGCACTAAACACTGCATCTTCCTATCTTCAGTAGTCACACCCATTTGCTAATGGAGCACAGTTCTGAGCCCTCAAACCAACGGGCATAAATTGAGACACTGAGATAAGCATAAGAGGATAAACAAGGATATGATACACTCTAGTCATTAGTCTGCAGTTAGTTTAATGCTAAATCAATTACTGCTAACAGCATAACTCTGGCAGCACAGAATTTACAGCGGGCTGCAAACGCAGCAGCGAGAGAAGGTGCTGAGCTTTTGCTGTGCCTCAGCAGCGCTGCTGCTGGCGACCAGGCTCAGCAGCTCGGGGTCACCTGGGCTGCTCTTGGTCACCCTTTGGGCAAGGGGACAGGCCTGCAGCTAATGAGGCATACAGACTGGAGGTGATAGAATTCCTTCAGAGCCTACAGAATACCCCAAGGCTTCACAAGAAAAAAGTGCTGGTGGCACACCATCCCCACCAGCATGTGATGCAGTCACAACTGTTTTGACTGACTAAAAATGCCATTACAGAACCCATGGTCAAAACATTTCATAGCTTATTCCTTTTTCTCTCTCCTTTCTCCCATAATCATCCTATAGCATTTTTGATGTCTATCCCTGCACAAACAGCATTCCTCAAGAAAACAGAAGAAAAATTTAAAACATCAGTTACCTCATTAATGCAACAGTAAGAAAATGATACCTGGTTTTAGTAGCGCTTGCAGTATTTTGTTTTATTGCCAATTTCAGTGTAAAGGTAAGCTGGATTCATATTTTTCATTTAACAACATTTTCTCTCCTTATATATCATCAAAGAAATCCTAAAGTACATAATACCATCCTCTATGCTGGGTTACCAGCTGATGCTTATTTTCTGCAAAACTAAAGGGCTACTTTTTCCTCATTCTGCTGTTACATACCCAAAATACAGAAATTAAATTTTTCTTTCAATATGAGCATGTATACCTCAATTTAGATAATTCTCCAGGAAATAATTACCTTATCTTTATTGACAGTGTAATGTACAGAGGTTTTATTGATCAAAATGAACATACCCTGGTATGAGCTTGGAAAATGGCACAGTGTATCATATAGACTTAATTCATCTTCTACAGAATGATTCATTATCAAATCCATTCCAGGTAATAGCACTTCAGTAATTAGTCCTCAGGAATTAATGAAGTGATGACTAAAACCATAAAATAAACTCAAAGTATATTTTGAAATTTATTCATAATGTGGACCTTTACTTATCTACAGTATAAACGTATACATCTATGTAATAAAATAGTTGTTCTGTTCCTTATAGCTTTTAAAAATCACTGAAAAAATTGAAATTAATCACAATTATGGTGTTAATAAAGAATTTCAGGCTATCTAAAAAGGAACAGCACTTCCATAGAGTAAGATCATCATCATCAGGTGGTTTTTTTTAGAGCAACAATCTAAGTATGATTTACTGTAATCTTTTGGAATGAAGTGAGTTTCAGCACTGATATCATAGCTTCACCCCACTACCATATGGAAGCAATTAAAATACTGATGAAGACAGATTTTATCTCTTCAGAGATAGCTGAGGACAAGCTGT
The DNA here is from genome assembly GCF_009650955.1 of Corvus moneduloides. Classification (NCBI taxonomy): domain Eukaryota; kingdom Metazoa; phylum Chordata; class Aves; order Passeriformes; family Corvidae; genus Corvus; species Corvus moneduloides. The sequence continues at coordinate 25,675,489 of NC_045483.1, read as the reverse complement.
CAAAATAACTGTGTCCTGAATTATTATTACTAAGCCAAAACTGTTAATTAAGTACATTAGACAAAATTTAATGATCCCAGTCATCGTACATGAAAAATTTTCTATAAGGCATTGACACAGATTCAGAAAGAAATAAGAAACTTCTGCTTGTAATTTTAAGATGCCAGTTTCCACCAAAATAATCCAGCACTTTGTATTTCTCTAGGTAGAAGAGATTTTTTGGCCACATCTTCTCCATTCTGCAGGTGTCCTTTTGCCTGCTTTCAGAAATACATTAATGCTGGGAAGGGAATTTTACTCACACTGTTCTTCCCACTCCTGGTCATCGTCGCTGTGCTGACTGTGCTGCTGAGCTTGCTTGAGGCTCAAATACAGCTCCTTTGCCCGGATTTCTTCCTGCTGCCTGATTAGCTCCTCACCCTTCTGTCTTTCCTCTTCTTCTCTTTTCTAGACAAAATGAAGTAAGCCAGAAGTGACTAAGAAGGAAGAATGTGCCAAAAGTTGAGACACTGCTTCAGTGGCTTCCTGTCACAGAGTAGCTACATTACTTTGGACAAATCATTGTCTCTTCTAACTTTGGGCTTCTCACCTATCACCACAGGCATCATTGAATTTTCCCACCTCTTAGGAATTTCTGAAGAGGGTACATTTTGAGACCACAGGTAGCACAGGAATGAGAAACATAAAAAGCATCTAAGATCTGAAAACTATACAGAAAACATTTTATCACGTGGCACCAAAGCCTGTGCTATCCTCCAGGTTTGAGTCCACGTGTACCCCCACTGAAGATACTGCTGCCTGCAAGCACTACACACATCTTCCACAGAGCCTTAGAACTCAGTAACTGATTTACTGCTGTTCTTGGTTTAGCAGCTGTCCCAATGTGCCATCATAACCAACACAGGGAATAATATTTTCCAAAAATCAAGATCACTACATTCTGGAGGAAAAGGCAGATCCTTCAGCACCCAACAGTCACTTTGCAAAATGTAGCTAAGAGTAACACACCAAAAAAGTTCCCTTCCAAGAAAGCCTTAAAAGAGATGAAAATCTGATGAAGATTGCTTCTGCAGCTGGCCTCACTCATATTATCAATAACACAGGAGCTCAATTAATGCAGAAGTAGGAATCTGTATCTGTTTTCCAATGAATTTTCCCAAATCCCTTTGAAAAAAGCAGATTTGAATCATATAGTTTAATTGAAGCCCACAAAAATCCCCAAACTGAACTTTATTAAGTGCTATTATATTACTGAAATAACTTGAATTACAAATAAGAACAGTTTGTATTTAATTTTACAATGGAACCAACGCTATACCCTTATGGGTAACAAACTTATAGGTAAGAATTTTTTTATAAATCACTGAATAAAATCACCCTGAATTACTGTCCTAGTTACCTGACCTAAACTATAAGTAAAGGAAACCCAAAGTAGATTGTTGCAAGATGTTAATCCTGTGAAAGTTCCAGGGTGAAGGTTAAGAGTCCAACCCTTAATATTCTACAATTCTCTGAACAATACATTAGGCTGATCTTATTACTTCTGAGAAAGAAAAGCCTAGTATTGTTCTTCAGTCAATTCTAATGCTAGTATCTTGGACTATTTCTAAAATCATCCTCCCATTGTCATTTCCTGGCTCCCAAAAACATGAGCTGAGTGGACAGTTCATTATTTTTGAAAAGTCAATGCTTTTAGACAATACTAATTTCAAAGAGCAGCAGCTTCCTCAGGAAAAAAAAATTATCTTTTTTAATATCTCTATAGAATTAGGGATTGCACATTTTAGCTGCTAGTAAATGGCTCTATTCTCTTCTTCAAAAAAAATATGAGAGCAGCTGTTCTTTATTCTTATGAGGAGAATATTTATTCACTTAGCTTCACTACCTAAAAGAATTCAATACCTCTAGGCTATCTTTCAGGAAGATGGACAGACACAGAAGTAATCCTGGGTTATCAGAATGTTTTCTATCCAAGATCTTAAACCACAAGGTAAACATAAAATAGAAAAGAGGGAAAAATCAATCTCACAGCAGTTTCCCTGAATCCCATAAGAGTTGGTACATTTGGGCTTGGTTTTTAATGTAGCTGTTTTTGAAGCATTTCTAGTGAAAAACAAACAAAAAGCCCACACACACACATGCACCAAAAACCAGAATTAAAGCAGAGTTTGAGTTCTTAATGGAAGGCAACAATGCCAACTAAGAAAATCCTACCTTTTTAACTGAGAAGGAGATTTAAGTCAAAGAAGAGACAACAACAAAAACTTAACACTGGCACTTGATTCTGAACTCACCAAAACTTTTTCACACAATTTTCCTTTTTACAGAAAGAAAAGTTTTAACTTCCATGTATTAAATTAGTGCATGGATCTGTGTACAGGTATATTGCTCAACTCCTTAAAGGTGCATGTGAGAAGAAACAATCCTTGCTAGGATGACACAGGAAAGAACACTCATCCTTTTGTCAAGTATGACTAAACAGTACGTGTTTGTATTTAAAATGAACAACAATTGAACTTTCAAATTTACTCCACTGGGAGAATACAGCAAGCAGTTTGTCTGCTTCTCCCCATGAACCCAAAACTGCACATCAGAGCTGGGAGTGAAGAGCTGTAATACCTATAAACACCACCTTCTGCCTGACAGTTGAGAGAGATTGTACTCTGTGCCCGTCCCTTTCAGCTCTTCCAGAATAATTAGGAAGGTGACAATTCAGTACAGTGTTGCAAACTGTTGAGAAATACCAAGCTGCCAAAAAACATTGCACTGGCAATTCAACAGGCAGCAGTAATCCTCTCCAGCCTTAACTCCACTGGAGAATCTGAACATGCTAAATGATCTTATCTGTCCTCTGGCAGTTGAGAATTTACCACAAACTTGTTTCTGTCTGTGGGTGTCTCACCATGTTTGACATCTTTACTAAGGGCAGCTCTAAATAATATTTAATATTAGCCATGGTTAAGTTCTAATGTTTCAGTCCAAAGCAGACAAAAGGAGATTAGGTTAGCATTTCGGTTTTGCTGCACAAAGATTTTAAAAATACACTGAGGAAAAGGCAAAATAGAGCAGTGGATTTTCTTACAGAGGAAAACTGGGCTTCTGGCTGCCACAGCTCTTGGGGCCTTTCTGGGGAGTCTTACAGGATGCAGGGCAGCTGAATGACCACCATCCTGCTCAGGGCAAAACCCACAAGATGTACTTGCTACAATAGCCCTCTCTGAAGCAAATAATGCCTGAGATTCTCTCAGTGCTTCAGGCTGGCAGGAAGTGTCTTTGGCGGCCCTGAAAGCTGCAGCCAGCCAGCTGCACTACAGCTGCAGTGAACCTCCTGAGCCCACTCAACAACCACCCACTCCAGGGAAGCCATTCAGGCCACCTAACACACAGCTGAGAGCCCTTAGGGACTCCCTGCTCTGAAGAAGGAAATCTGGAAACCCCAGGGACCCCGGCTGCAGGACAGGCTGCTCTCAGCAAGGCTGACACAGTCAGCCGAGTTCAGAGATCAGACTTCTCTGCAAACCCACCTGACAGGTGCCAACAGAGCTCTGAGTAATGGCAGAAATATGTCCATCTCCTTCCCAGCCTTTTTCTGAGAAAATTCTCTCACTTGCATCAGAAAAGAAAGCATTTGCAGAGGCATTATTTTCTTCTCTACTACCAGTGTCTCAAAAGGAACACAGGGTTTGCATCAATTCACTGTGCATGTATTTGCACAGAGACAAATGTACTAAATGCACTCATGCCTTATGCAGGAGCTACAAGATTTCAGCCATGCTTTATGCAGAAGCTGCTGTTTCAGCCATGGATGTGTCCCAGGACATGCTATTCACACATACAAGGAGGTAGTAGCACACTCCAATTCACAAAGATCCTGTATTCCATGAGCTGGAAAACAAAGCTAAGGACTGGGAGAGATCTGACATTTACTGCACATGCTGGAACAGACTCTGCTCGAGTAATTTGTCATAGATTCAGTGACCATCTACTTAAAGTTTGTCTCTGGATCGTAGAGACTTCATAGCTTGAATTCCAAAAATGTAAGCTACCCTCATCAGTGGCTCAGATTTTCCCATTTACCCATAGAAAACATCTGAGCTTTGCTAGGTTTTACCAGCAATCCAGAATAAAGACAGTGGCTCCACCACAATCATTACTGATGTCACTGAGGAAGAGATGTTTCTTTAAAATTAATATCACAGTTACTGAAAAGTAGGATAGAGAAAATCTGAAGACCCAGTTTCCAACCAAAACTAACAGCTGCCTCATTTCCAACATTGTTCAAGAGACAACGGCATAGGAAAAGAAATTGCTGAACTGTGGCCACACAAAACAAAATGAAGTATTACTTAATTATTGTAATTGCCACTGAAATAACCCAACTAAGGCATTTTCAGAATGAATTGGGTGCCAAACCCCAGCAAGAAGCTGTTGTCATATTCCTAGATTCTAAATATGCTGTCTTTGGGAAAGAGTTCAATGTTTTCTTGGCACAGCAAAGCACAGAGCTGAAGTTACAGCTTATTTGCACTTAGAGATAAGTCCCACTCAAGTGCTTGACGTTTACTTGGAGACAAGAGTTTTTTTCAGATCAAGACAGAATGCTCACTGCTATATCATAAGAAGCCCACAGTACTCCAAATGGCAATGGTGACATTTCACTGTATTCCTAAACTCTACATCTGGCAGCAATTTTCTGAGGAATCAGGTCCACAGCACTTGGGGGCACAGTAAAGCATTCAGTCATGTGTTGAAAGCTCATCCAAGCTCAATAGAAAGTGTATTCTTTCTACTGAGCATAAGGTCAATTAGATATTTCCTGAACTGAAGCACTAATTGTTCTGTTCTCTGAAGGTTGATTCTCAACCTGTCTTCTTTGATGAGACACATTTCATCTCCCAGGGAATTTTTAAGAAGCAATCTAGCTCTGCTGTCAACTGTGCTTTTATTATTAAATTTGGCAGATATCTGATGTTGTCATAAGGACAGCACTTTACTATTAATACTCTCTTGCTTTGTGTAGACCACATGAAGAGTGAACTGAGAGAAGATCTCTTTTATTTCTAAACATAGCTGAAGAATACCCACCCCTGGCTGGATGACACTCACATCTTTAATTTGCCTTAGCTCTGCACATTGTTCAGACTCTTAATGACAGTTACTGATAATCGCAGAAAATTATGCCTATGATCTCAGAGCCTTTGTGAATTAGCAAAAAGGTTAATGACAGTAATTGGCTCTCTTATTTGTCCTTTGCAATAGGTGCACAAAAGAATAGCTGTCCTTAAACTGCAAAAATAGAATAGTCAACGTTTATATTCTAGCATCATAAATTAAAGGCATTTCTGCTTAAGAAACACCAAGGAAAGCAATACTTTTCTAATAGTGTTGGAAAAGGAAATAGGGATCATCATTCACTTTGATACGTGAGACATCATTTATCTACTGCAGACAGCCCTAACATCCCGTGTTAGGTCAAGAAGAATAAAAGCATCTTAAAAAGGAGTGTTTGTGACACAACATGGTTAGAAATTAAACACGTCAGCAGAAAGAAGAGAGTTTCAATTTCCCAAGTCAAACTGCTTCAAGAGGATGAAGCATTAGCAGAGACTGAACTTTCCATACCTCAGTCTGGAGACCTTTTTAAACATTGTCTGGTCATCATCACAGAAGGATGATTACCAGCGCATTAAATATTTTCAACCTGTTAAAGTGGGCTTGCCTATTGATCTGCATCAAATTCCACACACTTTTCTTCATTCTTTCAATTACTTCAGTCATACATCAGTAGATTCATTAATTCATCTTTTCCCAATACCATAGTTCTATTCATTCTTTGTGGTTGGATGTGGATGCCAGAAACACAACTTTCTTTTCCTGTCTAGGTACCTATCCACTCATTCAGCTTGTAAATATTTCATGTACTTCTTCCACTGTACAGAGTCATTATAAAAGAGCAAAATGGGAAGGAGAAGGAAAGCTGAGTGAGCTTAAATAAGTCAGTGGGCAGCAAAGCTACCAATTCCCCCATATTAGCCTGTGAGATTCACCTGCCTTTGAAATGCCTTCACTGTTTTGAAGGAGTCCTACAGCACAATGTACAAAATCTGATCTTTCCAGAGCAAGTAACAGATAAGCTGCTTTTCTGAGTAGCAAAGGAGTGGTGTCAAAGCACCAGGAATCAATCCTGCATTTGGATGTCTGCTGGTGGAACCCTATGTCAGTTCAAGTCTCTCCTGACAGATCTCAAATTATAGACCTAACTGAAGAGCCAATGCTGAAAGTGGAATTAGACTCTGTTGTTGGATTAATACAGGAAATGCTGGGAGAACACACAATAAAGGGCATTAAAAAAAAAAAAAAAAAAAAATCACTGCATCATATCTTGTTTCCAAACCAATTCTTTAAGCCAAAGAGCTCCTTTCTGCTGGGTTTTGTTTTAAAAATTTTGGTCAGTTTATTTAAATTTTTGCAAATTCTGTCTTCAAATGCTTGACTTATGATAAACCATTGGGAAAGAAAGGGTTTCTGTTTCCTTGACAGAATAAATATGTTGGCAACTTTTTGAACAGAGATAAATCCTGGCCAAAGTCAAGTAATTGATATTCAAAGTAGAAACTGAACCATAGTCTCATCCCACTTACAGCAGTGTTCCTTGCTCCTACCAGGCACACAGCTGGAGAGCAGACGCCTGCTCATGTCCTGGGAAACAGTGGAAACACAGATCACCGTGACACTACCTTTCCATCAATATGAAAATAAGCAGAATTTGGTGCCATTCCTTTTAATTGTATCAACAACTGAACAACTAGTTTTCCTTAGTAGAAAACTATGAATACTGGCCACTGAAAGTCTCCGAAGTTGCTCACCCTGCTCTTTGAAAAAGTCTCTTTGAAACAAAACAGTAACAGGGAGCTTGTGGACATTTACCCCACCAAGTGCCCTGTAAATCAGCCACAGAGATAAAAGTGAACACTGTATCAGCCTTTGTTCAAGAGGGCTTTGCTTGCCAGAGAGCAGAGGAAAGAGTGTTTAATAAGTTGCTCTGCTCATTATTCATACATTAATAAAGCACTCGAAAGGTATACTTTCATTACTCATTGACATCGAATTTCAAAGGCCCCATTCTCTCCTGTGAATCCAAATGAATTGTGCAAAGGTAAATCAGCAACTCTGTGCAGCCTCCTCTGCAGGAGCTGCCCTGGCTTTGTGCTCCACAAGCACCTCAAACCCCAGGCCCACAGTCTGCAGAGTGGCAATTTGCTCTTTGCAATCAAACCACATGAACTTAACACCCAGTTTTCAGCATTCCTCCCGTCACAAAGGGACAAGGGGAAAAGTCTGTCCCCACTTTCCACACCTTAAGTCACTGCACCAGGACAGGAAAAAGAGACACAGCAAGCTGTCAGCAGGGGAGAGGCATGTAGATGGAAGTTAATGGATCCTCAGAGTCATTTTCTACAGGCCTCCTCCGTGGAAACTCAGCCTCACTAATCCCAGGCTCAGAGGACTGTCATGACTTCTCTGCACACTGAAGCCATTATACTTTACTTTCTCAATTTTAAACATGTTTTTATCTTTATCAAGTAATATGAAAAGGGTGGACAGAGGCTTTTCCTATTTAGTTTTTAAATTGCTATTTTCAACTAGAAAGTGAAAAAAAAATATTATTTCAAACAAACATGAAAATACTGTAACTGAGCTCATAGAAAGTTCATTATGAAGTCAATAAAAATCAGGCAAATGAACTCCTCCCAGCAAAGCCAACTGGACTTTTCCCATATGTTGAGCAGGGGAAGGATCCACCCCTTATTATTTTGAAGGAAGTAGTGACACAATTTTGAAGTTCATTATGTGAACAAAATCATCCAAAATACACAGAATACATTCAAGCAAACTAACTTAAAATGAGATCTTTCCCAATTGTGCATTTTTTCCCCCAGTATGATTCACCCAGCACAGCTGACTGAACAATTCTGTTAATGTGTGAGCTGAATAACCAGTTTGATTGTTCTGGCACTTCTGAATGAGACCTGTAATTTTTTCTCATCACTCACCCAGCTGTTCTGGTGAACACCATGTAGCTGTATATTCCAGAATGAAAAATTACAACTCTGGATTTTAAAGCTTATTAATAAACATGCACTGAAGGTGACAAGAACTGTGAATCTATATGAAAACACTGTTAAGAAAACCTAAATTGCTCTATGCAAACCTTCAGTTCCTCCTGAATTTTTTCTTCCTCCAGTTTGGCTGCTTTCCGATCCTCCATTTCTATTTTCCATTTTTCTGCCACTATTCTGGCTTTTTCTTGAGCCATAGCATCACGGAATTTCTTTGTTATTTCAGCTTCCTTTTGTCTCCTTCAGAAAAGGATGTGAAAATAAAAATTTAATGCACTAATTTTCTTAAATTGACGATCAATACTTACTCGCTGGTTACAACAAATAACTAGCATAAGACTTCATGGAAGGATGCAAGTAAAGAATTAAAATGCACTTAATGAGAGACCTACCAGAAATCAGTTTTGAAGAAACTATCCAGAAAGCAGACAACTTACAATTTTTGATAAATTACTAATTAAAATAGCACCTTCTAAGTTAGACAAGTACTTCTTGGATGTCTTTAAGTCATACCTTATATTTTTCTATCAGTCTAGCAAAGCATGATTGGGAATTTATTGTCTATCAAGTATCAGTATAAATTTCTCCCAAATTCTTATGCTAGATTGTTTATTAGTACTGACAATTTAAAAAGAATTCAGAGCACAAGTTGAATGTTTTAATCCCTGCTTAAATATGCAATCACTCGATCAAGAAGAATTTCATATGAAAAAGGATAATATAGAATAACCTGATACTTAAATAGTCACTCTTCAGTGCTGCACTACAAAGGCAAGAGTGTGAGGCAGGTGGCCTAATTCCTAACAATATCAAGCATTAAAACACTTTTGAATCTCCCCCAAACCTGGAAAAGGCACTGCTAGAAACAACAGCATGGCGCTTTGTATAATCAGTTTTTGAACTGCTGGAATAAGAATTAATATAAGCAAAATGCAAATAAAACCAATTTCAAAAAGGATTTTTTGTACCAAATCCCCATTGTGGGCTCAGAACTGTGATATAGCAAACATATTTAATTTAATAATCTCAAAACCAGACTGCTTCATTTTTCTTTATTTACAGGCTAGTCAACAGTTTAGCTAGATTCCCAAAAGAGAAAAAAGTCGGCTCCACTTTTTTTGTGAACAAAGGGTTTTGGTTTTCAATACTCAAAAAACACAAAATTCCATTTTCAACATGCTGAAAAACTAACAAAACGAGTGAAATCAAATGTTCACAAAACATACTTACCAGTTTTACCCACCATTACCTGCCACCTGTCTACAAGGTCATTTCTCCCATTATGCCAAGTGGACCCTGAATTCAGATTCTTAAATCCTCACCATAGTTCTTCTGCCTCCTTCTGTGCCTGCTGCCTGGCCCGCTCTGCTATGAGCTCCTCTGAGATCTGCTCGTAGGGTTTGTCACCTGGGGCTTCTCCCATCACCCAGACCCAGACCTCACCGTCCTTCCCCCGCAGCCACTGCACGTGTTTGCCATTACCTGCAACAACCACCAAGAACAAGCCAAGATATAAACACTGCCTCAAATCCTATGTAAACAGAGATTAAAAGATGGGAAATCTGCTATTTAGAAAACATTAAGCTTGCAGTTTACGATTCAGAAGAAAACATTGCTCTGAGGTTCAATGAAATCTTCAGATTTGACCAAATCTGGTCAAATGCTGGGACAAAAAAATAAAGGGGTTTGTATGCTGTGGATCACACAATCTTTAAAGACTCACTGTCCCACAAAAATAAAAATTATTACTTCAGGCATGTATTTCCCAGAATTCCAGTATTATAATCCCTTTTTAATTGCTTTATATTCTTGCTTCCCACAGCAAGAGATGAAAGAAGAGCATGGAGAAAGAGATGGGGCAAAACCAATAACCAGTGGCATTACGCGACTAGCAATGCTTTGTGCACAGAGAATGTTGAGTGTTGAGCATAGAGAGACTTCATGAGAACACCTTCAAAGAATCCAGGAATTTTCTGCTCCTACTGTGTGAAGCAGGAGATTCAGGGAGCCTGCATACTCGGAGCACACCACTCAGTGCTGCCGAGCCTGTTCTGCTCATGTAGGCAATTGAAAGGGATTAAATTTCTGCTTCGGTTTTCATGACACAAACTACACAAAAATCTACAGTTACTGTGTTGACAGAGTGATTTTAAGGATATCAAAAAAAGCCTGAGAGCTCTTTACAAAACAGACTTCATTTGGTGAACCACCAAGTACAAGAACCAACTACAGAACTACAAAGGGCACTAGATTAGATCCTACCTGAATACATTTTAATAGTTATTTACACTACCTGGCTTAGTGTGGTTTGGTCTTTTCCTTCTGCTTTTATACATAGAACACTCAAATATTATAAGCATTTTAGAGATTTGTAATAAGGAATTTGTAGAAACACCTCTTATGTGTCCATTTGTTTTATTTCTTGCAAATTTGTTGAAACTGTTCTTCACAAAATGAGACTCTGCCACAAAGACCATTGCCAAGATAGACAATGCATTTATTTTAAAGAATCCAGACTGCAAGGCCATAAAGGGTAGCAGTTTGTATCATTCCCTGTACATTACATCCCCTAGATTTCACCCCCTCACCCAAATATTGATATGAGAAAATTGTGCATCACAGCATAGCTTCAAAAGGGAACCTTGTCTCCTTTGAAAACATAAACACAAAGACAGGGCACCATTTTCTTAAGTAGTTTTTCTCCAGTGTTCCCATGAGAGTTAAAAAAATCCCCATGTCCTATTTGAACAGGCAGGCTTTGCTCCCACTTTTCCTCCATCTCTCTCTACTCTTACATCAGCTTAGCTACTCTCACCTTCAGCTACCACTTGTTCTGCACGAGGACATATCCATTTAACCAGATTAAGTTTCCCAATGCACAATCAATAAAGTGTTTCTGACATCCCAGGCTGAAGGGAGAAAGCTGCAGGAGGCAGTGGAGTGGGGTTGTTGACAGCAGGCAGTGTCAGCGCCAGCCCACACTCACCAGTGTTGACAATCCAGACTGAAGGCAATGAACGGATCGAATCTCGCCATGAAAGCTAATATTCTATATCAAATTTGAAAATGTAATTTATACTAATCCCCAGCGTTGGCCTAACGGTACTAACTTCAAAGAGGGGTGGAAATTTAAGCTAATAGTGTTTTCCTTCAATAACTCTCAAAAGCATTTGCTCTTTCACAGTCTATCAGATTATGTCTCAGGTTATAAATGTGAATGTATTTCATTGTGGTTCTTATTCTGTACGTTTCTGTGTTCCTGTCAACACAGCATTTATGTTGTATTTTTTGGATACAGAATTAGAATACCATCTGCTGAGACCTGACTGGCCATATCACTATTTGCCTGCAAGGTTTTCACCTACTGCTTTTTATGGTAAAGTATCTTGAAAAGTATGGAATAACTTCCCAGGAGTACTGATCCCATATAACCAATGGCAGCTTCTGTTTTAAAAGCATTCCATGTCCTCTGGAATCTGAATATCCTAGTTGCTCTCCTTTATTTAGTACTGTAAAGAAAACATTGCAAACAACACAGCTTGTATTAATTGATCTGTACCATAACTGGTAGATAAAAAAATACTACTCCTGGTCCGAGACAACTTCACTACTTCTGTTAATTTATGAGCTTATCAGATGGAGCCAGGGAAAAAAAAAAAAAAACACCAAAAACTTTTCAGGTAAGCAGACAAATTTTATCTTTGCCTCTCTCAAGGTTTTCTGTGCCAAAGGTTTATTAATGTGTTTCTCAGAGGCACAACTTACCCATTGCAACCCAGCCCCATAAAACAAGTAGCTGGTTTGTACACATTTCTTGAGAAATTGTTCTCTTTCTTCTTTTAAAACAATGGATCTTTTTAATAAAGTTCTAGCCAGTAGATGTATAAACTCCTTTGAAACCACCAGTATAACATATTTTTGTTTCAGCACTACACACAGTACAGAACTCTACTGTATATGCGTAAAGTACAGTTCAACTATAGCTCAAGTTAAAAAATCACAGCAGTATTAAATAATCTGGCAATTTTAACCTTCAGCATTAAACAGATAGACCTCCACATATATTATTTTAAAACAATTCAACTTGAGCATATATGCCTTAATTCAGGTTTTTCTCTAGAAAAAGACAACCTTTTCACATCCAACCACCGATTTTACTTCAAGAAATGACTCCCATGCAAACCTTCCCTTAAACCTATGCTCCCATAAAGCTGGGCTTTACTGTACAATCTGATCATAAAACTCAGTAGCTTCTTAGCACAAAATAACATCAAAAATGAGTGTGCAGAAAAAAAACAAGCACCTCAGGGAGAAAATCTGGCACTGTGAAAACAGAATTTCTGCCACACAAAAAGCCTTTGCAGCCTGAAGAATCACATTCACAGTGAGAGGGTTAGCTCTTCTAGGCTAATGATATTGGTCTTGCACTTTTAAACTGCAGAACCTATGGCAAGATCAAAGATGAAAGTACTGAAAATTATTTTCCCTAACACTTGTAGGAAACTAGTGTTGTCTGCTTTGCAAGCAGAGAATTACCACTATTGAGGGCTGATTATAACAAAATAATTCCTGCTTTAAAGTACCTCTCGAGTATTAATTTCTTTCTGCAAAATAAGATGTTTTGTTAATACACTTTATTTCCAAATGAAACCGAAATTAAAAAAAAAAAAAAAAAAAAACAAAAAAACAAGCTACAAGTCCTGACTAAACAAATTTGAAATGTAGGTGAAAAGGAGGCAAGAGAACCCCATGTTTCCTGTTCAGCAGCAGGCTTCTGAGCACAAAGTCTAACGCAGAGTCAGGAAACAAAAATTAAATCTCTTAAGCCCCAGTCTTGTGCCTTGACCACAAAAGTACTTTTCTCTTCCTGGAGAGACTGTGGCAGGCTGCAAATAATAACCCTTAGGAAGCAGTGGACATCAAAATTAGGCTGGATTGGAGAGTAGAAATGGAAGTATTTTAGAAACAGGCACTGCTTTATCAGGAAAACTTACTGAATAATTTACCAGGTCTTCTCCATCCCTACTTTTCAGATCAATGATTTATCAGCTTTAATATTTCACCATTTTTAACTTAAAACAACTCTGTAGCACTGGAAGAAGACAACATAAACTCTTGAAGTTCTTTTTACCTGAAGCCCATCCATGAATTAGTATCTCACATGGAGTTCCTCTAAACCTACACCTATACTGCTCTGAGACCAGTAAACTGGCTTCTGGATATTGGTCCTTACTCCAGACAAATGCCAGGTCGGAAAATGCAAAATCAGGTC